>NC_092753.1:88090530-88413430 GCF_047496795.1 Chiloscyllium punctatum
AGATGTACAAGATGATGAGAGGCATAGACAGAATGAATAGTCTGAGACTTTTTCCAAAAGCAGAAATGGCTATCATGAAGGGACATAATTTTAAGGTGACTGAAGGAAGGTTGAGGGGAGATGTCAGAGATATGTTCTTTACACAGAGAGTGGTAGTAGAGTCAGATACATTAGGGACACTTAAGTGACTCTTGGATAGGCACAAGGATGATAGTAAAATGAAGGTTATGTAGGTTAGTTTGATTTTAGAGTGGGATAAAAGGTTGGCGCAACATCAAGGGCTGAAGGACCCATACTCTGCTGTACTGTCCTATGTTCTATGATAGCAGGAGGGAAATAGTGAGAAAGATGGGTTTTTACAGCAACAATCAATGACAGTTTCATGCTCACCGTTACCAAGACTAGGTTTGTATAAATTCCAGCATCTGCCAGAACAGGATTTGAGCCTGTGTGATATAATTTGGTTTGATTTATTATTGTCACATCTACCTAGGTATAGTGAAAAGTCTTGTTTTGTGTGCAGTACAGGTCAATCATACATTACAAAGTACACAAGGTAGTAGAACAATGTTATGGCTGCAAAGAGAAGTTGCACAGAGAGCAAAATCAGCATTAAACTTAACATTTAAGAAGTATATTCAGAGGATCACTAAAACTTGGGGCAGCTCCTCCATGGCACATTTGGGAAAGACCACCATCTAAGGTCTTCCTGCCAAACTTTAAAATGTTCTGTTCGATTATCAGAACCTTTCATTGCCTGAGGATATGTAAAGAGCGTCCTGTTTGAGTAAGAATTGCCTTTGGTTTTTGCAACTGCAGTGAATGTCAAATTTCTTTCTTGATATGCAAAGAATGTCTAGGGCTGCTTTACCACCTGTGAATGTAGATAATTTTTAAAAAATGAATAAAATGTATTTTTGCAACTAATAAAAGTTAACCTGCCTAATTCTTGAAGAGCAGTGCATTTTCTGAACTCATTCTGCACAAGTATGAGTCCTGGCACCGATATGATATGCCATCCTATGCCATGATATTAAGTTGGTGTTCACGTGATCTGTTTGAAAGGCTTCCTTAGGATTTGGCCAGCCAGAAAGGATAGGGGATGAGCAACAAATGCAGGTCCAGCCTGAGAAGTCAGAACCCTCCGAATAACAATGAGAAAAACATTGCAAATTTTCACATGGGTAGACTGGAATTTTCTAGCCACTCTGGCCCACCAATTGCCAATGTATATGGGCTGGTTGAGTTGTCAGCTTTGGTGTGGGTGCATTGTTGAGGGTATCGTTGTTTGATCTCTTCCACCCACATCTACTGTCACCAAACCCCCTGCACCTCCCCTCACACTCTCCACCAAACCCCCTGCACCTCCCCTCACGCTCTCCACTCTGTCTTTGACTAACTGACTGTTCACAGCAAATTGCAAAACAAACAGGCTAAAACCTAAATAACTGCAGATGCTGGAAATCAGAAACAAAAACAGAAATCGCTAGAAAAACTCAGGAAGTCAGGCAGCACCTATGGAGAGAAATCAAAGTTAATTTTTCAGGTCCAGTGACCCTTCATCAGAACACAGAAGTTTTTCAGACTACCTTAGCTGATTAGATGATTGAAAAGTCTTTTCACCCTGTACTTGATATTTTTATTACTTATATGCAAAAGAATTACAAAGAGACTATTTTAATCACTTGCATCTTAATGCCTCCTGTGGTTTTCTTTTCCTGGTGAGGGGATGATTCAGGAACTTGCTGTGTCATTCAGGGATTGAAATGGGCTGTGATGGTCTTTCTCTATATCAAGATGGTCAGGGGCCAAGGTCCTGCCTACTAAGAGTTGCTGGCCAACCAGATGTCAACTGAAGGGCAGCAGGCATGGGAATCATAAGAAGCAAAGCTATCCAAAGGCACCAAGTCCCTGATTCAAGGACCTGATATCGGCAAAAGTGAGGGGAGGCTTCCTGAGAACCATCTTCATCTTGTTACTGAACTCCTTCCTCCCCACTTCCCCAGAACCCTCACCTCAGATTCCACACCCACCATCACCCACTTAGGAATCAATGATGATACCAAGCCTTTGTGACCTCGAACCTTCTTTATCTATAGTTTAGAAGAGTGAGAGACAATCTCAAAGGACCATCCCAAATTCCTAAAAGCAAGGAAAGAGGAGATGCAGAAAGGATGTTTCCCCTGCCTGTGTGCTCTAGAGCCAATGGAGATAGACTCAGTATAAAATGTTGGTCATTGCACATTATAATGAAGAGAAGCTTCTTCACAAAGAGGGTGGTAAATGCTTAGAATTTGCGACCCCATAGGGCTGTGGAAGGTTATTCGTTGATTATACTCAAGACAAAAGTGGATAGATTTCTAGCTATTATAAGAACATTATTGGATATGGAGATAGTACCAGAATATTTCATTGAAGTCGCTGATCAATCCTGTGTTTCTACGTTCCCAATATAAACCCTCCTACATCAGAGACTCAGATCAGCTAACCAAAATCTTGACCCAAGAGGTAAATTTTATGGAGTGTCTCAAAGGAGGAAACAACAGTAAAGAGGAGAAGTGTAGGGAGGGAACTCCAGAGCCTTGGGCATAGTCACCTGAAGGCACAGTTACTCATGGTGAAGCAATTACAAATGGGAACTCATTCGAGGCCAAATAACTCAGAGTTATCTGAGTGGATTCTGAGGCTGGAGAAGGATTGGGTGAGGAAAAGGCACAGAAAGACTTGAAAACAAGGCTGAGAATTTAAACAGCAAGGCCTTGCCTCTTCAGGATCGATTGTAGATCAGTTAGCCTCATTGGGTTGGTGCAAGTTATCAGAAAAAAAGAAAAGCATTGGATGACTCCAAGTTTATGGAAAGTGGAGTATGGAGTAGTAGGGGTAATAGAGGTGTTCTTGTGGGTTTTAGGAACAAATAAGCTGATAAACTGGTGCAAGAAGAGCTGGAACAAAGCCCATGGCATGCAAGTATAGTCAGAAGGTCTGACTAAACTCAGATTGTGCTTATGAAAGGGATGGCATCGGTTATTAGTGAATACAGTTTAAAGCAGAGACTGGAAATCAAGCCTTCCCGATACTCAATTGGAGGAAATTCCTGCTCAATCAATGCTGGATGATCCACTGCATTTCAAAATGTAATTCAAATTGTATAAAACTTTGAAGTGGGACAAGATGCGACATAAAGAAAGTATTGATACAGCAGATATCATGACCTAGAATGTCCAAAATAGAACTGAAGTTTCTGCTTTAAACTTCAAATAACAATAACTAATTTCCACATGACAAGATCCCATAGATAGCAATGTGATAACTTGCTTTATTGATGTTATTCAGTAAATATTGCCATGACACTGGAGAAGAAACATTCTGTTCTTCTTTAAATTCAGTCACAGAATCTGTTTTGTATTCACCTTAGGGAACAAATAGATCCTCACTATACTAATCTATCCAAACGACAGTGTCTTCACCAATGCAGTGCTCCATAAATACAGTCAGAGTCATCCTGCATATCAACAATCCCTTTAGCCCACCATGTCTATGCCAACCAACAAATGCCAAGCCACACTAATCCCATTTACCTGAACTTGGTCCATAGCCTCCTATGCTCGGCATTTTAAGTGCTCATTCAGATGCTTCTTATATGTTGCCTCCACTACCCTCGCAAACAGCACGTTCCATATTTCTTACCATCCTTTGACTGGAAAAAAAACTTGTCAGATTTCCTTTAAATCACTTACTCCTCACATTAAACTTATGTCCCATGGTCTTAGACACATCTGCCATATGCATGCGGTCAGTTAGTTCAGTTTTCTGATTTGCAATGCAGATCAATGCCTGCAGCATGGGTTCAATTCCTGCACCAGCTGAAGGACTCTCCGTCTCAATTTCTGAGGCATCCCTAAGGTTAAACTTCCACCACTCCTCTCTTTCTCGCTCTAATGAAAGAATGGCCCTATAGTCTGCCGGGACTACTTTTCCTTTAATAGGCAAAGGGTAACATTCCAGATATGTCATCCAAATATCTCTCTTTATGTCAACTTTCAAGGATGCTGCGATGATGAAGTTATCGTATTTCACCTGTATGGAACATCATAGCCATCATCAGCACTGCCTCAGGTAGATGTCAGAACATGTGAATAAACTTGCTGGGGAACATTATACATGACTGCCCTGCTGTCAGTTCCAGGTCTATTACTTTCCGCGTGATATTTTTCATTTAATGTCCGGTAAACAGAAAATCTTTCTCCTTCAGAAAACAAAGTCCTCATTGTTCTTGCATTAATTCAGCTCAAACACTAAAATCATCTTCTGAAGCTTGTTCTGACCTGTTAATGTGATTCAGTGGAATTGTCAAAACACTTCCCTAAAATAAGAACAAGAAACCATGACAAGTAAGCCATAAAAATAGTTTGACTAGGTAGTAACATTGACAAAAAAAACCAAGCCTAAACTAAATTCAGCACATCCCATCTTGGAGCATGCCATACCTCCAGTCTGAGTTTAGATAATAATAGCTTCAAAGGTTCTATTTTAAGATGTGTCCAAAGCATTACTACTCTGAATATATTAAGCCAGGCTTTCTTTTAATTCAACTACTGATCTTATACGCTGATGGCCCAAAATTATAAAATTATTGAAAAATACCATCAATAACAAATATCAGTATAATAAAAAGAAAAAAAACACAAGTTACAATACAACTACTGTCGACTAACTACTAACTTATCCTATAATCCAAAACAAACCCTAACACTGTGCAAAGCAACACCAAAAAAAGAAAGAAAAGCAAAAAAAAACCCCACACAATACAAAACAATTATGGTCAAGGCAAAGCTCCCAAACAAAGGAACAGGAGTATTGTACATATACCCGTATTAACTCAGGAGATCTCCTCCAGGGCCCAGAACTTCACAAATCTAACCATCCTGGTTAAACAAACGCCCTCGTTACGATAACTGACAAATCTATATCCAAATAACTCAAGTAGGGCTGCCATGTCTTATAAAAATGGTCTGTTTTGTGGTGCTCCATGTTTGTAAAAAAGTCCAAGGGAATGTGCTCCATAATTAATTTCGGCCATCCCAGCAAGCCCAGCGGGTTCTCAGACACCCAGTTCATCAGAATATTCTTCCGTGCACAGTGTGCAAGAATATTAGATAGTTTCTTCCCATGCCTGTCTAAAGATGGTAAATTCGGTAGACCTAAGAGGAGAAATATCGGGTCTACTTTGACTTCAGTCCTCAATACCCCCCCTCTCTCTCCCGCCACAGCGCTCCAATAAACACAGAGCCTGTGGCATGTCCAGAGCAATGGGTATGAGTACCTACACTTATTTTACATTTGGGGTACACTGAAAATGCCCCTTTTTTAAACTTCGCCAGACGGTCTGGTGCCAGATGAGCCCTGTGCAGAATTTTTAACTGTGTAGTGCATGTCCTATTACAGTTTGAGATCTTTCGAGCGTTCTCCCATATGTTCTCCCATGTTTCAGAAGAGATCTCCACTCCTAGCTCTTGCCCCCAGACCTCACATAACCGGTTAATATCCTGCCAGGCCCTGCTACCCAGCAGGCCAGAGGGCACTAACCGAAAGGGTGCTTGTGGAAAGTAGCGACAACCCCTCTATATCAGGCTTATAGGGCTTAGTGAGAAGTGTAGCCTCTTTCTGGACGAAATCCCTAACCTGAAAAAAATGGAAAAGGTCTCTGCTGGGCAACCCATATTTGTGGCTCAGTTGCTCAAAAGACATCATAACCTCCCCCTCAAACAAGTCTCCCAAACTAGAAACTCCTCTCACTGCCCATAGTTTGAACCCTGAGTCCATCATCCCTGGTCAGAACCCTGGCATGCCAACTATAGGCGTAAGTGGCGAAGTCTTGGATAAACAACCCTCACTCTGACGCATCGCCCTCCATGCCTTGACTGTACTAATGACTATGGGGTTCCGGCAGTGGTCCATAACTGTCCTCATCTTATCCATGAATAACAGGTTAATAAGAGGGCACTTTGCCTGAGAGGCCTCAATATTGAGCCATATTGAGTTTAAATCTTACTGACCCAATCACAGACAAAGGAGAGCAGGGAACTCAATTGATACCTCCTGATGTCTAGGAAATCAACTCCTCCCCTTCCATGAGGCAACTGCAATTTAGTAAGTTTGATGAGGGGCCACCCACGATGCCAGACAAAGGAACAAAACCATTCCATAAGCTTCTGCAGCACTGACCTGGGAAATATTACAGGGAGCATACGCATGGGATAAAGCAAACGAGGAAGAACATTCATCTTAATGAGAGATATTCAGCCCAGTCATGAAACTGGACAAGCCTTCCATCTCTGAAGATCTCGCCTAATATTGTCAAGCAAGTGAGCAAAGTTAGTCTGAAATAACAGATCAAACTTGAGGGTAATAAAAATGCTTAGGTATCGGAACCCTGCCCGTGACCACTTAAAAGGAAACTTAGAGCCACCTTCAACTTCTGGCACATCCTTAAGATTCCCCAAAGGCATAGCCTCCGATTTTGCAAAGTTAATCTTATATCCTGAAATAGCATCAAATGTATTGATATATTGTATCAAATGGGGTACGGAGGTCATTGGGTTCGATAAAAACAGAAGGACGTCATCCACATACAGTGTAATCTTGTGTGCCCTCGATCCCACTTCCGGAGCAGTTATGTGGACGTTCTGACGAATGGCCTCTGCCAGTGGCTCTATCACCAACGTAAACAACAACGGTGAGAGGGGGCAGCCTTGCCGACTACCCCTACCAATCCTAAAATTCCCAGACTTCACCCCGTTGGTGATGACCACGGCCAGAGGGTGGCGATATAAAACCTCCACCCATCTAGCAAAGGCTCCACCCAACCCAAACAGTTCTAAGACATAAAAAAGATACGGTCATTCCATCCGGTCAACTGCTTTCTCTGCCTCTAAGGAAATCACCAACCCCTGAATCGATCATTGCTGACAAACTTGGACCATGTTCAGCAACCTTCTAATATCATTAGAGGACCTACGACCCCTTATAAAGCCTGTCTGGTCCTCTTTAACAATATGGGGCAACACCCTTTCCAATCTCAGCGCCAGAATCTTGGTCAGAATCTTGAAATCTGAATTTAACAGATAAATGGGCCTGTAAGAGGCACAATCCTCAGGAACCTTCCCCTTCTTAAGGAGAAAAGGGTCTAAACGCCAGTGCTGCAAACCTAGCTGTTCACTCTTGGCCTTAAACTCCAAATATACTGCCACGTGATCAGAGATAGCTATATTCCCAATTTTACAGCCCATAATCGAATCCAGAAGGGTCGAGGGACCCAGAAAGAGGTCGATTCTAATGTGACATTTAACGTGGGTTTGAGAAAAAGGTGAAATCCCTGCCGGTAGGGTGAAGACATCTCCAAATATCCACCAACCCCAACTTCTTGCCGAAGTCAACCACCTGCTTGGCCTGCAAAGACATAGTTGGGGGCTCACAAGGCATCCTGTCCACTGTCGGATCCAAAAGACAATTAAAATCCTCCCCCCCCCATAATAATGTGCCATATTCCAAAAGCACTCAACTTAGAGATAGCACAATCAAACATTTGAGGGGATGCGCCGGAGGACAGTCGACATTTAAAATGCCATATTCCTCCCCATGTATCAGGGCTTTAAGTATCACAAACCATCCCTGCTCATCTTTCACCTGCTCTAATAATGTGAATGGAAGATTTTTCTGGGTAAGTACAGCCATTCCCCTACTTTTAGTAGTAAAGGATGAAAAGAATACCTGGCCATAACCCCCCTGTTGTTATTTAATGTGTTCTCCATCATCAAGATGGCTTTCCTGCAACAAAGCAATGCAAACCCTTTCCCTCTTAAGGCTAGAAAGCACTTCTTTCCTTTTAACAGGTGAATGACTTCCCTTCATGTTCCAGGTGCACCATTTAATAAGACACTTAGCCATATTCCCTTTCAGAGATCCTTGAACCCACCAGAGGGAGAATTCTGCTTACAAAGCATCAAGCATAAGTAAATAAAGACTCATAGAGTCGAAGACCTATATGTACAAAAACTACTCTATCATAACTATAAACAACTATTACTACCAAAAAACTACAAAGAAAACCAACTATAAAATCTTGAATGGAAGATTCTTCCCCCTGCCCACAGGGGTCACTCACCCTACCCATCACCTCCTTCACAGCTCCTTCAAACCCAGACTGTGCCCCAGCCTTAGGCCAGAAAAAAAATACGAGGAGATGATCCTTAAATCAACAGAAAAAAGACAAAGTCAGAATGAGCACTCCATCCATCCCTGGCTTCATGTCACCCCTATTTGTGACCAAAAGAGAAACAGAACAAACAAAATAAAGGGGAGAGACAACAACGAACATCCACAAAACTTCCCATCAGAAAATCCTGTTAATACAAAAAAAGGAACAACTTGTTCCAAGGTCTTTTCCCGCCTTTCCAAAAAGGAAATTATTAGGGAAAAAGAAAGAAATTAAAAAAGGGAAAACATGGGGCAAGATAGAAAAGAGAATAAACATTAACAGTATTCTTCAGGCCAATCCGTCTATTTTAAAATGTCCACAAAGTTTTTATCTTTATCCGCTGCGTCAAATGTATAAACTGAATCCTCGTGGCTGAAGTGGAGCACTGTGGGGTATCTCATGGAATATTGGATGCCCAGGTTCCTCAGCTTCTTTTTAACTTCATCGAAGGACTTCCTCTTTGGAATTACAGATGCAGAGAAATCCTGGGAAAACATGATTTTTGACCCCTTGTACAGCAGTGCCTGCAGATCTTTTCCCAGGGATCTGGAAGCTTCCAAGACTTCTTGCTTGTCCTTTTATGAGTGGAAGTGCAGGGGCGCTGCACTGGCCCTGACCTGTGCATTGTAACCCGATAAGCCCTTTCAATCTGCAGCCTGCTGGACTCGATGTGTAGGCCAAAAAACTTAGGCAGCCAGCTTTCAAAGAAGCTGACTGGCTGCTCACCTTCCTCACTTTCAGGGAGCCCGACAATTCAGAGATTTATCCTCCAACCTTGATTTTCGAGGTCGTCGATATGGTCTCGCAAGGCCCACACCACTCGCTCCAGTACCTGGATCTGACTGGATAATACCCAAAACATTTAATGTTTTATTTCAATCATAGAACGGTTGCAGCATAGAACGAGGGGCATTCATCTCATCATGTAGTCACCAGTGTTTTGCAAGAAAAACTTACCTAGTCCCACTTCAAGTTTTCCCTGGTGACCTGTGGATTCTTTTCTCTGTAAGTGCTTCACCAATCCCCCTACATTCCTCAATCGCACTCATAAGTACTGTGTTCCAGATCTGAACTAATTATTTCATAACAAAACTTTCCTCACATTGATATTGGTTCTGTTGCCAACCAGCATAAACTGGTATCCTCTGCTTCTTGTTTCCTCTATCAATGAGAACAGTTTCTCTGTAACAATTGTTTTAAGTCATCAAGATTTGAAAGTCATTTTCCTAATGGACCTGTTCAGAGATAATATGATACATTCTGGCGTATGTAGGACTTCAACCTGGGCCTCTTGGCTCAGAGGTAGAAACACTACCACTGCATCACAGAAGCCCGATCAAGTTTTTAACTACACAATTAAATCTCACAAGCACAAAGGAGAGAAATCTGAGTTCTTCCAATCTATCCATGTAATTGAAGTCCCTAATCCCTGGAATCATTTTCACCCATCTTTTGTGAAATTGTTATATCCTTCTGGAGTGTGGTGCCCAGTTTTTGACACCATTCTCCAGTTGAGATTGAACCAGAGATTAATAAATGTAAGTTTGCTCGTTGAACTAGAAGGTTCATTTCCAGACATTTCATTGCCATACTAGGTAACATCTTCAGTGGGCCTCAGGTGAAGCAATGCTGAAAATTCCTGCTTTCTATTTATATGTTTGGGTTTCTTTGGGTTGATGATGCCATTTCCTGTGGTGATGTTATTTCCTGTGTTGAAGTCACTTCCTGTTCCTTTTCTCAGAGAGGACTCCATCTACCACCCCCTGAGCAAAGGAACAGGAAGTGACTTCACCACAGGAATTGACATCACCAACCCAAAGAAACCCAAACATATAAATAGAAAGCAGGAATTTTCAGCATTGCTTTGCCTGAGTCCCACTGAAGACGTTACCTAGTGGGGTAACAAAGCATCTGGAAATGAACCTTCCAGCTCAGCGAGCAAACCTCCATCCAAAGCCTCCACCTGAGCTACAAATCTTCCCAAAACTCACTAGAGATTAATAAAATTTCATTAGCAATGCTACAGCTTGAAAAAGCCATCTCCTACGGTAAACACACTGTCAAACCTGCACGGGGGGCCTTAATTTCACTGAGATACAAAGCTGAGACCCTGGTGACATAAGTGCATTGAAATTCTGAAGAGTTGGCATGAATTCCCCCCGAATGGCATGTCCATGGAACATATAAATCTGCAATTACATAGTTTATGGGATTAATTTTGGAAAAATAAAATACCTCTTTTATTGTAGCTGCATGGATTGAAAAGCTTGAAAGGAAATTGTGCAGGTTTTTGCTTTTAAACCTCAACTCGTGTCTTAAAAGTCAGTTCTGTATTGGTTGCCAGCTTGCTCATTGATTATGTTACATTTTAGGTAACTTCAAAGGTGTATAGGGAAGGAATAGGAAATCCCAGTTGAACAGTGTGGCAGAGAAAGGGTGGAATTTCCTTCGCAGGATTTGTTTTTGCTCTTTGGCACTGGTGTGCTTTACAAACTTTACCTTGCAACTATACGCCTTATTCCCTGCACAAGGTATTATTGGAATGCTAATATTTCAACATTCTCAAGGCTGATGTGAAGTTATTTTGAACTGTTACACATTAAAGGCACCAAAAAAAATTTGTTTTCTTTTCCCTTCTTCGCTCACCCATTTCTTTTTTCAGATTCTTTTTTGCTTTGTCTTTCTTAAGGAAAAATATTCCTACATAGAACACTGAACATTGGCCTAGACAGTGAGGCCCTCATTTTGTGAATGAATAAAGAAAAAGAAGATGTCATTGGTTTTGCCCAAATCTATTGCCCATCCCTAACTGGCCTTTGAGATGTACATGTGATGTAGATACACTTGCAGTATTCCAAGTGTGACACAACCGAATGACTTCCTAGACCACTTTAGAGGTCAATTTAAAGATAACTACATTTTTTAAAAGTTCATTCACGGCACAAGGGTATCATTAGTTACACCAGCATTTATTCCCCATCCCTAAATGCTCAAACAGCAGTTAAGAGTCAACTATATTGCTGTGGGTTTAGAGCCACATGTAGATCAGACAATGTAAGGATGGCAGTTTCCTTCCCTAAAGGACATTAGTGAACCAGGTGGGGTTTTCCAACAATTGACAATGGATTCACAGTCATCATTAGATTCCTAATTCCAGATTTTTGTTCAATTCACATTCCACCGTCTGCCATTGCAAGTTTTGAACCTCCATCCACGGAACATTACCTGGGTCTTTGCATTGACAGTCCAGCCTTAATACCACCAGGCCTTCACCTTCACATTTCTGTCAGGCAGGCAGAAGTGGGTACTGCAGATGCTGGACATTACAGTCAAGATTAGAGTGGTGTTGGAAAAGCACAGCAGTACCAACTTAATGGAGCTCTTCGAGGAAGTGGCCAAGTTGTTAGATGAAGGAAGGGATGTTGATGTCATATACATGGACTTTAATAAGGCATTTGATAACGTTCCCCATTGTAGAGAAAGTGAAGTGTGCAGGGTGTTCCAGCTAGGTGGATAAAGAACTGGTTGAGCAACAGGAGACAAAGAGTAGTAGTTGAAGGGAGTTCCTTGAAATGGAGAAAGGTGACCAGTGGGGTTCCACAGGGGTCAGTATTTGGGCCACTGTTGTTTGTAATATACATAAATGATCTAGAAGAGGGCACTGTTGGTCTGATCAGCAAGTTTGAAGATGACACAAAGATTGATGGAGTAGCAGAAAGCATAAGGGACTGTCAAAGAATACAGGAGGATAGAGAAAGGCTGGAGAGTTGGGCAGAAAAGTGGCAGATGGATTTCAATCTAGACAAATGTGAGGTGATGCATTTAGGTAAGTCTAATTCTAGAGTGAATTATACAATGAATGTAAGAGCCTTGGGAAAAGTTGGTGGGCAGAGAGATCTGGGAGTGCAGGTCCATTGTACCCTGAAGGTTGCTGCATAGGTGGATAGAGTGGTCAAGAAGGCATATGGTATGCTTACCTTCATTGGACGGGGTATTGAGTTTTTTGCAAGGTTTGTGAAGGTTTGTAGCTCAGGTTGAGGTTTAGGATGTAGGTTTGTTCGCTGAGCTATAGGTTTGATATCCAGATGTTTCATTACCTGGTTAGGTAACATCATCAGTGGCGACCTCCAAGTGAAGCGAAGCTGTTGTCTCCTGCTTTCTATTTATATGTTTGTCCTGGATGGGATTGATGGGGTTTGTGGTGATATCATTTCCTGTTCATTTTCTGAGGGGTTGATAGATGGTGTATAGATCTATGTGTTTGTTTATGGCATTGTGATTGGATTGAGTATAAGAGCTGGCAAGTCATGTTAACATTGTACAAGACATTGGTTCGGCCACATTTAGAATACTATGTGCAATTCTGGTCGCCACATTACCAAAAGGATGTGGACACTTTGGAGAGGGTGCAGAGAAGATTTACGAGGATGTTGCCTGGTATGGAAGGTGCTAGCTATAAAGAAAGGTTGAGTAAGTTAGGTTTATTTTCACTAGAAAAAAGGAGATTGAGGGGGGACCTGATTGAGGTTTACAAAATCATGAAGGGTATAGACAGGGTGGATAGAGACAAGCTTTTTCCCAGGGTGAAGGATTCAATAACGAGAGGTCATGGTTTCAAGGTGAGAGGTGGAAAGTTTAAGGGGGATACACATGGCAAGTATTTCACACAGAGGGTGGTGAGCGTTTGGAACGCATTGCCAGCAGAGGTGATAGAGGCAGGCACGGTAGATTCATTTAAGATGCGTCTGGACAGATGCATGAGTAGGTGGGGAGCAGAGGGATAGAAATGCTTAGGAATTGACCGACAGGTTTGTGCAGTACATTTGGATGGGCTCAGGCTTGGAGGGCTGAAGGACCTGTTCCTGGGCTATAAATTTTCTTTGTTCTTTGTTCTTTGTCAGGCCGCGTCCAAGAAGCAGGAAAAATCAACATTTTTGGCAAAAGCTCTTCATCAGGAATCATCACCATCATTACCTTCACATTTCTGTCAGTCTGCCATCACATCAATGGGTGAGGACGGTAGGTTTCCCTCATCAATGGACAATAGGGAATGAAATGGCCTTTACGACAATTCCATTGTTTCATAGCAATGATTACTGAAGCTACCTTTTCATCCCATCTTCATACATTAATCAAACTGAAATTCCACCAGCTTCTATGTTGGGACTGGAACTCATGTTTCCAGAATAATAGTTCAGGCTTTACTAATCCAGTTAGAATGCCACCATGCCACTGCTGCATGCTTTTGGACATCCTGAGATCATGAAAGATGCTACATAAGTGTAAATCCTTTATTGTTTAACCAGAGCAGGTTTCACATTCCAACCAGATTCTATTTTACTTGACAGAGGCAGGAATGAATGTCTCACTGAATGGTGGTTCAGAACAAGATATTCACAGTGTTCCATAAACGCTGGCCTATTGGGTATTTAAGGTAAAAACAATGACTGCAGATGCTGAAAACCAAATACTGGATTAGTGGTGCTGGAAGAGCACAGCAGTTCAGACAGCATCCAACGAGCAGCGAAATTGACGTTTCGGGCAAAAGCCCTTCATCAGGAATAAAGGCAGTGAGCAGGCTCACTGCCTTTATTCCTGATGAAGGGCTTTTGCCCGAAACGTCAATTTCGCTGCTCGTTGGATGCTGCCTGAACTGCTGTGCTCTTCCAGCACCACTAATCCAGTAATCCAGTATTGGGTATTTAAGCCAACTGCAGCCTTCCTGCACTAGCACATAAATTCTGGGTTTTGGAAATCAGAAATGTGATAAAAGGGGTCATATTCATTTATATACAAGTATCAATTTCAGAGTTTGGATTTTAAAATAATGGTCAGTTACTTTTTTGAAGAGATTAAAAAATATTTAGGTCAAACTGTCCTTCCACAGGAGTGACTTAATCCAGTATGGGTCAGAGATCAGGGAACATGTTGGCTGTTCATGGAAGATTGGTTATACTGAGCTGGTTTAGAACAGGGAGTGTAAACATTGAAGGTCATTCATTTTCTTTGTGATCCAGGATAATCAACAATTGATCTTTTGTTTAAAAAATCCAGATGTTCAAAGTTTTGGGGAACCTCAGTGGAGAGCAGGATCAGAAAAAAGGAGAAAGGAAATATTCAGGGAAAGGACAGTCATAAAGCTTAGTTTATGCAACCTTTGGACCAGAAGTGTTTGGTTAGAAATCTGCAGCTTATTAAAAATCTGAGAAAGTCTAAGCTCTTGGTTTTGTGAGTTGAAAATTTTACAGTTTACTGGAAAGAACTGGGTACAATCAGTTACATTAGACTTAAAGAATTAATGCAAAGGAGTAAGTTTGCTGGATGTAAATCACTGTGAATGAGATCAAAACTGGGAACTTAATATTTAGGAATATTTGACCTTTTGAAGAGACAGGGGAGTGGAAAATGTGATGAGGCAGCATTGTTAGTAAGAACTAAAATGAGGACAGTTGTGAGAGACATCTAAGCTTGTATGAGTCCATTTGGAGGAGGAAAAGTACAGCAAGAGAAAGCAGACAATTGGTAGGAATAATGCGCACACATTCAAACAGCAACAAATAATAGAAGCACTTAAAAAGAATAGAGACATAATTTTGAATGATTTTAATTTTCATGTTGATTGAGTTAATCAAATCAGAAAGGGTAGCCATGACAACAAATTCATAAAATGCATAGGGATAGTTTCCGAGAGCAATATCCCATGGACTCAATGGGACAACAGACTATCTTAAATTTGGTAATGGGTGATGAGACAAGTTTAATAAATTACCAAAGAGTAAAAGATTACCTGGGAAGTAGTGATCATTACATGATCGAATTTAATATTCAGTTCAAGAAAGAGAAATTTGCTGTCAGAAACAGTTGTGTTTAACTGAAGTAAAGGTAATTATGATTAAAATACAGTAAGGTTAGCTGAAGTGAATGGACAGAATGACAGAACGCAAGCATTGCAGACATTTGAGGGGGTAATTCATGACTCTCAGCAAAAATGCATCCCAGTAAGGAGGAAAGATTCGAAAAGAGGGATAAACCAACCACGGCTAAGCAAGGAAGTAAAGGAGAATATTAAGTCTGAAAGAAATAGTGTATAAGGAGGCCAAGTTAGTGAAAACCTGAATAAATTCAGAATCCAGTGAAGGGAAAATAAAAAGATAACAAAGGCAGAGAAAATAAACTACAAGGGCAAAATTAACAAGGAATATAAAAGCTGACAATGAGAGTTTCTTTAAATAAATAAAAAGAAAGAGAGGTCAAAGTGAACAGAACCTCCTCACCCCCACCCACTTAGAAAATGAATCTTGGTAGACAGCTTGGGGAACAAGGAAATGACAGAGGGGTTAAATAGATACCTTTGTAGTGGAAGATACTTCACATATCTCATTAGTATTTAAGAATGCAGGGAAGAAATAAAGTACCACAACCAATACTAGAAAAGTAGTATTAGACAAACTAATGAGGTTAAAGGCAGATAAGTTCCATGGCCCTGGAGACTTACATCCTAGGATCTTAAATGAGGTAGCTACAGAGACAATGAATACATTGATTATAATTTTCCAAGATCCTTGGATTCTGGAGAAGAGTCAGAGGATTTGAAGATGCTAACATGACACCCCTATTCAAAAAGGGAGGGAGGAATGTGGGCAATTATAAGTCTAACACCTATCATTGGAAAAATATTGAATCTTGAATTGGCTAATGGGCAGGAAATATTAAATGGGGATAAGGAGTTATTTTTCAGGTTAGTAACTTGTGACCAATGGTGTTCCACAGGGATCAGTGCTGGGACTACAACTGATTATCATATATATTAATGACTTGGAGCAAGGAAGTGAATGCACTGTAGCCACATTTGCAGATGACACAACAATTGACCGAAAGGCAGGTTGTGAGAGGGATACAGTCTACAGAGAGATATTGAGATTAAAGAAATTGGGGCAAAGTGTTGGGAATTGGTGCATAATGTAGGGAAATATGAAGCTGTTCATTTTGGAAGGGAGAGCAAAAGGTTGGAATATTATTTGAATGGCGAAAAACTACAGAAAGCTGCTATACTTTGATCTTCGGGTACTGGTACATAAAACACAGAAAGCTAGCATGTAGGTGCACTGGGTCATCAGGAAGGCTAATGGAATGTTGGGTCATATTTCAAGGAGTTTGGATTATAAGAGTAGGGAAGACTTATTGCAACTCTACAAGGTGCTGGCGAGACCATGTCAGCAGGAGTGTGAGAGATATTGGTTCCCCTTATTAAAGGAAAGATACAATTGTATTGGAGGCAGTTCAGACAAGGTTTACTGGGGTGATTCCTGATACAGGGGTTTGAGGGGGGTAATTGTCCTAGAGTCTTGTACTCTGCTCACTGGATTTCAGAAAAATGAGAAGTGATTGCATTGAAACATAAAGGATTCTTAAGAGGCCTGACAGGCTAAATGCTGAGAGGATGGTTTCCCTCATGGGAGAGTGTCAGACTAGATAACGTAGTCTCAGAATAAAGGGGCATCAATTTAAGACTGAGGTGAGGAGGAATCTCTTCTGTCAGAGGGCTGTAAGCTTTTGGAACTCCTTGCACAGAGAGCTGTCTGATTTGTGCCTTTGTGTATAGGCTAAGATAGATATATTCGTGATCAGCAAGGGAATCAAGGGTAATGGGAAAAATGCAGGCAAGTGGATATGAGGAAAATTAGATCATAAATGATATTGAATGGCCGAGCAGGTCTAAGGGGTCAAATAGCCTACTCCTGTTCCTATTTCTTATGGTATTATAAAACATTATGTTACAACTCCTCAGCTTGCACGGGAAGCTTCCATGTAAAGTTGAGGCAGTGTTATGGGTGACTGCACAGTGAAACAGGGTGTTGTTCAGGGAGTAGTTGTTTCATAATGGTGAAGTTTTCAGGATACAGTGGACCTTCATGAATGTTGACGCTGAAGTACTGCAGATTTTCAATGAGGAGAAAAACCCCTGAATGCCTCAGATGGAGCTAACCTCCTTCCTCTTGTAGTTATTAAGCACTGTATGGTTCCCTCCAGAAACATCTCAAAATTGCAATGAATTATCTTTCTTGCAGTGAACGCTGTTTTGCAGGTTTTACTTCACATGTGGATCATTTTGAGGAAAGAATGTTAATTAGAAACCTCTCACAGTTCCTTTTTAATATCCACCTGAGTTGATTGGCATGAAATTAGCTTAATAGGCTTATCCCATCCCCAAAAGATACAACTGGAAAAGAGTGGTTAGCACTGATGCCTCACAGCACCAGGGACCTGGGTTCAATTCCACCTTTGGTTGACTCTGAGTGGAGTTTGCACATTCTCCCCATGTCTGCATGGGTTTTTTCTAGGTGTTCCAATTTCCTCCCACGGTCTAAAGATGTGCAGGTTAGGTGGATTGGCCATCCGAAGTTGCTAATATTGTCCAGGGATGTGCAAACTAGGTGGATTAGCCATGGGAAATGTAAGCTTACAGGAATTGGGTATGAGGGGTGGGTCTGGGTCGGATGCTGTTCAGAATGTCGATGTGGACTCAATGGGTCAAATGGCCAGCTTCCACATTGTAGGGATTGGATGATTCTATAAAAATAGTGACTGCATTAGTTACTTGGACTGTACGCAGTATTTACAACAAAGAAATGGCCATTTTGCACCAACAGTTTTTAGTCCATGAATAGCATCCTTGCACATCTCTTCATCTAACTCTGTCAACATATCCCATTTCCTTTCAATCCCTCATGTGTTGATCCCATGATAGTTGTCTTAACTCATCCTTACAACACCTGGCATTTGATCGCTAATAATGTAAACTGATTGTGCAATGAATAACTGATATATTTTTCAGCCCACTTCATTGCAGTATTGATGTCCTCGGGATTTTTTCCATGTTTTGGGACCTGCTGATCTGTCCCTCAATCAGAGGATGCTGATACGAGCAGTTTGAGTATTCCACAGGACAGAAGACCATCAGCCAAACCCTCGAAGAAACCTCAAGAGTCTAGACTGAGGGAAAATGACTCTTAATAGTAATTTATTTTGTATGTTGGGAAAAATAAAAAGATTAGGAGAAAAGACCGCAAGGCTTTCCTGAATTTGTAGAGCAACAATCAAGTTGCCATGTTGCTATGGCAATCCTACCACAAAGGATTAGCATGAGGCAGCTGCTTTGGGTTACTGTCTCCATCAACCCAATCCAAACTGCCAGCATATTAACATAGCTTTACCGGGTATAAAATGTTCCAGAAGCATCCACAATATTGTTTTTCAAAAGTTGTGAAATTTTAATACTTAAGTCTCTGCAAGTTGATGCGCACCCATGCAATCCTACATGACGCCATGGAAACACTGTCTATGTCTTAAGACCCCTCAAAATTTATTTCAAAAAGTGTTCAATTTAAATAGGAAAGCACTTCTCCAGCATTTTCTGTTCGATTCAACTTGGGAGAATTGAAGAAACTTTTCCCTGGCTGAGGTTTTCAGGAACTGGCACCTTAAAGTTTTTTTTTCTCAGAAAGAAATTATCACTCCACACTCTAGGGATTTGGTAATTCTATGGAAATTCAATACCACTCAAATTGTCACTGGGACAAAGTGATAGCTCATCACCAGATATAACATTGGTAACAAAGAAAAAGTTGGGAGATCTGACAGAGGTGTCCAAACTCACAAGAATGCTGGAGAATGTGGATAATTTCTTCCACTGATGGAAGGATAGTGAACCAGAGGTGTCAATTTGAAGGCAATTAGTAAGTGATACAATGATGGCATGAGGAAAATGCTCTATGTATTGAGTGGTTAGGTTCAGGATGCACTGCCTGAGATTCAATTGTGGCTTGCAAAAGAGGATTAGATCATCATCTGAAGACAAAAATGTTTGCAGGGCAATAGGTAAAGACTGGGGAATGACAACAGTGACAACAACTCTCACAAAGTACGAGTTCAAACATAAAGGAGCTGAATGGCCTTAAGAAATGTTCATCATGAATAAAACCAGAAAATGATAGATGCACCCGTTGGGTCAGCCACGTTATGGATGAGAACAAGAGAGGTTAATAGTTCAGTTGGAACTCTGTACCATTCATCAAATATCTGCAATTTTTATGGTCAAGGTTTCAATTTGCAAGTGATTCACTGTGTTGTGTTTATGCACTGTTGTCGTTATTCCAGCTGTTTTCAAAATGAGAAATGCCCAAGGGTGTTCAAACTTTTGGAAATGCTCAGAGGTTTTCATTGGCATTGACCACCCATCTCCCAGTGGAACTCGTGGTTCTTAAGCTTTGACTGTAATGGTCTGAAAACACAAAATAAGTTGCAGAGCAAAGTCTCAAATCATATCCATCTTCTGTTGCTGTAATGTACTGGTTTCATTATTATAGGAGTGTAATCCTGTCTGTATCTTCGCTTCAACCTAACATTGGCTACATTATGATAGGATTTACAACAGAGTAAATTGAATGTCTTTTTGGGTTAGTGTGTACATGTTGTTCTGTAGAGTCAATATTAACAATCTGTGACTGACAGAGTGTTTCTCACCACCACCCGTTGCATTAAATAGATCATCCTTCAGCATTTCTGTTATTCCCAGTTTGACGTCACAACCAAATGCATTTTTCTGTCTCCTCCATTAGTTCCAATACAGACAATATATAATCACAACTACAAGCATATACATGCAACTAGAGAAGCTGTTTCTTAGTGACAGGGGGGCTGATCAGAAATGCATGCATTCACTATCTATATAGACTACCCATCAACCTTCTGACTCAGAAGGCCACAGAAATTCATCAACAGAAGAGGAACAACAACAGTTACGATAGCAACAATAAATTATATGGGAATGACACATTCCGGTGAAGGAATATCACCAGAATTTACAGCTAAAACAACAAACATGGATGAAATAACTGTCGAGAAGTCTATATCCCAGCACCAAGTCACCCTTTATTTACATGTGCCCCATAGATGGGCTGTGTCCAACCAACTCAAAACCAGTCCCAAGGCTGAGGAACTTCTCTGAATCTCCTGTTTATATCTGTCAGCCAGGGCTCTCTGATTGGCCCACGTTAACAATCCCAGTCAAGGATCTCATAGTCAATGAGATCCACCTGGCCATACTTCCAATCATTAAAGTGCATACCTTTAAGAAAGCAGCTAAATTTAAATACAATGTCAGCAACTCTTAAATATGCCAGTCTGCTAATATGGAAGCAGGCCATTCAGCCCAGCAAGTCCACACTGACCTCCCAAAGAGCATCCCACCAAGACCCACACTCATACCCTATTCCTGTAATTCCACATTTTCCATGGTAATCTACCTAGCCTGCACATCTTTAGAATGTAGGAGGAAACCAGAGCATCTAGAGGAAACCTGTGCAGATGCAGGGAGAACATGCAAACTCAACACAGACAAGGCTGGGATAGCAATGCTAACCACTGAGCCAACATACCGCTCATGTGCAATGAGTCATGCATAAATTAGGTTACTTTGGTAACTCAAATGCACATGCTAGTGCATCCAGTTTTTTTCATATAAAAAGGGGATGTTTTGATTGAAATTCAATCATGTACAAATGTTTTTCATGGTCTGCTCTAGTCATGGAACCTCGACCATGAGGCACACATGTCTTGCAGGTGACTTTGTTAGACACACTCATTAAAGACTCCAGTCGAGAGTGTGGTGCTGGGAAAGCACAGCAGGTCAGGCAGCAACCGAAGAACAGGAGAATCAACGTTTCAGGCATAAGCCCTTCACGTGGATAAATGTATGGTTATCCACTTTGGTGGCAAGAACAGGAAGGCAGGTTACAACCTAAATGGAGTCAAGTTAGGTAAAGGGACAGTACAGAGAGATCTGGTTGTTCTTGTACACCAGTCAATGAAGGCAAGCATGCAGGTACAGCAGGTAGTGAAGAAAGCTAATAGCATGCTGGCCTTCATAACTAGAGGGATTGAGGATAGAAGCAAAGAGGTTCTTCTGCAGCTGTACAGGGCCCTGCTGAGACCACACCTGGAGTACTGTGTGCAGTTCTGGTCTCCAAATTTGAGGAAAGACATTCTGGCTATTGAGGGAGTGCAGCATAGGTTCACGAGGTCAATTCCTGGAATGGTGGGACTATTTTATGTGGAAAGATTGGGATGACTGGGCTTGTATACCCTTGAGTTTAGAAGACTGAGAGGGGATCTGATTGGGACGTATAAGATTATTAAAGGATTAGACACTCTGGAGGCAGGAAACATGTTTCCACTGATGGTTGCGTCCCGAACCAGAGGACACAGCTTAAAAATAAGGGGTAGGCCATTTAGGACAGAGATGAGGAGAAACTTCTTCACCCAGAGAGTGGTGGGAATGCTCTGCCCCAGAAAATACAGAGATATGGCATTGAGGGTGAGTTGGAGGTTTGGATTAGGAATTGGCTCTCTGGAAGAAGACAGAGGGTAGTAGTTGATGGCAAAGGTTCATCTTGGAGTGCCGTCACTAGCGGTGTTCCGCAAGGATCTGTTTTGGGACCATTGCTGTTTGTCATTTTTATAAATGACCTGGAGGAAGGGTTAGAAGGTTGGGTGAGCAAGTTTGCGGATGATACGAAAGTCGGAGGAGTTGTAGACAGTGAGGAAGGATATGGCAGGTTACAGTGGGATATAGAGAAGCTGCAGAGCTGGGCAGAAAGGTGGCAAATGGAGTTCAATGTAGCTAAGTGTGAAGTGATTCACTTTGGTAAGAGTAATAAAAAGATGGATTACTGTGCTAATGGTAGACTACTTGGTAGTGTGGAAGAGCAGAGGGATCTTGGTGTCCATGTACACAGATCTCTGAAAGTTGCCACCCAGGTAAATAGTGCAGTGAAGAAGGCATATGGCGTACTGGCTTTTATTGGTAGAGGAATTGAGTTCCGGAGTCCTGAGGTCATGCTGCAGTTGTATAAGACTCTGGTGCGGCCGCATCTGGAATATTGTGTGCAGTTTTGGTCGCCATACTATAGGAAGGATGTGGAGGCACTGGAACGGGTGCAGAGGAGGTTTACCAGGATGTTGCCTGGTATGGTAGGAAAATCCTATGAGGAAAGGCTGAGGCACTTGGGGTTGTTTTCATTGGAGAAAAGAAGGTTTAGGGGTGATTTGATAGAGGTGTACAAGATGATTAGGGGGTTAGATAGGGTTGACAGTGAGAACCTTTTTCCACGTATGGAGTCAGCTATTACAAGGGGGCATAGCTTTAAATTAAGGGGGGGTAGATATAGGACTGATGTTAGGGGTAGGTTCTTCACTCAGCGAGTCGTAAGTTCATGGAATGCCCTGCCAGTAGCAGTAGTGGACTCTCCCTCTTTATGGGTATTTAAGCGGGCATTGGATAGGTATATGGAGGATAGTGGGTTAGTGTAGGTTAGGTGGGCTTTGATCGGCGCAACATCGAGGGCTGAAGGGCCTGTACTGCGCTGTATTCTTCTATGTTCTATGTTCTAAGGCAGTGGAGGCCCAGTCTCTGGATTCGGATAAGAAAGAGTTGGATAGAGCTCTCAAGGATAGTGGAATCAAGGGTTATGGAGATAAGGCAGGAACAGGATACTGATTGAGGATGATCAGCCATGATCATAATGAATGGTGGTGCAGGCTCGAAGGGCAGAATGGCCTACTCCTGCACCTATTGTCTATTGTGTATTGTCTTTTATCAGGAATGTGCTTTCCAAGTAACAAACTCTCGATTCTGATCTCCAGCATCTGCAGTCCTCACTTTCTCCTCATTGAAGACTCCACTCTGGCCATACTGCTGTCTGAAGAGTAGGGTGTAAAGGTCATGCACTTAGACTCTGAAGTTAGCTCCTTCTGCCTACAGAGTTGAAGAGTATGGAGCTGGAAAAGTGCAAACAGGTCAGGCAGGATCCAAGGAGCAGGAAAATCAATGTTTTGAGTATAAGATCTTCATCAGGAATGAGGGGGTGGCCTAAGAGGGCTGAGAGATACATAGGAAGGGGGGGTAGGCTGGGGGAAGATCACTGGGAATCTGATAAATAGACGAAGGTGGGGGTGATGGTAAAAGGTTGGAGGGGAGGGTGGAGCAGAGGTTGGGAAGGAAGATGGACAGGTAGAACAGTTCAAGATGGCGGTGCCATGTTGGAATGTTGGCTCTGGGATAAGGTGGGAGGAAGGGAAATGAGGAAACTGGTGAAAGCCACATTGATCCCGTGTGGTTGGAGGGTTCCAAAGCAAAAGATGATGCATTCTTCCTCCAGTTGTCAGGTGGCTAGAGTTTAGCAGTACAGGAGGCCCAGGGCTTGTATGTCCTTGGTGGAGTAGTAGGGGGAGCTAAAGTGTTTGGCCACAGGGTGGTGGGGTTGTTTAGTGCGTTGCCCTGGAGATGTTCTCTGAAACATTCTGCAAGTTGGCATCCTATCTCCCCAGTGTAAAGAACACCACACCGAGAGCAAAGGACACAGTAGATGACATGTGGAAGTACTGGTAAATATACTGTGTCCGTTGTTCTCGAAGTGGTCTTCTCTACATTGGGGAAACAGGACGCCAATGTGCAAAATGTTTCAGAGAACATCTCTGGGACAAAGTACTAAATAACCCCACTGCCCTGGGGCCGAACACTTTAACCCCCCCTCCCACTCCACCAAGGACATGCAAGTCCTGGGCCTCCTCCTCCACTGACAAACTCTAACCACCCAACGCCTGGAGGAAGAATGCATCATCTTCCGCCTTGGTACCTTTCAACCATGCAGGATCAATGTAGATTTCACCAGTTTCTTCATTTCCCCTCCCGCCATCTTATCCCAGATCCACCCTTCCACCTTCCTTCCCACCTATCCGCTCCATCCTTCTTTCCAACCTATCACCATCAACCCCCCCCACCCCCCACCTCCACCTATTGCATTCCCAACTACCCTTCCCCCAGCCCCACCCTTGTCCCATTTATCTCTCAGCCCCTTTGGGCCCCCCATTTCCTGATGACGGGCCTCTGCTCGAAACATCGACTCTCCTGCTCCTGGGATGCTGCCTGACCTGCTGCGCATTTGCCGCACCACACTTTTCGACTCTGATCTCCAGCATCTGCAGTCCTCACTTTCTCCTCCTGCCTCCAGTTGTGTGCCAACTCATACTGAAAGAGATAATCAAGCCTTTCAATGAATGTTTGGGTGACATTGCCTAACTGGCAGAAAGTGAGAACTTTGCTTTCATTTTTAAGAATTAGCCAATTTAACTCCTGGAATTCAACATGTGGATAATTAATGTTGAAATGTGACATGTTAGTGCATCCTTACATGCAATGGAATGGTCCACAGAAATAATTTCTGAAGCTTTTGAGCTGTCAGGCAAAGGCCAGGGAAATGGTTAAATGTCTAACATAAATAGAAAGTGCTGAAAAAATACTAAGGAGGTATGGCAGCATCTGTGAACAGAGAGAGAGAGGGAGAGAGAGAGAACATTTAAAGTCCAATATGGTTTCTCCAGTTCTGCATAAGAGTCTTTTGACTCAATGCATTAACTGGTTTTCTCTGTCCACAACTGTTGTCAAACCCACTGACTTTCTCCAGCATTTTCTGCTTTATTTCTGACTCACAGCATCTGCAGTATTTTGTTTTAATAGCTTGTTAAATATCGCCTGATTTCTGAACAGGAATGTACTTTCAAAAGGACGTTTTATGCAGAAAAGTTACTATATATAGCATTGTATGTTTTGTTTTTGCACCAGATAAGCTCTTGGCAGGTAAAATGTATGGAAATATGTGTAATTACCAAAATCAACTCGATTTAAATTGAAACAGCATGTGCATTAAATATTTTTAGCAACTTATATCAAATTAAGAATTTATTTTTCCTTGAGATGTAGATTCTTGTTCTGAAGGTTGCTGTTTCCTTCAGGTGTGGCCAGGTTCAACAAGGTCTCTGTGTCCTACATTGATCCCTTGTCTGATTCCCTAGTGTTAAAGCAATTACTAGGTCCTGGGTAAAACACCCCACAGAACGGTAGGTGACGTGGGTTCATGCGTCCAGCCCCTGGCACTGTGAACTGAAGTTAGTCTTTGATCTGATCCCCTCACGTACCTGGGTGTTGGCTACACAAGGTAGGGATGGCAGATTTCCTTCTCCTACAAGAAATGCCTAAAGTACATGAATAAACCAGATGGGTTTTTAACAGAAACTGACTGGGGTTACACGGTGCCCATTAGACAAGCTTATTTTTTAATTCCAACATTTGGTTTAATTTCATTCAAATTTCACCAGCTGCCATGTTGAGATTTGAACTCAAGTCTCCAGAACATTGGCCTACGGTTCTGAATTATTAGCTCAGTAACATTATCAGACACCATTGCCTTCCCAGTGATCCAGGAATATGGAGTCCCCATTGTTAACAGAACTGTTAATTTGTTGATATATGGTCATCTTCAGGAAACAAGAAGGGAGTTAACCAATTGATCCGTGACTTGTAAGTTGAGGGCTATGCCTGGCCTCCATGATGCTGCCATGATATATTGATACTGAGGTAGTGCCACAGATCAATGAGCATCTGAGCAATGGGCATGACTGACTACCAGATGACAAATGATTCCCCCTGATATAATGGCTCATGACTTTCATAAGGACCAACCAGTAGTTTTTGTTCCTTTATTCATTCATTCACAGGATGAGTGTGTTGCTGGCTAGGCCAGCATTCAATGCCAATCCTTAATTGCTCAGAGGCCAGTTAAGGTTAAACCACATTGCTGTGGAATTGGAGTCACATGTTTTCAAATCCCTCCATTGTCTTATCCGTCTTTATCTCCCTAATCTCATTCAGCTCCACAATTCCGAGTTATCTGAAACAAAAACAGGAAGTGCTGGTGAAACCCAGCAATCCTGGGAGCCTCTGTAGAGCGAACGCAGTGTTAATATCTCGAGTCCAGTCACCCTTCTTCAGAACACAGACTTGAAATGTTTACTCTGCTTTCTCTACATAGATGCTGTCAGACCTGCTGAGTTTCTTGAGCACTCTCTGCTTTTGTTTCAGATTTCCAGCATCAACAGATCTTTGTTTTGTTTGCCTGAGTTATCTGTAGTTTTCGAATTCTACTTTCCAGAGTATCCACAACTTTAATCACTCCACCACCGGTGACAGTGTCTTTAGTTACCTTAACCGTAAACTCTGAGATAATCTGCTTTAGACCTCTTCATCTGGCTCTTTCCCTTAACATGCTCCTTCAATTCTATCTCTTTCAGCAATCTTTGGATCATCTAACCTATGAACTCCTGTGTTGTTCGATTCAATGTTTTCTTCATATAATCAATGTACTGCGTGTGTGAAAAGTTAGCTGGAAATATAAAAACAGGTCATAAAATGGAAATGAGTTTTAAAAAATGAATGTTGCTCCCCTAGACATTGAGTCTGGGAATTTTCAAATGAAATATAATAGAATGACACATGATTTGAACAGCTAATGTACAAGAAGGAATCGAGAACAGTACTTTATCATTCAGCCCCTCAAACCTAGCCCACTATTCAATCAAATCATGGCTGCTCTAATTGGATTCTAACGTGAAAACAGCTGCTCATGCTTTACTTCTGAGATGTTTTGACTTCCTTTCTCATCAAGAATCAATCTAACTCAACCTTAAAATTATTCAATGATTCAGCCTCGGTAAGGGAGATCCTCAGACTTACGTCCCTCCGAGAGAAAAATGTTCTCCTCATCTCCACCTCACCTTTATACTGTACCCCTTAGTTCCTGTCTCCCAAAAGGAGAAACAGCCTCTCAGTATCTCCTCACTCGCATCCCTCAGGATCTTCTATTTTCCAATAAGATCATCCATTGTTCTTCTCAATCCTAAATGCAGAGACAACCTCCTTAACCTCACAGGGAGCATGGTGAAAGTGACCACGTACTCTGTTCCGTAACATTGATTAAGGGATAAATATCAACCATACCACATGCAAAAACTTTTGCATAATGTAGTGGTGAGGGTCCCTTTAATTCACTTAAGGGGGCAGTTGGAACTTTGGTTCAATGTATCATCCAAAAGAAGGCACCCCTAGTGCCTCATTCAGAGCTGCAACAAATTATGAGGCTGGATTTTGTCCTCTGGTCTCTAGTGTGGGACTTGAAGTCAAAGCTCAGGGACTTGGAGATGTGGGTGCCAGCAATGAGATACATTTTCTTTAATTATTTGTTCATTTTTTCCACTCACTCATTAAGGAAGCTAATGGAATGCTTGCTTTTCGATCTAGAGGATTGGAGTGTAAGGACACAGAAGTTGTGCTGTAGTTATACAAAACCCTGGATAGACTCCATTTAGTGTTGTGAGCAAATCTGCACAGCACACCTTCGGGGGAATATGTTGGCTTTGGAGGGAGGGGCTTTGGAGACAGAGTAATATAGTTTACAAGAGACGCATCAGGGGTTAACTTATCAGAAGGAAATATATAAATTAGGCCCGTTTTCTCTGGAATTTGGAAGGTTGAGGGGTGTTCTGATCAAAGCCTTGAAAGTGCTAACAGGAAAAGACAGTGTAAGGATAAACTGTTTCCATTGGTTAGGGATTCTAGAACTCGGGAGGCATAGTCTAAACATTAGCGCCAGACCATTCAGAAGAGATATTAGGAAGCCCGTCTGCACACAGAGGGTGGTAGATGTTTGGAACTCTCTTCCACAAATGTCAACTGATGTTAGATCAGTTGTTAATTTTAAATCTGAGATGAACAAAGTTTCATGCAGCAATGGTGTTAGGAGATACAGGCCAAAGGCAGCTATGTGGAGTTAGGCCACAAATCAGCCATGATCTCACTGAATGGTGGAACAGGCTCAAGGGGCTGAATGGCCTAATTCTGTTCGTATGTTCCTATGGGACGTGGGCACCACTGGCTGGACCAGCAGTTATTGCCCATTACTAGTTGCAGTTAGAGACAGTCAGAGAATTATAGAATCATACAGAAAGAGGACCTTTAACCTTCCAAGTCTGCACCAATAAAAACTCCTCTAAATCTACACTAGTCCCCCTTTCCAGCTCCTGGTCTATAGCGTTATGACATTACAATTGTGCATCCAAATAAATTTTGAAGATTGCGAGGTTTCCTGCATTTTCCCAGGCATTATCCCAGATTGCTACCAGCTTGGTCAGCATGGTGGCTCAGTGGTTAGTAAAGCTGCCTCACAGCACCAAGGACCTGGGTTTGATTCCAGCCTTGGGTGACTGTGTGGAGTTTCTACGTTCTCTCTGTATCTGCGTGGGTTTTCACCAGGTGGCCTGGTTTCCCCCCCACAGTCTAAAGATGTATCAGTTAGGTGGATTGGTCATGCTAAGTTGCCCAAAGTGTGCAAGCTGGGTGGATTAGCAATGGTTGTGGGATCAGATGGGTATGGGTGGGATGCTCTTTGGAGGTCAGTGCAGACCTCATGAGATGAATGGCCGTTATCTGTATTGTAGGGATTCGAAGAGCCCACAAGGTGAAATTCCTTTTCCTCAAACGACCTCTGAACTTTCTGCCTTTCTTCGTAAAATTATGCCTGTTCAGTATTGACCCTTCAGCTAAGGGAACCAGCTGTTTTCTCTCGACCCTGTCTTTGCCCTTCATAATCTTACACACCTCAATCACCTGGGCAGCTTGGTGGCTCAGTGGTTAGCACTGCTGCCTCACAGCACCAGGGACTTGGGTTCTATTTCAGCCGTTTGTGTGGAGTTTGCACGTTCTCCCTGTGTCTGCATGGGTTACCTCCGGGTGCTCCATTTTCCTCCCTCAGTCCAAAGATGTGCAGGTTAGGTGGATTGGCCATGCTAAATTGCAGATAGTGTTCAGGGGTGTGTAGGCTAGGTGCCTAGTACGCTAGGGGAAATAGGAGTAATAGGGTAGCGGAATAGTTCTTGGTGGGTTATCCCTCAGAGTGTTGGTGTGGGCTTGTTGGGCCAAATGGCTTGTTTCCACACCAGGGATTCTATGATAACCAGGTCATCCTCAACATTCTGTGCTCTAAAGAAGACAACCTGAGTCTATCCAGCCTCTCACAGAAGCTGGTGGGCAATAAACGCTGGTCCAGCTGCTGATAGACATAGACCAGTGTCTCCCATTTCCCATATATCACCCAGAGCATCTTTCTTGAGACTCACAACCTTACTCCAATTGCTGTCTGATTATTTCAACAGTAATTCACTATTGACTTTTGCCTCATTGAAATAGGATTTTGGCAACACCAAGCTCACTTTGTATGTAGGATCCTTGTAGTCTTTCAGAGATGAAACTTGAGATGGAGACAAATTAGATTAGATTACTTTTTAGATTAGATTACTTACAGTGTGGAAACAGGCCCTTCGGCCCTACAAGTCCACACCGCCCCGCCGAAGCGTAACCCACCCATACCCCTACATCTACATCTACATCTACCCCTTACCTAACACTACGGGCAATTTAGCATGACCAATTCACCTGACCTGCGCATCTTTGGACTGTGGGAGGAAACCGGAGCACCCGGAGAAAACCCACGCAGACACGGGGAGAACGTGCAAACTCCACACAGTCAGTCGCCTGAGGCGGGAATTGAACCCGGGTCTCTGGCGCTGTGAGGCAGCAGTGCTAACCACTGTGCCACCGTAGTGGTAACTCCCAGTCATACTTCCCACTCAAGGCTGATTCTCATTGCTTAGGCCTGGATGCACAGACAGCAGTGGATAAGATATGAAGAAGTCAAAGCTTAACATTAAATTTAATCCTTACTTACCTTACTGTTTCCAAATCACGTTGCCTGATCTAATTTGTTCTGTGCAGTCTTACTGTCAGCTAAGAGCTCGCAAAATCCTGGACTACCTCCAGTCTCTGTGCTGACAGTGAAAATGTTTATCATGAAATACGATGTGTTAAGGATTTGACTGAGTGCCAACACTCATGATAACAGGCTGAGAAATTCAAAAGTGCTCTCACTCAGACAGATGATTGTTGAAGAATGTGAAAGTCTGGGTGCATTGTAGTTGCTTGTCTAAATTACCTCCAAACTTGCTTTAACGCCAGGCAACTGGTTTGCAAGCAGAAAAAAGGCACATTGGCAACCATACATAACTTTACTGCATCACGGTGCTTCACAGGACTATTAACATACAAATACCGAGGTTTAGGATAGAGAGCAGACGTTGCACAGTCAATAATAAATCAAAGGGAGGCCCTGCTTGGCAGGTTTTGGGAACCAGGGGTTACACTTTACCAGAAGCAGTTAATTAGTTGGCTGTTACTGGGGCTTCCATGATAGATTATGGTATTTACCACTTCCATCAGGAATTGGTACTTGGTAAGAGTTGCTTGAGCTAATTCACTCTCACCAATCCTCCTTTGTCTTTGTATTGTCATAGAACCTCAACAGTGTGTAAACAAGCCATTCAGCCCATCGAGTCCAAACAGACCCTCAGAACATCATCCCACCCAGACCCACCCCCACCCCTATGCCTGTAGCCCTGCATTTCCCATGGCTAACCCACTTAGCCTACACTTCCCTGGATATTACAGGCGATGTTGCATGGCCAATCCACCTAACCTGCACGTCTTTGGACTGTGGGAGGAAACTGGAGCACCCGAAGGAAACTCACGCAGACACGGAGAAAATGCGCAAACTCCAACAGACAATCAAACGAGGGTGGAATTGAAGCTGTGTCCCTGGCGGTGTGAAGCAGCAGTGCTAAACACTACCTTGGGTCCATTTAGTTATTAGCAGCAGAATAGAGTCAACAGAAAATGTACTGTTCCTAGATAACGAGGAACTGTATTGCACAATTCACTTAGTCAGGCATAATTATTACCAATTTAAGAAGCTGCTCCAGATGCTTCTGCTCTCTCTGAAAGACAGAATAGAACTTCCTGTCTCCATCCACTAAATGTAAGATGTAAACATGAACATTAACACTTTCAGAACTATTTTCATATACCAAACCATCCTGTTAAGGCCAACACTAACAGCTCCAGCCCAACCAATGAGTCAAAAGCTCAGGAGTGCCTCCATGAAGTGTGGTAATTTTTGACAATACTCTTGCAGGATGTGGGCTCATTGAAGGTTAAACTCCCTTAACGTCAATTAGATATGGTCTGGGAGTACTAGGCGGAGGCAAGCATCCCCATTGGGCAATAGTTGCTATCACTATGAGGCTACCATTATTTCTGTGGTTTCCCTTCTCTGGTTCAAAGTGTGTTTAAAAGGAAGACACTAGTCCATGGAGACTGTTGGAGGATGACCAGAGTTTACCTGATGATCTCCCCATGCGGTAATGTGCATGCAAACCTCCAATGGGGACAAGAGAGCTTTATAAAATCATGAGGGGCATAGATGGGGTAAATAAGCAAGGTCTTTTTCCTGGAGTGGGAGAGGCCAGAATGAGAGGGCCTAGATTTAGGGTGAGGGGGAAAGAATTGAAAGGGAACTAAGGGGCAAGGGTAACTATCTCATGCAAAGAATGATGCATGTATGGAATGAGCTGTCAGATGAAGTAATGGAGGCTGGTATAATTGCAATATTTAAAATGCAGACTTTGAGGGAAATAGGACTAGATTAATTTGGAACATCTGGTTAGCATGGACGAGTTGGACCAAATGGTGTGTTTCCATGTTGTACATCTCTATGAGACCATTAATTTGTAACATATGTGGCTCCAATGGGCACTGACACAGATGGCTAACCTGCCACCTATTCCACACCAATTATTCCATCCACCAGCCCATTCACTGCTTAGAAACTGTTAGCTAAAATTTAACAAAATGAGTAGCCAAAAATTAAATCAAAGACATAGTTTTTACACAGTGTCCAAAGAGAGCAGGGAGATGTAAAGAGGCAGAGAGGTTTAGAATGGGGACTGAAGCCTAGGCAGCTGAAAATACAATCACTAATGTTTAAGCAAACATAATTAGAGATGCTGAAGGAGCTCAGAGATGTCAGGTATGATGCAGAAAGTCGGAAGGCATGGTGGCTCAGTGGTTAGCACTACTATGTCAAAGCACCAAGAGACAAGGTTCAATTCCAGTCTCAGGTGGCTGTCCGTCTGGAGTTTGCATGTTCTCTCTGTGTCTGTGTGGGTTTCCTCCCATAGTTCAAAGATGTGCCAAGTTAGGTGAATTGGCCATGCTAAATTTCTCATCGTGTCCGGGGAAGTGTAGTTTGGGTGGATTAGCCATGGGGAATGCAGGGGCAGGGTAGAAGGGGGTTGGGATGCTGTTCGGAGAATCGGTGTGGACGTATTGGACTGAATGGCCTGTTTCCACATTGTTGGGATTCATTAAAAAAAAGGCAGACTGACACACAGATGCTGAAGTATATCTTGGTTAGTGATGCACTTGTACATTCTAAGACAAAAGAAATGTGATGACAGGTCAAGAATGGAAGTCTTTTGACATTAAAAGAAGCAGCTAAATTTGAGTTCCAAAGAAGAGTTACACTGGACTCAAAATGTAATTTCTGTTTCTCTCTCCACAGATGATGCCAGACCTACCGAGTTTCTGTTTTTATTTCAGTTAAATTTAGCATGTAAGCACAAGATTAAATTTTACATTCATTTCAACAGAGAGGGTATCCAAACATAAATAAGGCCTCGACTGAGGACATGAAAGCACAGCTCAAGTGAACTGGCAAATAAGATTTAGCAAAGGGTCAATGGAAATACAGTTACAGACATTCAAGCCAATATTTTAGAAAAGATACATTCCAAGAAGTAAGGAAAATATGAGAGGGCGGGTACCGGCGATCTGTGGTTAACTGGAAGGTTAAAGATGCAAGCCATCCTTCCATCCATTGACTCCATCTTTACTTCTCTCTCCTTGGGAAAGCAGCCAACATCATCAAAGACCCCTCTCACCCCCGTAATAATCTCTTCTGACCTCTTCTGAATGCACTTCTCAAATTTTAAATTCAATGCTGTTCCAGCAGCAGGAAATGTGGGAGCGTTGAGCAGGAGGCTGTTGGGAAGATGAGGAAGAAAGTTTAAAAACTCACTTCTAGCATCGGGGTTTGCCATTGTTGTTCAAGCAGCAGGAAGTGCAGGAGTGTTGAGCAGCAGGCTGTCGGAGAGGTCACGAGGTTACATATTTGGGTAATTGTTTTACGCAAAATACTACTCGGGTAGTGACTCCCACCCATCCTCCTCCTTGAACCAAAAGAAATGTTCTATGCACCAGTTGGTAAAGTGGTAAGTGTTTTCTTTTGTGTTTCATTTTTTCAGTGGTCGATTTGGAAATTTCGAATAGTGAGAATTGGCGGTTAGGACAGTTGAATGTTCCTCCTGCAGTATGTGGGAGGTACGAATCACCGCTAGTGCCCCTGCTGACTTCATTTGTGCAAATGCACCCAACTCCACCTCCTCGGGAACAGGGTTAACATATTGGCTTGGATAGAATATTAGCCAGCTAACAATAATGGGTCATTTTCTGACTGACAAGATGTAACAAGCAGGGAGGCATGTTGGCTCAGTGGTCAGCACTGCTACCTCACAGCATTGAGGCAGTTCGATTCCCACCTTGGGCAACTGTCTGTGTGGAGTTTGCAAGTTCTCCCTGTGTCTTTGTGTCCAGTTGCTCCAGTTTGCACCCACAATCCAAAGATGTGCTGGCCAGGTGAATTGGCCATGCTAAGTTGTCCATAGCGTTAGGTCATTAGTCAGGGGTAAATATAGGGTAGGGGAATGGGTCTAGGTGGGTTATTTTTCAGAGGGTCAGTGTGGACTGGTTGGGCCAAGGGGCCTGTTTCCATGCTGCAGGGAATCTAATCTAAAGTGATATGTTAACACAAGGATTAGTGCTGGGGCATCACCTTCGTACAAATCACATAAATGACTTGGATGAAGGAACCAAAAGAAATGGTTATTAAATTTGTTGACGACACAAAGGTAGCTAGTGAAAAGAAGATAAGGAAGTTAAAACAGGGGTTGTACATACTCTTGGAAGCAGGTGATGATTTGGCAAATGGAATATAATGTGGGAAAATGTGAAATTGTCTGTTTGGCATGAAAAATAAAAATAATTATATAACCAAAATGCTGAGAACTTGCAGAGCTCTGAGGTGCAGGGAAATTTGGTTGCCCTGGTACACAAATCACAACAGGTTTGTTTCCAGGTACAGCAAGTAACTAGGAAAGCAAATAGAGTGAATATTTTATTGTGAAGAGAATTAGAGCACAAAAGTAGGGAGGGTATGCTTTACTTATGTGAGGGATGTTCCTCATTGAAATGTTTTGTGCAGTATTGATCAACTTATTTGAAGAAGCTGAGTTAAGGCTGGACAAGGTTCTCATGTATCCACTGGAATGATGTGAAGAGGTGACCTGATAGAAATATCTAAAATCCTATAGGGCTTTGACAGAGCAGATGTAGAAAGAATGCTTCTATTTGTGGGAGGATCTAGAACTAAGGAACACCACCTTAAAACTAGTTGTGGCCCATTTAATGCAGAGGTTCAGAGATTTTTTTCTCTCACACAGACAATGGTGAGTTTTTGGAACTCACTTCCTTGAAAAGAGGTAGCTTTGAATTTTGAGGGAGTCAGGTCCTAGTTAAGCAAGAGTGAAATATTATTGAGGATAAGTGGGAGTGTGGACTGTCTATAATCAGATCAGTCATGATCGTACAGAGCAGATTTGTGGCACTACTTCCAATTCTTGAAGTCACAAAAATAAATTGAGTCACAATGTCAAACGGGTCATTGCGAAGCACTAAAAGATTAAGCCTCTTTTTAAATTTTCTCACAGGATGTGAGCATCACTGGCTATAGCCAGCATTTATTGTCCATCTCTAATTCCTGTTAAGAGTCAATCATGTGAGCCTGGAGTCACATGTAGGCCAGACCATGTGAGGATGGAAGTTTCCTTCCCTAAAGGATATTAGTAAATCAGATGGGTTTTTCAATGATGATTTCAAGTTAGTAATTAGATGCTTAATTCCAAATTTTATATTGAATGGCTATGGTAGGATTTGAACTTCGGTTACAGAACGCATTCTTGCAGGTTACTAGTCTAGCAATGACACTGCAAGATCATGACTTCACTGAGGTCAATGGCTGATATAGATTGATATCCAAGCACAAAGTCTGCTAAGAATGTTTAATTTTCTAAAAATCCAGCAATGGCTATGTGTATGACCTGTTCAGACCAGCAGACTGCTGTGAATTAAAAAAAACAGTTGACCGCAAACATTACAAAAATATTATTTTTCAACTGTAGTATTTTACTCAATGTCCTCACGTTGCTTACAGACGCAATTTATTAACATGTAGGGTAAATACTTTAAACTAATATAAATTAAATAAGAGAACAATGGAAAATGGGTACATGCCTTTTTCATTATCCTGGCAGAGTTTTGAGCATTGCACTGTTCAAAACTAAGAAGCTGATAGCTCAATACAGTTCGTCTGTCTGTGCCATGGAGACTGTTCTTCCACATTTCATTGGTAACTTGAGAAGGCCATCTCATCACATGTGTTATGGACCAGGCCTGATCTCTCAAAACCTTTCAAGAAGGTAGCCCAGACCCTAAATTTGTTAATTGTAATAAGCAGGTGCAAAGTGGATATTTGAGGAGAGAATCAGCTGGTCAAGCTACTTAGTTTTAAACTTTTCGAGCTTGGGCAACAGGAGTAGAGAGTAGAAGAAGCAGAGCCTGCTGGGAAGGTAAGGATTTCGATAAAGGGATCTACCTTCGCGTGCCAGTGGCCTTTTGGAGTTTGGGCAGTGGGAGCAGAGAGCGGAAGAAGTGGAGCCTGTTGGGAAATTTTGTGATTGTTTTTTAAGCGGGTGGGAGCAGGGATCTCCTGTGACCGTTCCCCTCAGCAATAAGTATTCCTTGGATGCTGCTTGTGGGGACGGCCTACTAGGGGAAAACCATAGTTGTCAGGTCTCCGGCACTGAGCCTGGCTCTGTGGGTCAGAAGGGAATTGGGGAAAAGAGAAAAGCGCTAGTGGTAGGAGACTCAATAGTTAGGCAGATTGACAAGACATTTTGTGGTCAGGAACAGGAGTCCCCGAAGGTATGTTGCCTCCCAGGTACGAGGGTCCAGGATGTCACCATTCGGGTTTACAGGATTCTGAAGAGGGAGGGTGAGCAGCCAGAAATCGTGGCACATATTGGCATCAATGATATAGCCAGGAAAGGGATTCAGGATCTGAAAAGTGACCACAGAGAGTTAGGTTGGAAGCTGAAGAGCAGGACGACTAGAGTAGTGATCTCAGGTTTGCTACCGGTGCCACGAGATTGTGAGGTGAGGAACAGTCAGCGAATACAGCTTAACACGTGGCTGCTTGGCTGGTGCAGGAGGGAGGGCCTCAGATACTTAGACCATTGGGATACCTTCTGGGGAAAGTAGGACCTGTCCATGAAAGATGAGTTGCACCTGAACTGGAGAGGCACAAATGTCCTGGGTGGGAGATTTTGCTCGTGTGGTTTGGGAGGGTTTAAATTAGTTTGGCGGGGGGGAACAAGAGCTACACTTCTGAGGTGGGGGATGGGTGGCGGTAGTTGTAGATGAAGCAGTGACAAGGTGCATTGGTTCTATCAGGAAGGTTTTTCATATGATGGAACAAAGGGTTTGGTTAAAGTGTGTCTGCTTTAATCCAAGGAGTGTCAGAAGTAAGAGTGATGAACTTAGAGGATGGGTCCGTTCTTGGGGCTATGATATTGTGGCCATAATGGAGACATGGGCTTCACAGGGGCAGGAATGGTTGCTAGATGTTCCAGAGTTTAGAACATTTAAAAAGAACAGAGTGGGAGTGAAAAGATGAGGGGATGTAGCATTGCTAATCAGAGAGTGCACCACAGCTACAGAAACGAAGGTTGTTGAGGAAGGTTTGTCTACTCAGTCAGTATGGCCGGAAGTTAGGAACAGCAAGGGTACTGCCACCACACTGGGGGTTTTCTGCAGACCCCCTAATAGCAGTAGGGTGATTGAAGAACTCATAGGCCAGCAGATTTTGGAAAAGTGCAGACATAGCAAGGTTATTGTTATGGGTGACTTCAACTTTTCCAATACTGACTGGAATCTCCTTAGTGCAGATGGTCTGGATAGAAGCATTTTTGTCAGGTGTATTCAGGGGGGTTTCCTTACTCAGTATGTAGACAGGCCAATGAAGGGAGAGGCCATTTTGGATTTGATCCTTGGCAATAAGCCAGGACAGATGTCAGATCTCGCGGTGGGAGAACACATTGGTGACAGTGACCACAACTGCCTCACATTTACCATTGCCATGGAGAGGGAAAGGAACAGTTACCATGGGAAAATATTTAATTGGAGAAAAGGAATTTATGACCCTATCAGACAGGAGTTGGGAAGTACAGATTGGGAGCAATTGTTCCACAGAACAGGCACAACAGACATATGGAGACTGTTTAAGGAGCAGTTGTTGTGAGTGATACATAAATTTATTCCTCTGAGACAGGTAAGAAGAGGTAACATTAAGGAGCCTTGGATAACGAGAACAGAGGAGCTTCTTATCAAAAGGCAGCTTATGTAAGATGGCAGAAGCAAGAATCTAGCACAGCTTTAGAGGATTACAGGCTTGCTAGAAAGGAGCTCAGAAATGGACTGAGGAGAGATGGGAGGAGGCACAAGAAAGGCTTGGCAGGAAGGGTTAAGGAGAACCCAAAAGCATTTTACTCAAACGTGAGGAATAAGAGAATGATCAAGGTGAAGGTACAGCCGATCAGGGATAGCATAGAAACTTGTGTGTGGAGTGTGAGCAGGTAGGGGAAGCCCTAAATGAGTTTTTTGCTTCAGTTTTCACTAAGGAAAGGGACCTTGTTGTGAATGAGAACTTTGAGGAGCAGGGAAACATGCTTGAACAGATCGAGATTGATGAAGTTGATGTGCTGGAAATTTTGGAAAACATTAAATTTGATAAGTTCCCAGGGCCAGACCAGATTTATCCTAAGCTGCTCTGGGAAGCGAGAAAGGAGGTTGCTAAGCAGCTGGCAAAGCTCTTTGCCTCCTCACTCTCCATGGGAGTCGTACCAAAGGATTGGAGGGAGGCAAATGTTGTTCCTCTTTTCAAGAAGGGGAATAGGCAGTGTTATATCTGTAGTCAGCAAGGGTTTGGAAAGAATTCCGAGGGATAGGATTTATTAATATTTGGAAAAACATAGCGTGATTAAAGGCAGTCAGCATAGCTATGTGAGGGGTAGGTTATGCCTCACAAATCTTATTGAGTTCTTTGAGGCGTTGATGAGACAGGTTGATGAAGGTCAAGCAATGGATGTGGTGTACATGGACTTCAGCAACGCATTTGATAAGATTCCCCATAGTAGGCTCATTCATAGTCAGTGGTATGGGATACAGGGAGATTTGGCTATCTTCATTCAGAATTGCCTGGCTGACAGAAGGCAGAGAGTGATTGTAATTGGAAAGTATCCTGCCATGAGGTCAGTGGTGAGTGGTGTCCCGCAGGGCTTTGTTCTTGGCCCTCTGCTCTTTGTAGTTTTTATAAATGATTTGGTTGAGGGGGCTTGGGGTTAAAAAATTTGCAGATGACACAAAGGTTGGAGGTGCCGTTGATATTATCGAGGGCTATTGCAGGCTACAGCGCGACATAAACAGGATACAGAACTAGGCTAAGAAATGGCAGATGGAGTTCAAACTGGATAAATGAGAAGTGATATATTTTGGAAGGTCGAACTGGCATGCTGAATATAGGATTCAAGACAGGATTCTTGACATTGTGGAGGAACAGAGGGATCTTGATTTTCAAGTGCATAGATCTCTCAAAATTGCCACTCAAGTGGATAGGGTTGTTAAGAATGTATATGGTGTTTTGGCTTTCATTAACAGGGGGATCGAGTTTTAGAGCAGCTCTACAGAACCCTGGTGAGACCACACTTGGAATATTGTGTCCAGTTGCGGAGGCTTTGAAGAGGATGCAAAGGAAGTTTACCAGGCTGCTGCCTGGACTGGAGGGCTTGTCTTATAAGGCGAGGGTTGACTGAGCTTGGACCTTTCTCTCTGGAGAGAAGTAGGAAGAGAGGTGACCTGATCAAAGTGTACAAGGTAATGAGAGGGATGGATAGATCCAATAGCCAGAGACTTTTTCCGATGGAATGCGTTGCCAGCGGTGATGGTGGAAGCAGAGTCATTAGGACGTTTAAGTGACTGCTGGACATGCACATGGACAGCAGTGAATTGAGGGGAGCATAGGTTAGGTTATCTTATTTTAGGTTAGGATTAATCTTCAGCACAACATCATGGGCTGTACTTTTCTATGTTCTATGTTCTAAAACAAAATTTATTTATGAGATTACTGAATGAAGTACAAAGAACAGAAAACCAAATAACCTGCCCTATCTGAAAACCCAACAGATCATCCCAACTCAATGATGCTGTTCCAAAATACTTGCAACAGTCCCCATAAATGTCCCTTGATACAAAAGGTAAAATCAAACAAGTTCTTACAGGATTGAAGTCAGAGATGGAGAACCATCCTAAGCTTGCTAATTAATTCCAGCAGCTTTCACACTACTGCTACAAAAAAAAACCAAACCAGAGGAACGCTGAGCTAAGAGAATCGGCCGCTCCCCTTTCATTATACAAGTGTTGCTTGTAAACTTGAAAGCCTTCTGCTTGAGGCAATATCTATTAGCTGTAAACAAATTGGCCCTGAAATCCATCCAAACTTAGACTTTTTGGAATCTGTGGCATTTACAACCTCTCTGAAAAAAAACAAGGACTGCATAACCTTATTAAAGGAGCAGCTTTGTCACACATGACACAAGATTTCAAGATGGTTTTATTTCAGTACAGGATTGAAAAATACGCAATATAAAGGATCATACGGCAGGAGTTACATTGTTTTTTTCATTCATGGGACATGGGCTGACCAGCATTTATTGCATATCCCAAGATTCCCTTGAGAAGGTGGTAATGAGCTGCCTTCTTGAACCACTGCAGTTCATTTGTTGCACATAGACTCACTATGCCTTTAGGAAGGGATCTCCAGGATTTTAACCCAATGACAGTGAAGGAATAGTGATACTCCTAGTCAGGATGGTGAGCGGCTAGGAGGGGAACCTGCAGGTGGTGGTGTTCCCGTGTATCAGCTCCCCTTGACCTTCTTGATAGACGTGGCTGTGGGTTTGGAAGGTAATATCTGAAGATCTTTGGCAAATTCCTGCAGTGCATCTTGTAGGTGGTACACACAGCAGATACTGAGCGATTGTGGTGAGGTAATGCAGTGCCAGTCAAGACAGTTGCTTTGTCCTGGGCAGTGTCAAGCTTCTTGTGTGTTGCTGAAGCTGAACTCATTCAGGCAATTGGGAAGTATTCCATCACACTCCTGACGTGCCTTGTAGATGGTGATCAAGTTTTGGGGAGTCAAGACATGAGTTACACAGGTATTTCTAGCCTTTGACCTGCCCTTGTAGCCATTGCATTTATTTGAGGAGTCCAGTTGAGTTTCAGATCTAATGAGAATTCCTAGAATAAAATCATAGAATCCCTACAGTGCAGAAAGACGCCATTTGGCCCCATTGAGTTTGCATTAACCCTCCAAAGAGCATTTCAGAGCCATATGCCCACATTATTTCCATAATCCTACCTCCCCCACGTCTAATCCACCCAGCCTGCAAAACTCTGGATACTATGAGCAATTTAGCATGGCCAATCCACCTAATCTGCACATCTTTGAACTGTGGGAGGAAACTGGAGGATCTGGAGGAAACATGTGCAGACATAGGGAGAATGTGCAAGCTCCAACAAACAGTCACCCAAGGCTGGCATTGAACCCAGTTCCCTGATGCTATGAGGCAGCAGTACTAACCACTGTAACACCCCAATATGTTGACTGATAATAGTGGAGGTTTCAGTAATGGTAACACCATTGGGATATCAAACAGCAGTGGTTAGATTGTCTCTTACTAGTGATGATTATTGCCTGGCATTTGTGAGGCACGAATGTTACTTACCACTTGTCAGCCCAAGCCTGAATGTTGTCCAGATCTTGTGGACAACGAGGACATGGATGGCTTTAGCATCTGAGTTAGGTGACATTCAGCATGAGGTTCTAATTTCTGGAAGGAAGGTCTGAGAATGAGTGAGTATTGATTTTATTACTCCTGGCTGGCCTATCTTTGAGAATTAAAATGGTAGCACTTTCTCCCCTCATTCCTTGGTGAGCTTATCCAGTGACTAGTTGGGACAAAGCAGGTCTCAGTTTGTACTCTGGTCTCTACTACCTGAACTGGATAGCAGACTGATCTCAGTCTGTGCTAGGGATGAAAAATTGTGCCAAGGCTCATTGTTTTTATGGCTATCCAGCGACCCACACTATTAAAAGCTCAAATCGCCATGAAACTTCATAACTGTATCCATGCCTCTAACAAAGAACCAATTTTGATTGAGTCAAGGTTAAAAATCACACAACACCAGGTTATAGTCCAACAGGTTTAATTGGAAGCACACTAGCTTTCGGAGCGACGCTCCTTCATCAGGTGCTTGTGGAGGGCTCGATCGTAACACAGAATTTATAGCAAAGATTTACAGTGTGATGTAACTGAAATTATACATTGAAAAATTGATTGTCTGTTAAGACAATCAGCTCTGAGTTCTACATGAATATATGCAGTTTTTGAGCAAAGTGCAATGTAACTCTGCAAGTACTTGGAGAACTCTGAGCTCAAAAACTGCATGAATTTATATAAAACTCTGTTATCTCACTTTTTAGATTAGAATCAATCTAAACATTAGGTCATAGACAGAGAACACAGGGGGCCAACACCTTCAACATATTGTCTAGCTATCACCGTTATTGACAGCTAACCCGAGAATGCAACTTATAAAAAAAGGTTTTGTGATTTACACATGAAAGAAGTGAAACTATCATTGTATTCTAACAGATGAAAGGCTTAACAGACAATCAATTTTTCAATGTATAATTTCAGTTACATCACACTGCAAATTTTTGCTATAAATTCTGTGTTACGATTGAGTCCTCCACTATCACCTGATGAAGGAGCGTCGCTCCGAAAGCTAGTGTGCTTCCAATTAAACCTGTTGGACTATAACCTGGTGTTGTGTGATTTTTTAACTTTGTACACCCCAGTCCAACACCGGCATCTCCAAATCTTCATTGAGTCAGGATGACTCTGGAGTAATTTAAGATGCCAAACATGACCCAAATCTGTGATTCCAAACCCCATTCCTAATGACCCAATTTCCAAAGGAGGGCATGCTGGTCGTAAGCATGAACTCCTAACCTAACTGGTGCCATGGTAAGGTAATGGGCATCCCCTAAACACCAACCTCTTATATAGAGTTGGGTTAGCTTTTTCATGACATATGGCTCATGAGTCCTCACAGGAGTCATGATCCATTGTCTGCTTTGGAGTACCTTTTGAAGGGTGAGTTCAAGATGCCTTTCCACTACCTTCCCCCAGCTCTTTTTATACCTCATTGCCAACCCATAACCCCACCACTCCCCATGGCATCTCATAGCATCCATGCTAACTCAAACGCTCTTTTACACCCTCCATGTTCCTCATTCTATCTGCGCAAACTCAATGCCAACTCATGGACCCAGTCTGCACCATACAAACAATCAATGGGTCATATGTTATCAACAAGAGTGGAAATGCTAAGACGAAAAAGCATCAGTGGCGAATATGTTTGTAAAGAGAAGCTGCTCTTCCTACAACCCTTGTTGGCTTGACCATTGAAACATCAATAACAACCATAAGCATAGCGCATTTCTCAATCGTACTCCAACAGACATCGAGGCATTGAGAAAGGAAATCACAGAAAAATCTATCATAACCACGTAATCACTTCAAATTTACATCAGTTATCAAAACTGCTGAGCTAATGTTTTTATTGATTTGGGCAGACTGGGCCCTTGAATTGGTATTGAGATTTCATAGATAATACGAGGAGCATGGAGGGTGTTTTGAGAGCTTGAGTTAGCATTTTCCACCATGAGAGGCCATGAAGAGTGGTGGAGGCATAGGTTGGCAGGGGGATATAAAAGGAGCTAGGGCGAAGGGTATTGGTAAGGCATTTTGAACTCACCTTTCAAGTGATACCCCCCAAAGCAGACAATGGATCACAACTCCTTTGAGGAACCATGAAAAACCTCAGTATGCATGCTATCTCAGCTCAGATAAAATCCTTACAAACCGAGGTGTATTCTCTTTTATTAAACAATTCACAGTTTATAAAGCAATTAAAATTTACGGCTGTTTACAGAGGAACAGCAAATTTACATGGGAGAGGGGCAGCAAAGCCAGCCTCCAAACCCTAACGTTCAACCAGTTTTCAGGGAACCGAGGTGTATATTCTGATCAGACTGTCTCCCCTCATTGGCTGCCTTTGTGGTCACTGACTCTCAGCATCTGAGGCTCGCATGCTGTAAATCCATCTCGCCCACACCCTCACCCCATCTGTCTATAGCAAGATGGGAACTTTTCACACTGGATCTTTCCACCCATTAGCCTTCAAGATGCCTTCAAGACAGGAAGCGTGGGGAGAAAACAAGCAAGAGAGGAAGGAAATAAAAGGATAGCAGTTCAGAACTACAAGGGGAATGAGGTAATCCAAGGGTTACAGTTAGAGAAACACTAGCGTGTTGGTAAAAAACAGAACAGTTGTGAGTTTGGCTTCACTGCCAGCATTTTTGACCACAACTATGCTTGGAATGCCACAGCGAAAAAGATTGGACAAGTTAGGAAAACAGTCAGGAAAGGAAAAACCTCATTCTCTAATTACTTTATTTTTTATCTGATTATTCTTGAAGAAGCAGATGGTTTGCGTTTAACAAAAATAAATCTGGGAGTCTGTCTGTAAACGGCAATGTAAGCGTCCAGAACAGCTGAGATTGCAATGTCGTTGTAGGGGATATAGAAGGGAGAAGGGTATGTGGATCCAGTGGAGGATTGGAGGGTTAGTCTGAAAATGGGAAAAATTTAGAAAACAAAATGGATCTTGCGTCCTTTATTCATCACACTCCTTTGGCATGTATCAACATTGCTTCCATCTTTTCTGAAGCATATTTCCTCTTGTTATCCATCAGGTCCATGGAATGTCAATGCAATGGATTCTTCCATCCAATTCCAGAGAATGTGAGCTGATTTTGTCGTCCAGTGTTTGTGGTGAGAAATAGCTCAGTGGACAGCAAACTTGAACCACACAAGATTGCGAGTACCAATCCCCATTGAGAGCATTGAGCCACCAACTTAGGTAGGAACTCGCCCAAGGCTGAAGTCTTGTTCTGAGTACCAGATTCTCAAACACTGGGTGCATTTCCGTTATAATCCTTACATTGCACCAGTACCTGACACTCAACTCTACAAGCAGGCCAATCAATGACCAGGGTGTATGCTTGTCATCTAATTATGAATGATCACCACATTCCCATTGATGGAGTCATAGAGTCATAGAGTCATAGAGAGGTACAGCATGGAAACAGGCCCTTCGGACCAACCTATCCATGCCGACCAGATATCCCAACCCAATCTAATCCCACCTGCAAAACCCTTCATATTCATATACCCATCCAAATGCCTCTTAAATGTTGCAATTGTACCAGCCTCCATCACTTCCTCTGCCAGCTCATTCCATACACGTACCATCCTCTGCATGAAAAGTTGCTCCTTAGGTCTTTTTTATATCTTTCCCTTCGCACCCTAAATCTATGCCCTCTAGTTCTGGACTCCCAACCCCAGGGAAAAGACTTTGTCTATTTATCCTATCCATGCCCCTCATAATTTTGTAAACCTCCATAGGATCACCCCTCAGCCTCCGACGCTCCAGGAGAAAAGAGCCCCAGACTGTTCAGCGTCTCCCTGTAGCTCAAATCCTCAAACCCTGGCAACATCCTTGTCAATCTTTTCTGAACCCTTTCAACTTTCACAACATCTTTCCAATAGGAAGGAGACCAGAATTGCAAGCAATATTCCAACAGTGGCCTAACCAATGTTATGTACAGCTGCAACATGACCTCCTAACTCCTGTACTCAGTACTCTGACAAATAAAGGAAAGCATACCAAACGCCTTATTCACTATCCTATCTACATGCAACTCCACTTTCAAGGAGCTATGAACCTGCACTCCAAAGTCTCGTTGTTCAGCAACACTCCCTAGGATCTTACCATTAAGTGTATAAGTCCTGCTAAGATTTGCTTTCCCAAAATACAGCACCTCACATTTATCTGAATTAAACTCCATCTGCCACGTCTCAGCCCATTGGCCCACTTGGTCCAGATCCTGTTGTAATCTGAGGTAACCCTCTTAGCTGTCCACTACACCTCCAATTTTGGTGTCATCTGCAAACTTACTAACTGTACCTCTTATGCTCACATCCAAATCATTTATGTAAATGACAAAAAGTAGAGCCTTGTGTCACTCCACTGGTCACAGCCTCCAGTCTGAAAAACAACCCTCCACCAACACCCTCTGTCTTCTACCTTTGAGCTAGTTCTGTATCCAAATGGCTAGTTCTCCCTGTATTCCATGAGGTCTAACCTTGTTAATCAGTCTCCCGTGGGGAACCTTGTCAAACGCCTTACTGAAGTCCATGTAGATCACATCTATTGCCCTGCCCTCATCAATCTTCTTTGTTACCTCTTCAAAAAACTCAATCAAGTTTGTGAGATATGATTTCCCACGCACAAAGCCATGTTGACTATCCCAAATCAGTTCTTGCCTTTCCAAATACATGTACATCCTGTCCCTCAGGATTCCCTCCAACAACTTGCCCACCACCGAGGTCAGGCTCACCGGTCTATAGTTCCCTGGCTTGTCTTTACCGCCCTTTTTAAACAGTGGCATCGCATTAGCCAACGTCCAGTCTTCCAGCACCTCACCTGTGACTATCGATGATACAAATATCTCAGCAAGAGGCCCAGCAATCACTTCTCTGGCTTCCTACAGAGTTCTCGGGTACACCAATCAGGTCCTGGGGATTTGTCCACTTTGTACTGTTTCAAGACATCCAGCACTTCCTTCTCTGTAATATGGACATTTTGCAAGATGTCACCATCTATTTCCCAACAGTCTATATCTTCCATATCCTTTTCCACAGTAAATACTGATGCAAAATTTAGTATCTCCCCCATTTTCTGTGCCTCTACACAAAGACCGCCTTGCTGATCTTTGAGGGGCCCTATTCTCTCCCTAGTTACTCTTTTGTCCTTAATATATTTGTAAAAACCCTTTGGATTCTCCTTAATTCTATTTGCCAAAGATATCTCATGTCCCCGTTTTGCCCTCCTGATTTCCCTCTTAAGTATGCTCCTACTTCCTTTATACTCTTCTAAGGATTCACTTGATCTATCCTGTCTACACCTGACATATACTTCCTTCTTTTTTTTAACCAAACCCTCAATTTCTTTAGTCATCCAGCATTCCATATACCTACCAGCCTTCCCTTTCACCCTGACAGAAATAGGCTTTCTCTGGATTCTTATTATCTCATTTCTGAAGGCTTCCCATTTTCCAGCCATCCCTTTACCTGCGAACATCTGCCTCCAATCAGCTTTCAAAAGTTCTTGCCTAATACCGTCAAAATTGGCCTTTCTCCAATTCAGAACTTCAACTTTTAGATATGGTCTATCCTTTTCCATCACTATTTTAAAACAAATAGAATTATGGTCACTGACCCCCAAAGTGCTCCCTCACTGACACCTCAGTCACCTGCCCTGCCTTATTTCCCAAGAGTAGATCAAGTTTTGCACCTTCTTGAGTAGAAATATCCACATACTGAATCAGAAAATTGTCTTGTACACACTTAAGAAATTCCTCTCCATCTAAACCTTTAACACTATGGCAGTCCCAGTCAATGTTTGGAAAGTTAAAATTCCCTACCATAACTACTCTATTATTCTTACAGATAGCTGAGATCTCCTTACAATTTTGTTTCTCAATTTCCCTCTGACTATTGGGGGGTCTATAATACAATCCCAATAAGGTGATCATTCCTTTCTTATTTCTCAGTTCCACCCAAATAACTTCCCTGGATGTAGTTCCGGGAATATCCTCCCTCACCACAACTATAATGCTAACCCTTATCAAAAATGCCACTCGCCCTCCTCTCTTGCCTCCCTTTCTATCCTTCCTGTAACATTTGCATCCTGGAACATTAAGCTGCCAGTCCTGCCCATCCCTGAGCCATGTTTCTGTAATTGCTATGATATCCCAGTCCCATGTTCCTAACTATGCCCTGAGTTCATCTGCCTTTCCTGTTCGACCCCTTGCATTTAAATAAATGCAGTTTAATTTATTAGTCCTACCTTGTCCCTGCCTGCCCTGACTGTTTGACTCACTTCTGTTCTCAGCAGTACCCGTCTCAGAACGATCTCTTTCCTCACGATCTCCCTGAGTCACACCACCACCCCCCCCCCCCCCCACACCTTACTTGTTTAAAATCCTCCCAAGCAGTTCTAGCAAATTTCCCTGCCAATATATTAATCCCCTTCCATTTTAGGTGTATTCCGTCCTTCTTGTACAGGTCACTTCTACCCCAACAGAGATTCCAATGATCCAAAAATGTGAATCCTTCTCCCATACACCAGCTCCTCAGCCATGCATTCATCTGCTCTATCCTCCTATTCCTGCCCTCGCTAGCTCGTAGCAATGGGAGTATTCCAGATATTGCTACCTTTGAGGACCTCCTTTTAAAATTGCTACCTAACTCTCTGTAATCTCTCAACCCTTTCCCTTCCTATGTTGCTGGTTCCAACGTGGACAATGACCTCCTGCTGGCCCCTCTCCCCCATGAGAACATTCTGCACCCTCTCTGAGACATCCTTGATCCTGGCACCAGGGAAACAACACACCATTCTGGTTTTTCTCTGCTGGCCACAGAAACATCTGTCTGTACCTTGGACTACAGAATCCCTAACACAATTGATCTCTTCGAAGCCAACGTACCCCTCGTTGCATTAGAGCCAGTGTCCATACCAGAAACTTGGCTGTTCGTGCTACGTTCCCCTGAGAATTCATTACCCCCTACATTTTCCAAAACAGCATACCTGTTTGAAATGGGTATATCCACAAAAGACTCCTGCACTCTCTTAGCTTTCCTGGAGTTAACCCATCTATGTGACTGTATCTGAGACTTTCTCCCCTTCCTATAACTGCCATCCATCACATACTGTTGCTGTTGCAAATTCCTCATTGCCTCTATCTATCTCTCCAACTGATCCACTCGACCTGATAAGATTCGGATCCAACAGCATTTATGGCAGATATAATCCACAGTAACCCTTAAACTCTCTGTAAACTCCCACATCTGACAAGAAGTACATATCACTGCAAAGGCCATTTTTCCTCCTTCACAATCTACAGACCCAGAAAATAACACCGTCTTATTCCTCTACAAAACACTGCACCAGGTTAAATTAATAGCTATGGCTTATATTTTACGTTTGATCGAATTGATAGAATCCCGACTCCATGGAAGCAGATCTTATATTTAGGGGCCTTTTTCCTGGTTTATTGGTGAATGCTATGGTACTAGCAAAAATCGTGATGACCTGTTAAAATATCTTCATGAATAACTTTTCATAAAAGGATGCTAAAGTGGAGACACATCACTTTGCCACGCAGCCTTTAAATAATTGACAAATGAAGAATGGGGTCCTACTTATACTGAAAAAACTTGTTTATACCTAAAATTATAGAGATGAAGGATGTTCGGGGGCCCTTTAGCTTCCTCATGGTTTGACTCTGTGAAGTGGACGTGACTATGTAACTAACATGGAGTATGGGTGGAGAGACACTCAATCCCTGTGTAAAATGCAGCTGATATCTATTTCTCGTTTGAGAAAACACCCTGTCTCAAGTTCTGTTTCTACATTATGTCACTTCGGTTTCGTATGATATTGGCTCGACATTTCTGATGCTATTTCATGTATCTGAGCAGCCTATCAATACGCTCAGAGACTAATGATCCCAAAGAAAGCACTCCCCGTCTTGTACAAGTCATCCAATAATATTTCCAAACCAGAAAAACTGCACATATCACAAGTTCCTGAAGTTCTGAACCATAAAGATTAATGTCAAAAAAAACCCCCTCTCATTTGTTGCAGCTCACACTTGACCATCCACAGGCCAGGAGAAAGTGAGGACTGCAGATGCTGGAGCTCAGAGTCAAGAATGTGGTGCTGGAAAAGCGCAGCAGGTCAGGCAGCATCTGAGGAGCAGGAGAATTGACGTTTCAGACATATGCCCTTCATCAGGAATGAGAGCGACCAGTGAGCTCCTAACTATTAACCAAACTGATGTTGGGAACTGCTGCCTACCTAGACGTGAGGCTGGGGCTGCAAACTTCAATGGGTTCAGTTGGGTGTGGGTTAAGGACACATCCTTTTTTGATTTGATTTATTATTGTCACATGTACCTATGTACAGTGAAAAGTTTTGTTTTGTGTGCAGTACAGGCAGATCATACCATACAAAGTTCGTTAGGGTAATAGAAAAGAGCGAGGAATACAATATTACGGCTGCAGAGAAGGTGCACAAAGAGCATGATCAACATTAAATTTAAAATTTGGGAGATCCAAGCTCAAGTCCAAGCTTTGATCCAAAGGAATATTTTGGCTCTTCTGTCATTCTGTTCCCTTTATCTTGTGAACCCGACAGCTGCCCACTGCAAAATATAAAACACCTTAATCCCATTGTCAAGAACTGAGCTGGGACCCAAATCCCAGAAATGACAACATCCTTTTACACGGGGAAAGCAGACCTTAACCTTCGCTATTAGATTACAGGTCATATCTCAGTGATGAATCAGTCAGGTCCCGACAGAAATGTAGCCATAACAAACATGAAATTACTTTCTTGGTGCTGCACTAAGGCAAAAATCAGTCAATACTTCATCATGTGACCTTGTAAAATTCCTCAATGCCATATCAGGATCAGAGGAAGGCATGGGAACAGTTTACTGCAGTGGATCAGGACAGACCAGAACATTAAGTAGAATCATGGCACCTGCTGGCAAAAAGAGCTTGAGACTCTTGAAAAGGCAACAATTTTCAAATATTGAACTTCTATATTTTCCATCTCCTTGCACTCACTTAGGAGATAAACAACAATCGTGCGTAAAGAAACAGGAGGTGCTGGAGAAACTCGGCAGGTCTGCTGGCAGAAAGAGAACAGTGTCTGTCTGATGAAGAGTCAGTGGATGCGAAATATTAACTGTGCTTCCTCCCCAGGTCTGGCAGCATCGATGGGCAGGAAGCAGAGTTAATATTTCGCATCCACTGACTCTTCATCAGACAGACACTGTTCTCTTTCTGCCAGCAGACCTGCCGAGTTTCTCCGGCATTTTAGTTTTTGTCTCAGATTTTCAGCATCCGCACTTCTTTGGTTGATGTTAATCAAGCATAAAGGATTGTTCAACACCAAAATATATAGGCTCATGCAGGAATTATTTGAGAGGTTTGCAGCATTATTGAACAAGATTAGAGTGGTGCTGGAAAAGCACAGCAGGTCAGGCAGCATCCAAGGAGCAGGAAAATTGATGTTTCGGGCATACGCCCTTTATCAGGAAGGATGAAAGGCTCCTGCCTGAAACGTCGATTTTCCTGCACCTGCTGTGCATTTTCAGCACCACTTTAATCACGACTCTAATCTCCAGCAACTGCAGTCCTCACTTTCGCCTGGCATTATTACACAGTTGCACACACACCTAAGCTGGTAAATTTCTCAGAACAAACTGAGACAAAACCCAAATCACATGGTCCATTCCATTTGATACTATTCCTTCAAGTAATATATACAGTTAGGAAGAAAACATTGTACTTTAGCTATTCGTTCTTGAGATGAGGACATCATTGGCTAGGCCAGCCTTTGTTGCTCATCATTAATTGCCCAGAGGACGATTAAGGATCAACCCCAAAGCTATGGGTCCGGATTCACATATAAGCCAGACCAAGTGCAGATGGAGGATTTCCTTCCCTGAAGGGCATTAATGAACCAGATAGGCTTTTTTGACAATCAATAATGGTTTCATGGTCATTGGTAGATTCTTAATTCCAGATTTCTTTTATTGAATTCAAATTCCATCATCTACCATGGAGGGACTCCAACCTGGGTCCTCAGAACATGAGCTGAGTTTTTGGATTGATAGTCTAAGTGATAATACCACTACGCTATCATCTCCCCTCCAGTTGGGTATATTGGCATTCAATGCAAGAGGATTTGATTCAGTATTAGCGACGTTTTGTGCAATTGTTTTGGAGTTGGTGAGACCATACCTAAAGTATCATCTGCAGTATTGGTCATTTCCTTTAAGGGAGGATATACTTATCATAAAATTTGACCTGACTGATTCCTGGGATGATGCAATTGTCCCATGAGGAGCAGTTGAGGGGAGTGTGCCTGTATTCTTTAGACTTCAGAAGAATGAGAATAATCTCTTTGAAATAGATTAAGTTCTTCCAGTGCTGTACATCATAGAATTAGTCAGGACATTTTCCCTGTCTGTGAGGGGGATGGGGGTCAAGAACCAAGGAGAAAACATCTGAGAATAAGAGAAAGGTCATTAAGGACTGAGATGAGGAAGAATTTATTCCCAAAGAGAATGATGGTTATTTATGCTCCTCTACCTCAATTGGCTGTGGAGACCTTCTGTTGTTGGGTATATTCAAGAAATTAGGATCTAGATATCTATTGATTTAAGAAATCAAGGGCTCAAAGAATATTGTGGGAAAGTGGTATTAAGGTAGATGATCAACCATGATCTATTTGAATGACTGAATAATCTTCAGGATCCAAGTGCCCTACTCCTGTTTCTACTACCTATGTTCTTATACAAAAAAAATCTACATGACATATACCACAACAGGTCAAGGTGCAAAATTGGCTGTCCCCAATCCCAGTTACCCAGGAGAAGGTGGTGGTGAGTTGGCTTTTTGAATCACTAGTCTTTGGGGTGTATGGTGCTGTTAGGGTGAGTGTTCCAAGATTTTAATCTAACAATGTAGGAGCAGCAATGCAGTTCGAAGTCACTGGCTTGGAGGAAAACTTGTGACTGGTAGTGTTTCCATGAATCTGCTGCCCTTGTTCTGCCAGGTGGCTTCAAACAATACGGTAGGAGGATCCTTTGTTGGTTGCTGCAATGTAGCGGTGCATCAATGATGATAGGAATGAGTGTGAAAACTGATGGGGAGACTACCACATAACTATTTTGTCTTGAGTAGTGTTAAGCTTCTTGAATGCTGTTGGAAATACGTTCATCTAGACAAGTGGACAGTATTCCATCACAGCCCTGACTTGTGCCATGTGGATTAGAATTAAAATTAGAATCCCTACCGTGTGGAAACAGGCCCTTCAGCCCAACAAGTCCACACTGACCCTCCGAAGAATATCCCACCCAAAGCCCTTACCCTACGTTTTCCCCTGACTAATGCACCTAACCTATACATCCTATACTATGGGCAATTTAGCATGGCCAATTCACTTAACCTGCACATCTTTTGATTGTGAGAGGAAACTGGAGCACCCAGAGGAAACCCACGCAGACACAGGGAGAATGCGCAAACTCCACACAGACAGTTGCCCGAGGCTAGAATCGAACCCTGTCACTGTGAGACAGCAGTGCTAACCACTGAGGCACTGTGCCGCTCTCGTAGATTGTAGAGAGGCTTTGGGGCATCAGGTGATGAGTTACTCATGCTGGAATTCGTGGACTTTGACCAGTTATTACAATTGCTGTATTTATGTAGCTGGTCCAGTTACATTTCTGGCTAAAGGCCAACGGTAAAATTTGGCAATGGTAATGCCATTGAATACTAAGGAGTGAATTAAATCCTTGCTTGTTGGGAATGATCATTGCCATCGACTTCTGTGGCATAAATATTATTTCCCACTTATAAACTTTAGGTAGGATATTGTCCACTTCTTGCTGAATATGAACACATGCTACTTCAGTACCTGAGGAGTCTCAAGTGGTGCTGAACATTTGCAATCATCAACAAACATTCCCATCCCTCCACTCCTGACCTTATAATGGAGACAAGGTCACTGATAAAGTCGCTAAAGATGGTTGGGTGTACAACTCTAAGGGGGTCCTGTAGTGATGACTTGAGTCTGAGAGGATTGGCTTTCAAAAACAACAACCGTCTTCCTTTTTGCAAGGCATGTCTCCATTTGTTGGAGTCCTCGTTCCTGATTTCCATTGACTCCAGTTTTGCTAGGGCTCCTTGATTCCACACTCGGTCAAATATGGCCCAGATGTCAAGTCGGTCACTCTCAACTCACCTGTGGAATTGAGCTCTCCCATTCATGTTTAGACCAAGGCTGAAATGAGATCTATTATGGAATATAGCTCAAGCTGTAAGTTACTGCTCGGGCTATTCATTTGCAAGGAGCTATTGAAAGCACTGACAATGGCACCTTCTGTCACTTTATAGAATCCCTACAGTCCACACCAACTCTTCGAAGGGCATCACACCTAGAACCACTCCCTTACCCTATCCCATAACTGCACATTTCCCATAGTTAATCCACATAGCTTGTAGATCCCTGGACACTATAGACAATTTAGCATGGCCAATCCAACCAACCTGCACATCTTTGGATTGTGGGTGGAACCAGAGCACTCAGAAGAAACCCACACAGACAGAGGGAGAACACACAAACTCCACACAGCCATCCAAGGCTGGAAATGAACCCGAATCCCTGGCGCTGTGAGGCAGCAGTGATGACCACTGAGACTCTGTGGCATTTTCCTTTGATGATTGAGAGTAAACCGATAGGACAGTATTTGTCCAGATTGGATTTATCCTGTATTTTACAGACAGGAAACTTTCTACATTCTCGGGAAGATGCCAATATCATTGCTGGAGCGGCTAATGGCATGGCAAGTTCTAGAGCACAAATCTTTGGTACTGTTATCAGAATGATATCAGTGCACACAGCCTTTGCAGTGTCCAATGTCTTCAGCCATTTCTGGACATCACTTGGAGAGAATCAAATTGGTTGAGGAGTGACATACGTGATGTAAGGAATCTCAGAAGGAGTCCAACATGAAAGATCAATTGAGCACTTCTGGCTGCAGATGGATGCAAACATATGAGTCTTGTCTTTTACACACAAATAAAAGCAAAATACCATGATGCTGGAAACCTGAAACAAACAGAAACTCAGTAGATCTAGCAGCATCTGTGGAGAAAGGAACAGAGTTAACATTTCAAGTTCAGTAAGACTCTTCAGCAGAGTTGTGTTTGTCTTTTGCACTGATGTGTCAGGGTCCTCCATCATTGAAGATGGGGATGTTGCAGCCTTTCCCCTAATCCTGTCAGTTGTTTAATTGTTCAACACATTGCTGTGTGTCTGGAGTCATAATGGCAGATTTCCTTCCCTATAGAGATTAGCGACCAAGATGGGTTTGATGAAAATTGATAGAGGTCAACATTAGGCGAGCTTTTTGCTTCCAGATTTTTACTGAATTCAAATTTTACCATCTGCATGGGATTTAAACACATGCCTAGGTAATTAGTCTGGGTCTCTGTATTACTGGTCAATGACATTACCACAGTGCCACCACCTCCTGCCCACATGAACCAGCTAATCTACTGAAATCTTTCAGCTCACTGCCTGTTAACATTTCGTGTCCCTCTTCTTCATGCAGCAACTTAAATCTCCTTTTAAATGTAACCTTAAAATGTTCATGTTTCAAGAGGCCATATGTGGTGGTTGAGGCAGGAGGCTGTGAGCTGGATGTGGAGGGGGTGCTGGTTGATGTTTAGTGGAGGGTCAACTTTCCTTGTCTTTTTTCAAATACACATAAGACTTTCTGGCTTATTTCAAACAATCCAGTGTTTGGTGAGTAGTGCCCATTCAATTAAAAGCAGAATACAATTCTAATGAATGAGCCTCGATCATTGTTTGCATATCTGAAAGCTGGAAAATGAACCTCTTCATATTTTGCTAACTCAGGAGTTCACTCATTCATTGACAGCCTCGGCTGGGTCAGCGATTTTTATTTTTAAATTTATATAGAATTAAACGGTTTCTTCCGGTCCTATCTTCAGAACCACCTCTGAAGCAAGGCCAAAGGCTACAGCTGTAGAGTGCACAGATAACGCAAAGCACATGTCCTGGTTTCTTCCAGTGCTCTCTGTCGGACTGTGAGAACCACACAATGGGTTTTGCTGACACACTTCCTTCCAACAAAAGGCCTGGGGTCCATATCTTGTTCAGACATTGTCTTTGTTTTATCCTTCCAGAATGTCCTCATATTTTTCAGAGTCCCATTAAAGAATCGCATCCATTTGCAAAACAAGGGGACAAATGGCAGAGACTTCCAGTTTTTTAATCTTTAAAAAGAAAATCCATGTCATTTGCATCACATATGCAATAGATAGGTTGTCATGACATTTGTAAGGAACATAAACAAATACCAAGATTTGTAATATTCTGGAATAGGTGTGGCAAGTCTCTCTAAAAAGGTATTCTAGGATGTGTCCTGGTGGGAATCCTCCAACGCATCAATTACCAGCACAATTTGGCAATGCAGCAGCATTACCACCCATTGGGTTTAAGCCAGATTGAATATTTTTCCTTTGAGTGGTCTGTCTGTAAATTTCAAAGATGGAAACCAGACCACAATAAAAGCTGCTTGGCAGAATAGTACATGAATATTGCTGAAAATAAGGACGCGGTCAAAAATTGTGACTTTTTTTATTTTTAAGCGCTCCCACTTCCTGCAGTGTGTGCCATCATGTGGAAGGATGAGCTCTTGCTAAGGTATTTTCATCTCTCACAACAGTGAAAACTCAGCTCATGCGTTGAAGGAGGTGAAACCAGGTATTCTGGATCCTGTCAGTTTTTCTATTTCATTGTCCTGTAATCCATGCCACCTCCTACGCAAAACTACAGAGAAACTGTAGCACAGATATGGACCATGATCAATATTGGTAGGCAAAAGTGAAGACTGCAATGCTGGAAACCAGAGTTTAGATCAGAGTGGTGCTGGAAAACCTGCTGTGCTTTTCCAGCACCACTCTGATCTGATCAATATTGGTGTCTACACTCCCAAAAGCCTGCTTCCATCTTACTTTAGTCCAACCCTTTCAGCATATCCCCCCAATTTCTTCAAAAGGACAAGGACAATGTGGGAAATGGGCAGGTGAGTGACAGATGAAATTTAACACAGAGAAGTGTAAATTGATCCATTTGGTAGGAAGAACATGGAGAAACAATGCAAAATAAAGGACACAATTCTAAGGCAAAATAAAGGACACAATTCTAAGGTGCTTTGTGAATAGGTGCTCAGGAAGGTATGAAAAATCTGGTGAAACACTTGTTCATCATCAGCAGGAGTATGATACCCAGTTCTGGACAGTACATTTAGAAAGATTGTGAAGGTATTAGCAAGAACGCAGAAAATATTCATATTTCCAATGATTTGTTTCAATGACTGAACAGGAAAAATTGGCAGGGTTATGGGCAAAGTACAAGAGGGTGGCACCTAACATATTGGTTTTGGTGGCTGAGGAGTTGAACCAGCAGCTTCTGTGCTGTAAAAATTCATGATTCCAATCCTTTCCTCCTCCTGCATTCATGGAGCTTCCCCTTAATATCTATAATATTCAACTTTGAGGCAACAAATTTCAGATTCCCAACAGTTTTCAGCAAGGAAGATTCAGTTGAATTCCTGACTGGAGATATTAATGTGTGTCTAAAACCCATTGCGCTCAGCTTGAGCTTGAATGTAATTGTGTCATTGACATTTGAACAGCTAATTCAGGTCTATTCTTCAGTAAAAATATAAAATTGTACTGTTCAGTTCTGCTGAACTTCCATGGTCTAACTTGCCCCTTGAGCAAGTTGAATGTCAAGGATGTGAACGGTTAGGATGCAATTATTTTCATTCCTCAAAGCTTCACAATATACCTTCTCGGAAGTGTTCAAGTTTCTAATGGAAATTTCATTATATATGCAGAAGGCAATCTCAAACCTTATAACCTGAGGAAATGTTCCAGCAATCCAAGGTAAATGGGAATAGCCATTTTCATATTTTGTAAATTGTAACGTGGGTCGGTCATGGAGGTGAAGCAGGGACAAGACTGGCTTTACATTGAGCATCGAAAGGAATTGTGAAGACCAAGAGATGTTGTAGTTAACAGAATCTTTGAATAAAGAGATCAGCCATCTTGTGTCCATTCCTACAGCAACTGTTCCAGATTTCTTCAGCAGCAACTCTGAAACAAGGTACTCCAGGTGCCTGGGAGGACAAGGGCAGCAGAGGCATAGGAACGCCAACACCTGCAAAGTGCCTTTCCAAGCCTTATACTGTCCTAAACTGCATATGTGCCTTTATCACCATTGGATAACAAATCCCCAAACTCACTAACTCATAGTAAATTCTGAGACCTACCACAAAAACACTGTTTCTACAAGAGGCAAGGAATACTGCAGTGAGTAACTCACCTCCAGACTCCCCAGAGCTTGTCCACCATCTACAAAGCACAAGTCAGGAATGTGATGGAATACTCTCCACTTGCCTGGATGGGTGCAGCGCCAACAAAGCTTGACAACATCTAACTTGATTGGCACCACATCTGCAAGCATCTGCTCCCTCCACATCAATGCTCAGTAGTAGCAGTGTGTGCTGTCTACAAGATACACTGCAGGAATTTGTCAAAGAACCTCAGACAGCACCTTCCAAATCCCAACCACTTCCACCTAGAAGGACAAGGGAGTAGATACATGGGAACACCACCACATCGCTTAATGATAGATCCTGACCACAGTTAGTTGAATGAAAGAAACATCGGATAACTTTGTAGACACCATCCTCTCCTCTTAGGTGGGATCTAAAGGGCTTGGATGGTTTAGTATGCTGAAGGAATTCACTTGGCAGTGAGGGAGACCTTGAGGTAGGTCTATCGCCTTTGAGATGCACAGCTCTTCTTCCATCTAACTCCAACTGACATCATCATATTGGACAGCGCTTAATGAAGTCCTCAGCATTAACTCTATCAATGCCTAACACCTGACACAATAATGCCCAGACATTGATAATGAATGTTTTGCAAGTTCCTATTTTCCTGGCAATCCTTTCAATTCACACAGATTGAAGAAGGAGAACACAACAACCTATCTTTGACTTCAGTCATAAAATTCTTGAACCATTACAAAGTATAAACTAGAAAAATGAACAAACAATCCTTTTCTCGAGGTTAAAAATAATAAACATTCTTTAAATGCAGCTGCCTGCTGTTTTTCTTTTATTTGTTTGTCTGCCGCAAACAACTTGAGGGTTTTTTTTTTCAAAAATTGTTTATGAGGAACAATCATTGCATTTTAAATGTAAAGAAAACTCTTCCCAACCCACTTCACAGAAACACAAATGGAAAACAGAAATTGGCCCAGAAGAAAAGAGGCTAGCAGGTGTGATCAAAAGTCAGCCTTTGTTCAGTACTAACACTCTCATCCAGAAGGATGTGGGTTCAAGTCCCACCACAGAGAATTGCCAACATAAATCAGGCTGAGCCTGCAATGGAGAACTGGGATTGCGGAAAATGCGCTCTAGCAGATGAGACAACAAAAGGCCCAGGGAGTGAACTGTCATCACTGAGTGCTGGTTAATACCCAAAGCTGCATTTGTAAACCTCTTTAAGGTCACAATAGTTATAGGGAAAGGTTGAATAGGCTGGGGCTGTTTTCCCAGCATCATCAGAGGCTGAGGGGTGACCTTATAGAGGTTTATAAAATCATGAGGGGCATGGATAGGGTAAATAGGGTGTACAGGCGTTGTTCAGTATAATGTTCACTCCCTCACGAGAAGTTGGATTCAAGCTAATTAGTAAAGTAGTTTGGTCCCGTCATGACTCGAGATTGAACACAGATTAAACAAGCATGGGTTGAAAAGCAGCAAGTGACATTCACTCCACACAAATGCCAGGCAATGACCATCTCCAATAAGAGACAATCTAACCAAAACCCTTTGCTATTGCTATCACTGAATTCCCCATCCTGAGGATTACCATTGACCAGAAACTCAACTGAACTCATCACATTAACACAGTATCTACAAGAGTAGGTCAGAGGCTAGGAATACTGTGGTAAGTAACTCATCTCCTGACTCCCCAAAGCTTATCCACCATCTACAAGGCACAAGTCATGAATGTGAGGAATACCCCCCACTTGCCTGGATGGATGCAACAACATCCAGAAGAAAACTGTTGGATTGGCACCACCTCCACAAGCATGAACTCCACAAGCAGTGTGTACTATCTACAAGATGCACTGCAGAAATTTGTCAAAGATTCTTAGACAGCACCTTCTAAGCCCATGGCCACTTCCATTTAAAGGGACAAGGGCGGCAGATACATGGGAATACTACCACCTTCAAGATCCCCCCCAAGCCATCACCATCCAATGCTGATGAAGGCAGTGAGACTGACAACACCCAGAGAACCACACTTCAGAGGCTTCTTACAAGTTATGCCTTGGAGAGACAGTGCAAGTTTAGTGGTTCTGTGGGTTGGGAGCTTTTTTGGTGCACTGGTAGTTTGACCTCGGAGATTAGGGTCCAAGTGCCATCTGCTCCAGATTTGGAATATTGTGTGCAATTCTAGTCTCCTTCCTATCGGAAGGTTATTGTGAAACTTGAAAGGGTTCAGAAAAGACTTACAAGGATGTTGCCAGGGTTAGGGAATTTGAGCTATAGGGAGAGGGTTGAATATGCTGGGGCTGTTTTCCCAGAATCATCAGAGGCTGAGGGGTGACCTTATCGAGGTTTATAAAATCATGAGGGGCATGGATAGGGTAAATAGACAAGGTCATTTCCCTGGGGTAGGGAAGTCCAGAACTAGAGGGCATAGGTTTAGGGTGAGAGGGGAAAGGTATAAAAGAGATCTAAGGGGCAACGTTTTCACACAGAGGGTGGTACGTGTATGGAATGAGCTGCCAGAGAAAGTGATGTAGGCTGGTACAATTGCAACATTTAAAAGGCATTTGGATGAGTATATGAATAGGAAGGGTTTGGAGGGATTATGGACCAAGTGCTGGCAGGTGGGACGAGATGAGGTTGGGATATCAGGTCGGCATAGACGGGTTGGACCGAAGGGTCTGTTTCTGTGCTGTACATCTCTATGACTCTATAATGACAAATTTCACAGCAATGTATGCTGTCAGAGGAAAAGGATGCCCATTGGTTGGTAAATTGGCTTTTACTGGTGAAGGCAGTGCCCTCGCCAAAGTAGTGAGGAGCTATAGGCTCCGAAAGTTCCGGAAAATTTAAAAGGTTGCTCGGCTTCAATATTCTTTTTGCTCACAGGGAATGTGTCCATGTGTACAAATCGATGTCGCTTCTGGCAAGCACAGCTTAGCCATATTACAAATGTGACCGATTACCTCAAACGCATTGTTCACATGAGCACAGTAAGCTCCAGGGCCTAAGCTGGTATCTAGTTGGGCTTTAAGGCTGAGCCCCACATTAAGGAGTGTATTTTTCAACTGGTGAAATGTAATTGGTTTGGCTTCAACGCTGAGCGGTACGCAAGAGCATGTAATGACCTGTGCTTTTGGCATCGAGGCACCTAGAAAAAAAAGTGTTAACTGTCAGTGAATGGAGTAGAAACCATATGGAGGATATGACTCATTGTACAGTCCTGTCCTTCAGGAAACACTTTACTGCTCTTTTATGTCTCCCAGTTTTCCTAATATCATCTAATAGAATCCTCTGGGCAACCTGATACAGGAGGGCATTTTCACTTGATGTAGCCCCAAGGGTGCAGTCTCTGGAATCAGGCCAATCTGGATGGTGTATAGCTCTCTCTGGGTCTGAGCACGTTCAATAGCAGAACCTTAAATGCCTACTCCTCACGTCACTGGTAGCGGTGGAGCAGTGCTAACAGCAATTTCTATCAGTCACAGGAGGGAAATGAGCAGTGATTCCCAAAAATGTGCAATGATTAGATTCACCTCAACCATTGAAACATGATCTTTGGACCAGGTGCAGAAGTGATTTTACACAGGCAAGCCTTTTAAAGCAAATAGCAACGTGAAACTCCAGAATTACATCAGAACTATTCTTGGGTTTTTCTTTCATCATCTCAGGGAAGATTCACCAGCTGAAGAAAGGCAGCCCATTGTCTGTTCCACATTGGTGTTGTCCACTACCAATGGACTCTTAATGGCTTAGGGTGGGCCATTAAATGGGAGCACTGTTCTCACTTTCTCTTGGTTACTGGTATGTGAAGCAATTGAAATCCCTCAGAGCTGACTGTTGATAACAGACCAGTTCGCAATTCCTTCACAGAGCTAATACAGTTAATGAACCATCTCTGTTCATGTTGGAGTTTCCTGTCTGTAACACGAAATGAAAATAAACCTCAGATTTCTTTTTGCTGTTTTTAGAGATTAGGACAACATTGACAAATCTTTATTTGTTACAGATCTCTCACTGGCTTTGCAAAGATATTTTAGCAGACACAAAGCTGAATTTGTTCCCAGACCTGAAATGCAGTAGAGTGATTTATTGCACTCCCAATCCACCTTCTTCCATTCTTTCCCCTGTGTGAAAATGGTAGGGGTTCCTTCAGTGTCACTGAGCAAAATTCAGGAATTCCCTCCCTAAGGGTATTGTGGTCCACATACAGCACAGCAGCAGTTCAAGAGGGTACTGGATTAGTGGTGCTGGAAGAGCACAGCAGTTCAGGCAGCATCCAACGAGCAGCGAAATCAACGTTTCGGGCAAAAGCCCTTCATCAGGAAGGGCTTTTGCCCGAAACGTTGATTTCGCTGCTCGTTGGATGCTGCCTGAACTGCTGTGCTCTTCCAGCAACACTAATCCAGTATTTGATTTTCAGCATCTGCAGTCATTGTTTTTACCTTGTTCAAGAGGGTAGCTCACTACCATCTTCTGGAGGGTAACTAGCAATGGGCATTAAATGCCCACATCTCAAGAGTGAATAATTTTTTTTAATACATACAAGAGCCAAGTCCATGACCCTCTGGGTGGCTCATCGGTGCAGGTCAGGAATGAAACAGTGGGAAGTTACTCAATAGTTCGGGGAAGAGAGGCATTTCTGAGATCCAGAACAGCAGACTGCCCCCACTGATTTTCTAATTTACCAATGAATTTATTTTTTCGTAGTTACAGTATCTAAATTCTTATCCACCAGTGATGTTAAACTAGCTGACCTACAGTTATAAGGATTGGCCTTATATGTTTTCTTGAATGATCAGAGTTTAATTTGGATAAATGCAAGGCATTGCATTTTCATAATATAAAGAAGGACAGGACTTATACAATTAGTGACAGGGCCTTGGGCAGTGTTGTAGAACAGAGAGACCAAGGGATGCAGCTACATCATTCTTTGAAATTTGTGTCACTGGTAGACAAGGTGGTTAAGGAGGTCTTTAGCACAGTTGCCTTCAATGCTCAGATCCTTGAGTATAGGAGTTGGGACGTCACGTTGAGGTTGTACAGGATGTTGGGGAGACCTCTCGTGCAGTACCATGTACAGTTCGGCTCGCCCTGTTATAGGGAGGATGTTATTAAACTGGAGACAGTTCAGAAAAGATTGACCAGGATGTTGCTGGCAATGGAAAGTTTGATATATAAGGGTAGAGAGGAAAGATTGGGACTTTTTTCCCTGGAGCGTAGAAGGTTGATGGGTGACCTTATAGAGATTTCTAAAATCATGAGGGACATTGATAAGATCGGTGACAGGGGTCTTTTCCCCAGGGTAGGGAAGTTTAAAACTAGGGGCATATTTTTAAGGTGAGAGGAGAAAGATTTACAAAGGACAGGAGGGACAAGCTTTTTACACAGAAGGTGATTCATGTGTGGAATGAACTTCCAGAGACAGCAGTGGCTTCAGTTCTAGTTATAACGTTTAAAAGGCATTTGGATAAGTTCATGAATAGGAAATGTTCGAAAAGATATGGACAAAATGCAGGCAGCTGAGGCTAGATTACTTGGGAACATGGTCAACATGGATTGGTTGGACTGAAAGGTCTGTTTCTGTGCTGTATGGCTCAATGACTCTATTTGTCATTCTCTATCACAAACCTTTCTGCTGTCTTGACTCCCGTTTCCTTTGGTAACCTGAGATATAATTTATCCAGGCATGACAAATTATCTACACTAAGCATTGCTGGTCTTCCAGTTTTAGATCTCATAGTGAAATCAAAAGCTCAAAGACAATTTATAAATAGATAAAGAGAAAAGGATAATAAGGGCAAGTGTAGACCAAAACGAGAATCTATCGAAAATTGCGTCTGGAGACACAACTTGTGGGCAAAATGGACTGTGCCGTTAAGAAAAAGGAGAGTAGTTGTAAAAAAACACGGTGAGGGAGAAAATACTGAGGCATTTAACATCCTGGAAAATGGATATATCCCCAGACCTAGATGAAATACATTGCAGGTAGTGAAGGAAAGCAAAGGGAGCAGCAGCAAAGGTTTTGGCCATCATTTTCCAATCCTCTCTGACCACGGGAATGTGCTGAAAGATAGTTAATGTTTTAACCTTATTTAGCCTCAGTATTCACAGGCCAGTCAGCCTGCCCTAATGGTGGACAAAGTATTAGAAAACAATTCTGACAGACAGTATAAATGGCTATTTCGAGAATGATGAATTATTGAAGAAAGGTCAGCATGGATTTGTGAAGAGAAGGTCATATCTGAAAAACAACTGACTTTTTGAGAAGGAAGGTGAATGAGGGCAGCACATTTGATGTAATCAACATGGATCTTAACAAAAATTTTGACAAAACCCAACATGGAAGACTGGTCAATAAATTTAAAGCTTATCATGATAACAATTTCAATTCAAAATGGGTTCAGTTCAGGTGGCACAGTGGTTAGCACTGCTGCCTCACAGCACCAGAGACCCGGGTTCAATTCCTACCTCAGGCGACTGACTGTGTGGAGTTTGCACATTCTCCCTGTGTCTGAGTGGGTTTCCTCCAGGTACTCCGGTTTCCTCCCACAGTCTAAAAATGTACAGGTTAGGTGAATTGGCCATGCTAAATTGCCCATAGTGTTAGGTGAAGGGGTAAATGTAGGGGAATGGGTCTGGGTGGGTTGCGCTTCAATGGGTCGGTGTGGACTTGTTGGGCCGAAGGGCCTGTTTCCACACTGTAAGTGATCTAAGAAAAAAAGTAAATAGGTGCGGTCAATAGGAGATTTTGTGATTGGAAGGTTGCTTTTGATTTGGTTGGGAGGAAGATTCAGTCTGGACCCTTTGCTTGTCATGTCATATTTTAGATTTAATAGGAATATGATTATAGAAGTTTGCTGATGATACAGCATTGGCTGTCTGGTTAACAGTGAGGAAGAAATTTATAGACAACAGAAGGATATGAGTGGATTGGTTGGCCCAACATAACAGAAACTAATGAGAGGAATCAGGTCATGTGTTTGGGAAGGTAAACAAGTCAAGGAAGTACACAATGAGAGGGCGGGTGGGGATGGGGAGAAAGTAGCATACAGTACAATAGGTAAATGGGGGTGGGGATGAAGGTAATAGGTCAGACGCCATTAGCCATGCAGCTACTGCAGCCACCATCCACATGGTGATCGATGACGTCACTTCCACCTCCATCATGGCCGCTTCCACAGCCACTTCCGCCCCTCACAATACCTCATGCACCACATGTGACATCATTTCCACCCCTCACATCATCGCTGATGTCACATGCTCAGTGACTTCCGCCTCCCACTGCCATGGTCGGTACCACTTCCACCCCCACCAACGCCACTCACCTTCACCCACCCACAAGTCCCACTGTCACCATCCCCGCCCCCCCGAACCCTGAGGGGAACATCCCCCTGCTCATGACTCCACCTCCATTCCCCCTACTACCACACCCACACCAGTTACAGGCTCTGCCCCCACTCCCAGCTCCATACCTACATCAGGTCCTAGCTCCCAGCCCTGACGAATTTTCTCCATTCCCCCTGACACCCCCCTGACTGAGGACAAACAATCAGTCCTCAGCAAAGGCCTCACCTTTATCCCCCTCCACCCACACACCAATGAATTTAATACACACCGTGATGTTGAACACTTCTTCCGCCGTCTCAGCTTCCGAACTTACTTTTACAATCAGGACTCCCACCCACCTTCCAAGGACCCCTTTGCCTGCCTCCAACACACTATATCCACCTGGACACCCTGCGCTGGCCTGATACCTCGCTCTCTTCATTTCCAACTGCCGTGGAGACATTAACCGCCTCAACCTGTCTAAGCTCCTCCCCCTCTCCAACCTCTCACCCTCACAACGCGCTGCCCTCCACTCCCTCTGCTCCAATCCTGACCTCACCATCAAGCCAGCAGATAAAGGGGGTGCAGTGGTAGTTTGGCGCACTGACCTCTACACCGCTGAAGCCAAACGCCAACTCGAAGACACCTCCTCCTACCGCCCCCTAGACCATGACCCCACCCCCCCATCACCAAACCATCATCTCCCAGACCATACAGAACCTCATCAGCTCAGGAGATCTCCCACCCACAGCTTCCAACCTCATAGTCCGGGAACCCCACGCCGCCCGATTCTACCTCCTTCCCAAGATCCACAAGCCTGACCACCCTGGCCGACCCATTGTCTCAGCATGCTCCTGCCCCACCGAACTCATCACCACCTACCTTGACACTGTCCTATCCCCCCGAGTCCAGGAACTCCCCACATACATTCGAGACACCACCCATGCCCTCCACCTCCTCCAAGACTTCCATTTCCCTGGCCCCCAACGCCTCATCTTCACCATGGATATCCAATCCCTCTACACCTCCATCCGCCATGACTAGGGCCTCCAAGCCCTCTGTTTCTTCCTCTCCCAACGTCCCCATCAGTACCCTTCTACTAACACTCTCATTCGTTTGGCTGAACTGGTCCTCACCCTTAACAATTTCTCCTTTGAATCCTCCCACTTCCTCCAGACCAAAGGGGTAGCCATGGGCACTCGTATGGCCCCAGCTATGCCTGTCTCTTTGTTGGCTACATAGAACAGTCCATCTTCCGTGGTTACACAGGCACCACTCCCCACCTCTTCCTCCACTACATTGATGACTGCATTGGCGCCACCTCGTGCTCCTGCGAGGAGGTTAAGCAATTCATCAACTTCACCAACATATTCCACCCTGACCTTAAATTCACTTGGACCATCTCTGACACCGCCCTCCCCTTCCTGGACCTCTCCATCTCCATTAATGATGACCAACTTGACACTGTCATTTTTTACAAACCCACCGACTCCCACAGCTACCTGGATTATACCTCTTCCCACCCTACCTCCTGCAAAAATGCCATCCCGTATTCCCAATTCCTCCGCCTCCGCCGTATCTGCTCCCTGGAGATCCAGTTCCATCACAGAACACACCAGATGGCCTCCTTCTTTAGAGACCGCAATTTCCCTTCCCACGTGGTTAAAGATCCCTCCAACGCATCTTGTCCACAACCCACACCTCCGCCCTCAGACCCCACCCCTCCAACCGTAACAAGGACAGAACCCCCCCCCAGTGCTCACCTTCCACCCTACCAACCTTCGCTTAAACCACATCATCCAACGACATTTCCGCCATCTCCAAACAGACCCCACCACCAGGGATACTTTTCCCTCCCCAGCCCTTTCCGCCTTCTGCGAAGACCGTTCCCTCCGTGACTACCTGGTCAGGTGCAGGTCATGGGGACGGTGCTGAGCTGGAAGGTTGGAGCTGGGGTGAGGTGGGGGAAAGGGAAATGAGGAATCTGGTGAAGTCCACATTGATGCCTTGGGGTTGAAGTGTTCTGAAGTGAGGATGAGGCGTTCTTCCTCCAGGTATCGGGTGGTGAGGGAGTGGCAGTGGAGGAGACTGCCCCCAACAACCCACCATCCCTTCCGGGCACCCACCCCTGCCACCGCAGGAATTGCAAAACCTGCACCCACACTTTCTCCCTCACCTCCATCAAGGCCCCAAAGGAGCCTTCCACATCCACCAATATCATTTATTGTATCCGTTGCTCCCGATGCCGTCTCCTCTACATTGGGGAGACTGGACGCCTCCTCGCAGAGCATTTCAGGGAACATCTCTGGAACACCTGCACCAATCAACCCCACCGCCCTGTGGCCCAATATTTCAACTCCCCCTCCCATTCTGCCGAGGATATGCAGGTCCTGGGTCTCCTCCACTGCTGCTCCCTCACCACCAGACACCTGAAGGAAGAACGCTTCATCTTCATTCCTCATTTCCCCTCCCCCCATCTCACCCCAGCTCCAACCTTCCAGCTCAGCACTGTCCCCATGACCTGTCCTACCTGTCTATCTTCTTTTCCACCTATCCACTCCACCCTTCTCCCTGACCTATCACCTTCATCCCCTTCCCCACTCACCTATTGTACTCTATGCTACTTTCTCCCCCACCCCCACCCCCACCCCCACCCCCCCCCCCCTCTCATTTATCTCTCCACCCTGCAGGCTCCCTGCCTCTATTCCTGATTAAGGGCTTTTGCCCGAAACGTTGATTTTCCTGCTCCTCGGATGCTGCCTGACCCGCTGTGCCTTTCCAGCATCACTCTAATCTAGACTCTGGTTTCCAGCATCTACAGTCATTGTTTTTACCTATATAACAGCGAGGATGTTATGTTTGAGTGTATTGAACACCAGTAAGAGCACAGCTACGGTATGCGTACTGCTTCGGTGACTGCATTACAGGAAGAATGTGACCGCATTAGAGTGGGTACAAAAGACGTTTACATAAATGTTCCTGGAATAGTGACTGTTAGCAAGAAGAAAGATGGAATAAGCTGAAGTTACTGTCTTTGGAACAAAAGAACCTGAGGAGATTATTAATTGAATGGTATAAAATTATTACGAGCCTTAATTCAGGGGACAGGAAGGATTTATTTCCATTACTGGAGAGCCATACAACAAGTGGGCATAAATCTCAAATAATCTGTGGTAAATTTTGAGGGGAGATGAGGAGTAATTTTTTTTTTGAAACAAAGCGTTTTAGGAATCCGGTGACTGAAGTGGTTATAAAGATAGCCACTTCCATCGAATCTAAACAAAAATGGTGTTGACTTGGAAAGCTGAGGCTTAGAGAGTTACAATCCAAGAGCTGAAGGTTGGGATGAGATTCTATTACTCTTTTCTACCATGGGCATCATAACCAAATGGTCTTTTGAACCTTAAATCTTTCTCTGATCTGCAGTAAAACTGCAGACTGGATTGCCAGATGGAAAATAGTGCAGCGATCAGTCAGTGATAAGAGTTCAAGGTAAAGTAAAAACTGCAGCAAGGATTTGGCTTTGCTTCAGTTCTGCCCCTGGCCCCACTTTCTATGTAAGGATCATGTTACTGCACAATCTATCTACACCACATTTTTAAAAGCACATCAAACGCATTTCAATCCATTCAAATACTTTTCGCATCCAGCTGTCAAAGCACCACTTCTTCTATATTACTTTGAGAAGGGTGCAGATTGAATCAAGGGATATTTGCTACTGGCACAAGAAAACAAATGCCCCTAACCCCAACCCTGCCCCCCACGCCCCGCTAAAACAAGGAAAACATCTGATGGAAAATAACTTAATGTATATATTAGATTTTTTTATATAAGCTCAGGAAAGAAAGTCACAAAGGAGTGTCTGTAAATGGAATCACTGACAATAATGATTAGTATTCAATCTACAATCTAGTTTGATTGAGTGGGTGTGAACTCAATAAATTAAACATGCATTTACCATTCCATGAGTTGGATAACATCAGTAAAAATAAAGTTTCAATCTGTTCAGGAGATTAATCTGGATAGGGGCTCAAATAGAGGATTTTAATCCGAACAGGAGACAGGATACAGCATTAAGAATTTGACAAGAGATAGGCTTGGGGAAATGTTAAATCCTCATTCTGGAACCTGTATTAGAATGGTTGAGGATAGGATAGCAGTCCAATGTAGCCAAACTATGACAAGTATTCTAAGATTGACCTGAGCTAGGACTGAATAGAATAGAATGTCCAAACTCTCAGGTGATAACTCAAGGATGACTCTCGCTATTTCCTCAATTTTTTTTAGTGTTTCTGTGGGATGTTGGTGACACTGGATGGACTAGCATTTATTGCCCATTCCTAATTGCTTTTGAGGTGGTATTAATGAGTCACTTTCTTGACCCATTGCAGTCTATGGAGACTAGTGACACCCACAGTCCTGCTAGGGAGGAAGTTCTGGGTTTCTGAAGGAACAATGATGTACTGTATTTCCAAGTCAGGATGGTGCATGACCTTGACAGGATTTAGCAGGGAGTGGTCTTTCATGCATCTGCTGCCCTTGTCATTCTAAACGCATTAGACTTTTTCATGCTCTTTCTATTTTAGAATCTCATCAAAACATTTCAGTCATCTCCTCTACTATGTCCACATCAAATAACACCAATACTGAGATTAACCTATGGATTTTCTACAAATCTCCTCAAACACTTAAATGTCAAATCAAGGTGACTAGAAGACAACAGAACAGTGTGGTCTCATCCCACATTATGCATTTTAATTCATCTTCATCTTTTTTAGCTGTGTAGAATGAATCAAGACCTCAGTCAGAAAAAATAAATGACTAAAAACTTTATCAAATTATTACCAAAAGCCCAAACTCCTTCACATTTTGGAATAGTAGATTTTAAATCCTTTTGGATTTTGTCAGGATAATGGAAGAGTCATACACCTGATTGAGATGGTGTAGGAGATGCAAAACTCAAAATGTGATGACTGGTAATCGGAAGTTCAAGGGAATGGTGTGGAAGAGCCAAAACTATTGGATGCTATAAAAGGCCGACCACTTAACAGCATAGCAATAGGAAACATGTTGTAAAATGTCTTGAATTCTAATAGTTGCTTTGATGATAATGCACTGAAAACCTCAACAGTTTAATGATGCATGTTCCCTGAGCCATGAGACAGTGCAACATACAGTAGCAGAGGTATTTTTATAAGGAGACATTCGAACATCTGGTTCACATTTACAGAATTTCCAACCAGCACAAAACTTGGCCTCCTCAGCTGAAAACCGGACAGTTGGGAACCTTGCCAATGGATTCATGAAATATTGAAGCTATTTTTTACTGACAGCTGTACCCTTGATGGTAAAACTGCAGACATCCCCTATTTAGAGCCAAGAAGCGATGTATGCTACAATGTCAGTATAGTCCATTATCATACCTCCCAGACCCAACATTGTGGGCTAGGGTAAGGAGTTTGGCCTAGGTTATCAAGACCTTTAAAAACAGCTGGCAGGAGCCAGATGAGAAAGTCCCATTCCAATATCCGACACACCCAAATGTTGTCTGTAAAGGAGAGGGGTGGGATGTCATTCACAAAGGAGGGAAACCAAAATGCAGGCCTTTGAACTCAGGCCTCAGTTCAAACAAACCACATTTTGGCTCTTGCAAAAACTCTGACCTGCAGTGTGTGGGAGTCACAAAATGATTGCGCAAATGTAAACATTCTTTCAGAGCTGATATACTCTGTATAAAAGACATTAGGTAAAGTTTTAAAATCTCCAGCTCTTTCAAACTTTGTTTTTAAGGACACCTGTTGCTAAGAGTTAAGAAGTAACTTCTGTCTCTCAGGGCTTTGACTGTCAGACGTAGGTTAAACTCTGAAGTCCGACCTGGCAGAGAAACAGAAATTGCTGGAGGAACTTGCAATTCTGGAAGAATTCTGGAACTTGCAGTTCTTTGTTTGATATCAATAGTACTAGGTCATGCAGGTCCAACCTTCTGATGGCTGGGAAGTCATTTTTCCAGCATAGATAGAAGTTGCATATGGGTACCTTACAGAATTAACATTATGGTAGACTCCAAAGGCATTACCTGGAAAATTGAATCTGCATTTCCCCTACACTTGGAAAGTTCCAAAAGTTTCCATCTAAACCAGAGACATTAGAGTGTTTTAATGAAATTCATTCATGTAATTACTCAGGGAAAGTTAGTCAATGAAGTACATAGTTTAATTCATAAGTAACAATTCAATCAATCCTATCTAATCAATCAATCAGTCTTATGTTTATGTCATACAACCTCCTATCCCAACCTGCCCCCGCCAAGTATATACCCCTCAGACTACTTACACCCTACAGCCCCTGACTTAATATGACCCTTGGGTTGCCCTATCCCCAATGTTGGGGTCCCCCCCTTCCAACACTCCTAATTGGATGCCCCTCCCAAGCTGCCTGACACACACCCACCCTCCTACATTGCATCCATCAGACCTGAACCCCTCCCCCACTGGACTTGATCCCTGCCACCCTCTCAGTGAACTGGACACAAACAACATCAACTGCCCAACTCTCCCTTAGCATAGTGCCCAAACTGACACCCCTATAATCAGACCCGACCCAACATCCACCCCAGACACTGAGATGAATGAAGATATTCCTTTTCCAAGATGGATGAAGTGTTTCTAAAAGATTGATGGGCACAAACTTTCTCAAAATAACTATGAATTAATAAAATTCAGTGATCTTTTGATTGCATCAAAGATGGCAGCCATGATGTTAAATGCACTAATTTCATTTTTACATCTGAGGTATTTTTTGCATTAAACCCAAGACCAGCTGATCAGATTCACGTTCTTTTTCTGTATCAAAAATTAGAATTTTTAGCAATCAAAATAAAAAAAGCTTCATTGTTGCTGACTAAAACTTATGGTTCTTGCTCAAATCAGCTAAATAATAAGGTTTAACTAACTTCATTGTTAGGATTCTGAAACTTTGAATTCCAATAAATGAATTCTAATCCCAATTTTTTCAAGCAATTTACTTTAAGCCTATTTTAGAAGCAATTTCTTCATTTGCTTGCTGTTTATTTTGCCATTGAGTAAATAGTTTAGAAATTGTCAAATTGCTGTCAGAAGTTTTAACACTGCTTTTCTGGTGGATACATTTTCTTTTTCTTCTGTAAGGGATCAAATCTGCTTTGTGTGTCCAGTAAACGGCATCTTTTCACAAGGTGCTCAGTCCAAATTTATCCCCTTGGCTACTAGGGTGCTTTTACTGTTCTCCTGTTTTTTTTTAAACCTGTTTTCCCTACCTTTGGCTGTAAAAAACTTTTATTCAGACTTACAAGGTTGAACCTTATTTCGTTTTTGGCAAAATCCATGCTGCATCAAGATATTTTATAAGTTTTTTTTGCCACTGATCCTAACAAGTTTTCTCACCATATCTTACCAAAATTGCCACGTTAACAACCTACACTATCCCATGGTTACATTCACATCCGATCCCTGCCTCATCTTACCACACACCATGCATGGAACAGCACAACATTCAGCGGATATCTGCTGAGAAACCAGCATACCTGGGCCTGCACCATCTTCGAAAGACCCACAGTGGATAAACATTGGCAATCCGGCTTTGGCACTCACTGGCAACATCATGGCAGAGCAAGCTCAAGGCAGCGAGTCAACATGACTGGCACTCCCTCATAAATGCGATGCTATTCTCTCACCTTCGGCATGTCTAACAACCAGGTCACACACTATTTTCCGTTCCCAGCACCCTATTTAAACAACCTCTAACTCAAAGCTACCCTATCCCCAGTGCCCATCATAGACCTGCCACTTGTCATCGTCCATTTGGGGATCATCATATGGTGATGTAGTAATAAGCAAATAATCAAACAAAATGCAGAAAGCAACAGTGAGCACGAATAAAACTAACAGAGGCTGACGGTTGCCCTGACAATGCAAGCCAGACTTTGGCAGAATCACCAAAGGATACCATACAGTCCTTGATGGCCTGCTGTGCCCAGCTCTCATTGATTGGAAGGGGGTGTCAGTGAGGTTCTGTCTGGCTTGCAGCATCTGACACAGCTGAGATCTGTCATTGACAATGACAGCTTCCTCTTCTTCCCTGATGTCCTCATTCTCCTGCTCGGAAAACTGCTCCCACTCACCCAGTCCCTCTGGATCCAGCACATCACCTCATTACCTGCTCCAACTGTGCAGAGCACAGTACGCTAGAGTGATGCTGCACCCTCAGTCTGTAATATACTGCATGGTCCCTCTCCGACGGGTCTAAGCAGTAGAACCACATCAATGCATTTGGTGACACAGGAAGCTGACAGTTCATGAAGCAAATTGAGCAATAATCACTTAGCTGGCATATGGGATTAACTCAGAATGGCTGCATGGTCAGCACAGACATGGTGGATCGAAGGGCCTGTTCCTGTATTATACCTTTCTTTGTTCTGTGTTCTAAGTTAGTAACTAGCCAGTGACTGAGAAGAAATTCACTTTGAGGCTTGTCAGAAATTTGAAAGATGCAGGAAGATGTTCCTGACGCTGGGGTAGACCTCTTGTCTGATTCTGCCATACCATCTCGACGTACGCCCATCACTGAAGCTCCTAGAACATTCCATCTATAGTTGTTATTGTTGGTTTCTCCACTTGAGATTTTGATTCAAGGGTCTTTTACTTCACGGCAGCTGGCTGTTAGAAGATCTTAAAATTGAACTGATGATTTTTTAAGATAAAACTGTACTTGTCCTCCTCAAATGATTTCAGGTCTGTTCCTTGGCTTTCACCGCTGCTTGATTTTCGGGTCAATAAATCCCATCACTGTTGCCATATTTTCTGTCATAGTTTTATGCCCAGATCCATTATTTTGTGTTCAAGACAGACTTGTCAGGTCGAAGGCAAGGTCAAGAACTAGCTTCAGACTTGGGTTTCCTTGAAGTATTCTTTACAAATATTAATCCTAAATACCACAATAAATGGTATACAGGCTCCAATCCTGCACTTACATTATTGAGGGACTATTCCATGAACTCTGCCACTTCATGTTCGTCAGTTGATTACACATGCTGCACTGTAAGTGTATCCGAGATCCACATGGCTAGACTTCAGTCTTCTGTCTAGATGCCCGTGTTTCCCTTTTCCCCCTCAACTTTGGCCACGTTGTACAATCTGTGCCTAGTGCCTAGCATTTCTGTAATATCCTCACAAGTGTGCTCCAGTGTCCGAAAGCCCTGACACAGCATTTTGGAATCTCCTGCCACAGAAAGCGGTTGATTTTGAAACATTGAATGCTTTCAAGCAAGAGTGAGATATGTTTCTTCAGGTTAAAGGGATCAAAGGGTATGGAGAGAAAGCAAGAAAGGGTACTGAGTTAGATGGTCAACCATGGTTATATTGAATGGCGGAGCAAGCTCTAACAGACAAATGGCCCACTCCTGCTCCTATTTTCAATGTTTCTATGTTTTCACCATTGCCCATAGCCATCAGAAACTTATACTCTTCTCGCTGGATATTTTTCACCTTTGTTCATATCTGCAAGCATTTCATACCTAATAGTTTTATGATCTCACATTAATATCTCCTCTATTTTTCAAGTTTCATTTTTTGGATCAACATTCAACTCTGCTTTCTTCCTCTCTGACCTGTAAACGTCCTGATTTACTGATGTCCAGTTTGATTGTCCAATTAACTAAGTCTATATTAGCAGGCTGCAATGTAAGCCACTCACAATCCCAGAAGCTCCAACATGGGATGATGGGTCTGCAGATACAGAGCAACAGAGGACCATGATATTAGGAAGCTACCCATCTCAGGGGAAGAGGACTCATCTCACAACCTCCATGCAGGACCAGCTGAGCTAAGTCAACACTTTCACCTGGTTAAGCACCAAGTCTTTGCCAAAGCATTTGTTATAAAAATTAGTTCGCTGAACATACAGCTGTGAGTCACGGAAAAATCAATCACCTGGTATAAGAGCATTGGTTATGCTAATCTGCAAATTGTCAAAGCTCAGAAAAATTCTTTCCTCTTCCACTGCTGCATCTCGTAAGTCCATCACTATGGTAACAGTATGAAGGTAGTTTAGTAGTGAAAGGCCTCCCATCTCAGACTTTATGGTTGATTGATAATTGACTTAATATCCTGAGCAACAGGCTTCAGAACCTCTGCTTTATGTAAGTGAGTGACTTAATGGTCTATTTAAAAACCATACTCTTCATTTCTCCATCTGCAAATGGGCCATTACTTCCCTTTCCCGAGAGAGTAATTCAAATACTCTTTCATCATTTTAAAATATTTTCTATGTCGTATGATTTGACATTCACATTATATGCACATTGAGCAACAAATTAGTGATTCGTCCATGTCTTTTAGTGCATGGTTCATGTAGATCAGAGTGTCAGTTCACATGCAAAGGAATACCGCACATGCATCCTTCACAGACTGCCTCATGCACAACACATTTGTACATGTTCTATATTGGTATAAAGGAGAGAAAAAGAGAAGCTGCAAATGTTTAGCTGAGAAATACTGAGGGAACTTATATATTAGGAGCAGAAGTAGATCATTGCATGACAAGAATCTATTTATGTCTTAAAAATATTCAAAGATTCTGCCTCCATCACCTTCTGATGCAAAGTCCAAAAGTACAAATCTCTGAGCATACAAATCTCATCTCTGTCTTAAAAGGGGGAATTTTAAAACCATGCCCCCTCACTCTGGACTCATCCACAAGAGAAAACATCCTTTCCACATCCACCCCATCCTGATCTTTCAGGATCTTTCGTACTTTGAACAATTCACGTCTCATTCTTTTAAACCCCTTTAAACTCTCTTTCTTTTACTCCGGAACAAAACAAAAATTCATGAGGTTCTTGGGAATGTGTGGGGTCTACCAAATGTTCATTCCAAACATCAATACAGTAGCTGTGCCACTGACAGACTTACTGCAGAAAAAAATAAAAAGTGTTTTAAAGACTGAGAAAACCAAATTGCTTTTCCAAAGCTGAAGGTCATTTGAATACTATTTACCATCCTGAAATGGAAAGGTATTGCCATTCCTACAGTGTCACTATGCGAAAAACCTGTAACTCCCTCCCCGATGGCATTGAGTGCATATCTACAGTAAATGTATTACAGTGATTCAACTCACTACGACCTTCTCAAAGGTTACTGGGGGTGGACAATGAATGCTTGCCCAATCAGTATCACCTGTGAGTGAATAAAAAATGCTTTGTTCCCTTGATAAAGTCTACCACAAAACAAGTTCTTTCCTCCCATTAGCACCTTGCCTCCCTGTTAACTTTAAGCTGTTTAAAGTATGTTTCACTGTGAAGCTGAATGCAAAGATATTGCTTTACATTACCTGCCACTTTATTTTTCCCCATTAGTAACTCACCAGCTTTGCCCTGCAAGCTTTCACACTCACTTTAGCTACTCTCTTTCTTTTATATAACAATAGAAGCTCTTTGAGGTTTGTTTTTATATTTCTTGCCAATTTATTATCATGATTAATGTTCTCCCTTTTAATTAAGTTTCAGTCATCCACTATTGATGTCTAAGCCTCCAACTCCTCTGGCCTACCCTAGTTTTCACCTTTTCATATGCTTTTGTTTTTGATTAGATAATCTACTTTCTTAATCATGACAAGTTCATCCTTCTCATCAAGTTCTTTTTGACTGGAATGGATATTTTATTCAGTATTATGAAAGTTCTGCTTAAATCTCTGCGACCTTTTGTCGACAAATATTTCCCCTTAGTCTATTTTCCCAGCTTGCTTTAGACAACTCTTTCTTTATGCCTTGTCCTTGACCTTACTTAAGTTGAGAACATTGGTTTTAGGCATGAATTGGTTTCCTTAAAATGAAATGTTGTGATCACTACCCCTAGAGAATCCCTAACTTATTAGTCCTACCATATTAACATTGCTACAGTAGAAACTTGATCATCTGATCAAGATGGGCGGGGAGTAATTTGTTCGGATAATTGATCATACAGATAATCGATCTGATCGTAAACAAGCAGTAATTTATGAGTGCCGGTTATCTGAACATTTCTTGGTTATCCAGAATGCACGCCATAATGCTATTTAACTGAATTGCCTAGTGCTGTTTTTAACAGAACCTTGAGATCTTGCTCAAATCATCCAAAATTCAGATAATCAATGTTCAGAGAAACGAGGTTGTACTGTATATCTAAAATAGCCTGTTCTTCTGTAGGATCTGCAATGTATTGCTCTAAGAAACAATTCTTGATGCACTCTATAAATTTGTCTTCCATGTTACACTTGCCTATCTGATTTGTCTAGTCAAAATGTAGACTAAAATTCCCCGTGGCAATTATGATACCCTTCTTACAAGTCTCCATTATTTCTTGATTTATACTTTGTCTTCAAGGGCTTATAGATTATTACCATTACATTTTTCCCTTGCTCCTCCTTATTTCCACCCAAACTAATTCCACTTCACAACTGACTGTGCACATGTCACTACTTACCACCGCAGTCCTTCATGGAAGGCATTATTCCATCTCCTTTAACTTTGTTCTACTACGTTGAATACCGTAAATATTGACTTCCCAAACTGGTCACCCTGAAATCCTGTCTCTGTAATAGCTATCAAATATATTTCATTTATTTTTCTTCATCCTGTCAATTCATCTATCCTGTTACAAATGAGGTCCTTCGGCCTATCAAGCATGCACCTACAAAAAAACTATTCTAATTCAACATGAGTCCCACTTTCCAACACTTGGCTTGTAGCTTTGCATGTTATGACATTTCAAGTGCTTGTCCGTACACGGCAAGGTAGCCCAGTGGTTAGCATTGCTGCCTCAGAGTGCCAGGGACCCAGGTTCAATTCCCACCTTGGGCATCTGTCTGTGTGGAGTTTGCGCATTCTCCCCATGGGTTTCCTCCAGCTGTTCCAGTTTCCTCCCACAGTCCAAAGGTGTGCAGGTTAGGTAAGTTGGCCATGCTAAATTGCCTGTAGTGTTAGATGTATTAGTCAGGGGTAAATATAGGGTAGGGCAATAGGTCTGAGTGAGTTACTCTTTGGAGGGTCAGTGTGGACTTGTTGCGCCAAAGAGCCTGTTTCCATACTGCAGAGAATCTAATATTCGCATACTAGGTTGTGAGGTTTCCCACCTCTACTACCCTTCCAGGCATTCTATGTTTCCCTCAAAACTTTGACTTTCTATCCACCCTGTCCTTCTCCCTCATAATCTTGCACACCTCAATCAGGTCCCCCTCAGTGTTCTGCTGTAAAGCAAATAACCTGAGCCTATCCAGCCACTCTTCATAGTGAAATGCTTCATCCCAGGTAACATTCTGTGAACCTCCTCCATGTTGTCACTCCATTGCAATTACTATTAGTGTGACGACCCAAATTGCACACAGTACTTCAGCTGTGGTCTAACTAAAGTCCTGTATGGCTCCAGTATAATGTCCTTGCTCTTATAATCTATGGTATGATTGATGAAAGTTAGAGTCACATATGCGTGCTTAACTACAGCAACACAAATCCCCAGTAATTTATACTTTCAGTTCTGATTTCCAGCATCTGCAATTCTTTGGTTTTTTTTGCCTTCTTAACTAATAATCTGTCCTGCCATCTTCCTGGAACTGTGAATAAGCAGCTCAAGATTCCTCTGTTCCCCGAACTTCCTAATGTCTTGTCATCATTGATGAAGATTCACTGGACTTGAAACATTAACTTTGTTTGTCTTTCCACAGATGCTGCCAGCCCTGCTGAGTTTCTCCAGCGCTTTCTGTTTTTGTTTCAAACTTCCGGTGTCTACAGTTCTTTGTTTTGATTTAGAAAGTTCAAGTCCCACTCCAGAGCAATGAAGAAATAATCCAGGCGGAAATCCAGGAAAACATTGCTGTACATCCATCAGAATTCCAGTCCTTGGGTGAGACTCTGTACTAATTAGAGTTTCATCTGCCCTCTCAAGTGAACATGAATGATCTTAAGAATTATATTGCTCTTCAAAGCAAATGCCATTTCTCTTCAAAAAGCATCTAAGAATCTATTTATTGAAAGCGTTTGTTTGTGTGATCTCTGTATTCAACTTCAAATGGATTTAGCTGACTGGAAAACAATAGTGGATATTCTGAGCTGTTGGTGCTAAATAAATGTTTTTTTTTATTCTGTCCTGGCATATGTGTGTAAATATGTATAAAATGTACATATTTCAAAAAAAGCATCTTATTTTTCAAAGTCTTCAATTACTCCATGAGAGACTACATTAAATTAGAAAAGATGGTCCTTCAAGTGTTCCCAATTTTGCAATAATGACTTCTTAGAACTTCTTTTAAAGTAGTTTATAAGTAGATCAAAGTGAATTATAAACAGTTTTAATGTGGCTTCATTCTTCCTTTGACACTGTGTGAGTTGAGGTTTCTCTGCCAAATGTCCATGTGGGTGCCGTGGGTAAACGTTGCATGATGCTATAGCAAGGACGGAACTTTTGCCATGCCTGCTCAGTTTGCCTTTTGATCCTCACATCTGTGTAACATGGGTTTTCTCTGTTATGCAGATAAGTTAATTCATTTAATTTAACCCAGTGAGATTGCCACTTTAATAATAGCTATACCCACGCCAATCCATGCCCTGGGTGTTAGCTATGGCTTAATTGCTGGCACTTCTCGCATATTTTTTGAGTAGAGGTTTGTCTTTGGGTCGTTGCAAATATTTATCCCTCAACTAACATGATTAAAATGAACACTTGCAGCATTGCATTGCTGTCTGATGGAGCTTGCTGTTCCTAAATTAGCTGGGAGAAAGTGAGGACTGCAGATGCTGGAGATCAGAGTCAAAAGAATGTGGTGATGGTAAAGCACAGCAGGTCAGGGAGGATCCGAGGAGCAGAAGAGCTGACGTTTCGAGCATAAGCTCTTCATCTGGAATGTAGAGGGGATGTGGGCCTAAAGGAGTTGAGAGATAAATGGGAGGGGCATTGGGCTGGGGGGAAGGTAGCTGGGAAGGCGCTAGGTGATGGTGGGTGATGGTGATAGTTCGGAGGGGAAGGTGGAATGGATAGGTGGGAAGGAAGATGGACAGGTTGAACAGTTCAAAAGAGCAGTGATGAGTTGGAGGATTGGATCTGGGACGAGGTAGGGGGAGGGGAGATGAGGAAACTGGTGAAATCAATATTGATGCCATATGGTTGGAGGGTCCCAAGCCAAAAGATGAAGCATTCTTCCTTCAGGTGTCCAGTGGCTAGAATTTAGCAGTGGAGGAGGCCCAGGACTTGCATGTCTCTTGGTGGAATGAGGGTAGGGGGTGGGGGGGGTGATTGAAGTGGGCAGCCACAGAGCAGTGAAATTCTTTGGTGCGTGTATCCCAGAGATGTCCTCTGAAACATTGCGTAAGTTAGCATCCTGTTTCCCCAATGTCGAGGAGACCACATCGAGAGCAACAGAGACAGTAGATGACATGTGTGGCAGTGCAGGAGAATCTCTGTCAGATGTGGAAGGATCCTTTGGCACCTTAGATGGTGGTGATGGGGGAGGTGTGGGCGCAGGTTTTACACCTCTTGTGATGGCAGGGGAAGATGCCAGGAGTGGACGGTGGGTTGGTGAGGGGCATGGACCTAATGAGGGAGTCACGGAGGCAATGGTGTCTGCGGAACGCAGATGGGGTGAGGAGGGAAATATATCTCTGGTGGTGGAGTCTGTTTGTAGGTGGCAGAAATGATGGAGGATAATATTTATCAGGTAAAATGAGAAAGGGAGATGGAGCAGAGGTATCCAAGCCATAGTCTCCCCCGTACACAAAGTAGAGGAAGCCCCCATCATCATCGCATCAATGTCCGCCATTTCCGCCGACTGCAAGCAGACTTCACCACTAGAGATATATTTCCCTCCACATACCTATCTACCTTTCACAGAGACCATTCCATCCATGACTCCCTTGTTAGGTCCACACCCTCCACTCCTGGCACCTTCTCTTGCCACATCAAGAGGTATAAAACCTGTGTCCACACCTCTCCCCTCACCTCCATCCAAGACCCCAAAGGATCCTTCCACATCTGACAGAGATTCTTCTGCACTTCCAGAATGTCATCTACTGTGTCCATTACTCTCGATGTAGTGTCCTCTGCATTGGGCAGACAGGATGCCAAATTGCAGAACATTTCAAAGAACATCCTTGGGGCACACAACTAAATAACCCCACTGTCCTGTGGCCAAACACTTCAACTCCCCTTCACACCCCACCAAAGACATAGAAGTTCTGGGCCTCCTCCACCGCCAAATCCAAGCCACCTGACGACTGGAGGAAGAATGCTTCATCTTCCACCTTGGGACCCTCCAACCACATGGGATCAACTGTGATTTCACCAGTTTCCTCATCTCCCGTCCCCCCACCTTACCCTAGATCCAATCTTCCACACGGCACTGCCCTTTTGAACTGGCCTACCTGTCCATCGTGCTTCCCATCTATCTGCTCCACCATCTGCTCTGACCTATCACCTTCACGCTCCCCCCCCACCTTCATCTACTTATTGTATTCTCGGCTATCTTCCCCCAGCCCCACCCCCTCTGCCATTTATCTCTCAGCCCCCTTGAGCCCTCCCCCACAACATTCCTGATGAAGAGCTAAATTAGCTGTTCCATTTCACACAAAAGCAATTCTTTTAGGAATCATACAAAATGGATTCTCCTAGTTATAAACAGCAGGCAGTTGGAAGGCTGTTTTCCCTTGGCTGCAGAATTAAGAGCTTAAGAATTAATTGTAAGATATAGGATCAAACAGTTAAGACAAGAAAAAGGTGCAATTTATTCTTTCAGTGAGTTATGAATCTTTGGAACGCTCTCTTCCAGAGAATAGTGCATGCTGATTTGGTAAGTAAATTGAAGACTGAGATTAATGTATTTTTGGACACTAAGAGAATTAAGAGATGTGGGGATTAGATGGGTCAGTGAAATTGAAGTAGAAGGACAAGAACAGCAGGGACATGGGAACTCTACAACCTGAAGGTCCTGCTCCAAGCCACTTACCATCCTGACTTGGAAATACATTGCCGTTCCTTCACTCTCGCTGGACTAAAGTGCTGGAACTCCTCCTCTGAGCACTGGACCGATACCACTTGGTGTGAGCGGTTCAAGAAGACAGCTCACCATTAACTTCTCCAGGGCAACTAGGCCTGAGTAATAAACACCGGCCAATCAGTGACACCCATATCCTTTGAAAATATTTCAAGAAAGATCAGCTATGATTTTTTTTTAACCGGTGGAATAGGTTTCATGAGCTGCCTGTCCTACTTTTGATCCCATTTCACATGTTCTTATGTTCAAAGTACCTACTGTGTTAAAGTTAAGAGTCTTCTCATGGGGATTGTGAGTAGAGTAGAATTCAAGTGTTAAATATGACCTCTTATTTATAGCTGAGCATAGCTTACAACTGTGACTAGAGAAGTATTATATTCACTAGTTATTCCACAATGTGCAATGAAAGCACTATGGCATAATAAAAATTCTTGTTCTTCAAATGGAAACTGCTTTTGGTGAAACTTAATCCTTCAATGGTTGCACCGGATGACTCAGCTTCTCAGAATCCCATCTCAGGCATTCAATGCTCTCTGGGATCATGCATTTCAACTGTTAACTTAAGACTCAAAGTAATTCAGTGCATGGGAAGGTATTTGAGATGTTTGTGGATCACGCATAGTAGAATGCAATCTGCATGGGTGAAAAACAGCCAAAATTAATTGGTTGCATTATTGTATATCCGCCCATTTACCTTTCTATGAAGGCAAAAGAGATTTGGCTGCAGAATCGATGACGGATTAGGTACTGGTTATAGAACTCCCTTGCTGAAATTAAAAGTAAAGCTCTGTATATTATAAGGTTCTTTAAATTGAACTGAATATGGCAGGGGAACCCATGCCTGCACATTGTACTGTCTGCAGCATGTAGGAATTCAGCGATGTTACTGGAAGTCTGGATGACCACATTGTTAAGAGATGTCGTTTCTTCGTACAGTTGGAACCTCCCCCCACCCCCCCCCCCCCCCCCCCACCCCCCCACCACTCCCAAATCTTGGAACTTGAACGTTAAGCTGAAGGCACAGAGAGGTAACCATAAGGCAGAAGGCTATGAGGACAGCACAGTTTCTGAGGTGGCTGCCCTGCAGATTAAGGAATCACAGGCCTAAAGGGGCTGAGTGACAATGGGGTAAAGGAAAGGGGTGAGGCAAATAATCAGGGCATTCCACTCCGGAACAGTGTTGCTATGTGGATGGTAGTGAGGCTTCCACTGGGAAATGCAGCAAGGCCAAAGTTCATGGCACTATGGGTGCCCCAGCTGCATGAGATTGGAGGAGAAAGACTCCAAGGGAAACAGTGGAACATAGCTGGGTAGGGAGTGGTTCAGGCAGGCATTTCTGCTGCCACAGATGTGACTTCAGAATGGTGTGTTTGCTCCCTTGGGCCAGTGACAGAGATGTTACTGAATGGCTTTAGGACATCTTGCGGTGGTGGTGTTGATGGGAGGGTGCTGGGTGGATGATAAGTCAGAGGTCATGGGATGCATCAGCACCAACAATAAAGGTAGGATGAGGGTTGAGGTCTTACATCAAGAATTCAAGGAGCTAGGCAGCAGATTAAAAAAAAGTCCTTTAATGTTATCATTTCTGGATTACTGCCAGTGCCACATGTTAGCAAGCAGAGAAATAGGGGAATAGAGCAGCTGAATGCATGACTCAGGAGTTGGTGCAAGAAGAAAGGTTTTAGATTCCTGGATCACTGGGATTGTTTCAATGGAAAGTGGTGCCTGTGCAAGCAGGATGGTATGCACCTGAACCGGAATTAGACACACATCCTTGCAGGTGGATTTGCTAGTGCTGTGGGAGGGGGCTTAAACTGTTTCAGAAGGAGGGAGGGGACGCTGGATGTTAATAAAATAAGGGCACAACATAATTTAGCAAAGGAACCAGGACAGAGAGAATTCAACAATGTTGCATTTCAAAGGTATTTGACGAGACTGGATCGCCTCTACTTTAACGCCAGGAGTATTATAGAAAAGACAGATGAGCTAAAGGCATGAATTGGTACAGGATCTTCAGGTGAGGCAGAAGAGAGTTCAACAAAGATTCATCAAAATTTCTGGAGAGGCAGGTTTGATGTATGCGGAGCGGTTGGGTCAATTGGGCCTATATTCACTAGGATGAGAGGCAATGCCTGCAGATGAGACAAAGGTAGGTGCGAGACAGGTACTGTTGAGTGCGGAGACTGCAGAACGATTTAACATCCTATGCAAGTGGGAAAGTGTGAATCATAGAATCATAAGACACAGAAAGATCAGTCCAACTCGTCCGTGCCAACCAGGTTTCCCAAATTGAACTATTTACTTGCATTTGGCCCATATTCCTCTAAACCTTTCCTATTCATTTACCTGTCCAAATGTATTTAAATGTCGTAACTGTACCTACATCCATTATTTCCTCTAGCAGTCCGTTCCACATCCCAACCACACTCTGTATGAAAAAGTTGCCCCTCAGGTCCCTTTTAAATTTTTCCTTTCTGACCTTAAACCTATGCTTTCTAGTTTTGAATTCCCCTACTCTATCTACGCACTTCATGATTTTATAAACCTTTATAAAGTCACCCCTTAACTTCCTACCCTCAAGGGAGAAATGACGCAGCTTATCCAGCTTTGCCCTTTCACTCAAACCCTCCAGTCCCAGTAACAGCTTTGTAATCTTTTCAGCATCCCTTCCAATTTTAATAGCATCCTTCCTATATCAGAGCAATCAGAATTGTATGCAATACCCCAAAAGTGGTCTCACCAATGTCCTGTAAAGCCACACATAACATCCCAACTTTTAAACTCAATGCTTTGACTAATGAAGACAAATGTGCCAAATACCTTCTTCACCTCCCTCTCTACCTTTGACGTCACTTTCAAGGAACCATGTACCTGAACCCTCAGGTCTCTTTGTTCCACAATGCCCTCCAGGTTCCTACTGTTAATTGAGGTTATGTACTTTGATCGGGAGGTTAGAGGCATAGATATTTTCTAAATAAGGAAAGGCTTTGGAAATCTGAAGCACAAAGGGATTTGGGAGTCTTAGTTCAGGATTCTGTTATGGCTAACATGCAGGTTCAGTTGGCAGTTAGGAAGCCAGCTGCAAGGTTAGCATTCATTACAAAAGGACTAGACCACATAGGCTGAGATGTCTGCTGAGGCTATGAAAAGGCTCTGGTCACAGAGTATGATGCTGGGAAAGCACAGCAGGTGAGGCAGCATCCGAGGAGCAGGAGAATCGACATTTCAGGCATAAGCCCTTCACAAGAATGATCCCAGGAATGAAGTGTTTGTCATATGAGGAGCAGATGAGGACCCTGGGTCTGTACTCAATGGCGTTTAGAAGGATTGGGGGGGGGGGGATCTGTTTGAAACTTACAGAAAATCAAAAAGCCTGGATAGAGAGAATGTGGAGAAAATGTTGCTCTTAGTCAGAGAGTCTAGGACCTAAGGGCATGACCTCAGAGTGAAGGGACAATTCTTTAGAACTGAGATGAGGAGAAATTTCTTCAACCAGTGGTGAATCTGTGCCGCAAAGAGCTATAGTAGCCAAGGCATTGAGTGTATTTAAGACGGAGATAGATAGGTTCTTGCTTGGTAAAGACATCAAGGGTTACAGGGAGAAGGCAGGAAAATTGAGTTGACAAACATGTCAGCCATGATCAAATGGCCCGGCAGTCTCGATGGCTTAATTCTGCTCCTATACTTTATGGTCTTATGTCATTGAAATATGCAGAATTATGACAAGGATTGGCGATACTGAATGCAGGGATGATGTTTATCTAACTGAAGGGTCCACAACTTGGTCACAGTCAAGGAATATATGGGGGCTGTTTCAGACTGAGATGAGGTGAAACGTTTTCACTCAGTGGATAGTAAATCTGTAGATTTCTAAACCACAAAAGGCTATGGGGACAAAGTAACTGAATATAATTAAGAAAGAAACAGAGAGATCTGTAGTGATTAAAGGTGTCAGGGTATGGGGAGAAAATGAGAGTACGGCTTTGAGATGGATGATCGGACATGATTAGGTTGAATGGTGGAGTGACTCACAGAGCCAAATGCCTTCTCCTGTTCCTCCTGTTATACCTATGTTTCTGAGCAGATTAAATAGGAACCTTCAAACAAAAATAGAATAGATGTTTAATAAGGAAAATATTACAGGGTTTGCAGAGAGTGGTGTTGATTGTATGAGAGCTGAGTACAATGATGTTTTCAAATGGTGGGCATTATGGGAGAGTAGATTGAAACTGTGGTAGGTGGCTTTGGAGGCTCAAGCTTGCACTGAATTTTTCTACAAATTAATTCTTGGCAAATGCCAAACAGTAAGCTCCAGTTCTAATCTTTACTGCTTGGCTTTCTGGAGTAGAACAGTAACATTAATTGGATAACTCTTTCAAAGAATTCGCACAGAATTAATGAGCCGATTGCCATTTTTCTAATGCCGTGCGATTGCATAATTGGGAGTAAGACTTTAGCTTGCAAGTGAGAGAGACTGTGTGTATTGTGAGTTTGCTAAAGTATCATTCATCACTTTGAGATCTCACTAGTCGATAAGAGTGACTGAGCAGTGTCCCTCCCTGTACCTTTCCTTCTCTAAGCAGATATTTACTTTGACTCCCTGGTACATTATATGCAGGAAGCCATTCAGTCACATGGAAGTCATCCAAGCCACAAATCAGCTGAGTGGGACACCCAATATTAATGGGAGAAAAAGACATTGATAAGGAAGGATTTTATTTTGCAGAGCCTCCCTCTCAGTCGCAGCCTGGCAGTCATGAATATGGGAGAGAACAGACATTGACGCTGGTGCTGTTTATTTTGGCGGTGATCACAAGTAATTAGGCCACTGTGGCAGGAAACAAAAAGCAATCACCATCCTATAAATCAACTACTGCTTACCACTACCCTCCCTGTGAGTGTCAAATATTGACCCTTTATCCACTTAACACTCCAATTGCATTTACCGTATGAAGAACCTTCTAATCCATGATTGAAAACTAACAATCGAAATGGTCACTTTGTAAAAGCTGTTATGCTGAAGGGGCATATTTCAATGTGAGGTCCCTAGTACTTATTAGAAGCAGATATCCATCATCGTACAGAAGGTAGAACTCAAAGTCAGAATGATTGTGTGTTCATGCATTTGGTTTTCACCTTTCAGGGCAGAGTGTGACACCAAGCCAGCATCTTTTCCCCTCTCTAAGGCCATATCCCAATGTGTACAAAAGCCATTGTTAATGATCGTGAGCCCTATCATTCAACTTAACACACCAGCTAATAGAATCACTGGAAATCATAACAGGCCAAACAGCCTCCTTCTGCATTGCAACAGTTCTGTGATTCTGTGACTGGTGTCTCCATAAGGCAGAAGGGGTTACGGGAGCTGAAATCAAATTGGAATAGATCACTGTGCTCTGAACAGGGGTCATCCTGGAAGACAGGGGTCCAATTGTAAAGACCCGTCCATAGACATCAGCCAATCAGAGAATGTAGCATGGGGACCAGCAGAGACGATCATCACCAATTCCAGTTTGGCGAAAGTGAGGACTGCAGATGCTGGAGATTAGAGTCAAGATTGGTGTGGTGCTGGAAAAGCACAGCAGGTCAGGCAGCATCTGAGGAGCAGGAAAATCGACGTTTTGGGTAGGAGCCCTTCATCAGGAATGAAGCCCTTCCTGATTGAAGCTCATTCCTGATGAAGGGCTCCTGCCCGAAGCGTCGATTTTCCTGCTCCTCGGATGCTGCCTGACCTGCTGTGTTTTTCCAGCACCACTCCAATCTTGACCAATTCCAGTTATCCAGTCACAGCCCCAGTTGGTACATGTTTGTATCCACAAACTACTGCTGGTCAAAGTGTCACATTAAGGGCTGTCATCTCCCAAAGATGCCTTGATAATTTTGTGCAATGAAACCCAGTGTTCCTGCTCCCTCAGAATTCGATGTATTAGAATACAGAAAGCTCTATAAACAGGAACCAAGTCAGTGATCAATCATTTCCCGACTTATGAATGATGTTTAAAATCAGTAAGTAATTTCTCACTGTCCCATTGGTCTGGAGGCCAGCTGTGCTCCTGTTGTTGGTAATGAATGCAACTGTCTTTCTCAGTGAACTGATGTCCCATTCCAGACTCAGAGGAATGTTTCCTCCTTGCTTCAGAGATAGCACTCTTGCTACAAAGTCTAAAGATTGTAGATTCAAATCCTACTACAGAGATCGGAGCTCATAACCCAGGCTGGTTATTCATTACAGTGCTGAGGGAATGTTGCATCCCTGTGATGGAACATTACAGCAAGGCAGTGTTTGCCCTTTTGGGAGAATGTACAAGATCTAATGGCACTGCTGAAAGAAATATAAACTATTCTGGATTATTCATTGCTGGTCTGTTCACCAAACTGGTTCGTTTGTTGGCAGATATTTTATTCCCTTTCTCAGTGATGTCATCATTACCTCCTGTGAAGCACTGCTGTACTGTTCCACTTTGAAATGATTGGTTCAGTTTGAGCCGGTGCACATTCTGGGTTTTCCATTGCAGGAGTTTGTATATTGGGTTCAGGTCAATGTATTTGTTGATGGAGCAGCTAAGCAATACGACCCACTCTCCCGGGTATCCATACACACAGACAACAAGAACCATGCACCTGATTGGGACAACACAACGATACGAGAACAGGCCAAACAAAGACCAACAAGGGAATTCCTAGAAGCATCTTCCTCATCCTTAGACTCCATCAGATCTACAGATCTTCACAAAAACTATAAGCTATTCTATCAAGGTCTTGATCAACATTTATCCCCCAAATAACACCTAAAGCAGGTTATAAAAACTAAAACACTGTGGCTGCTGGAAAACTGTAACAGACATAGAGAATGCTGGAACAACTCAGCAGGTCTGGCAGCATCTGTGGAGAGAGAAACACAGTGTTAATACTTCAAGTCTGGTCTGACTCTTTTTCAGCACTTAAACCTAAAACGGCTTTATTTCTATGAAAGAGTGAATCAATTAACATAGAGACCCAAACATTCTCTCAATAGGTCAGTGAAGTTACTGAGCAAGTAACTAAACAACCAGTGCCAGACAGACTCCAGTTTTAATGTCCAGTTTGTGATGAGTTATCCAATCTCAGTTGGTTTCATGTTAGGATATTAGAGATAGCCTCAGTAGCTTTGGGTTAGGAAGGTGGTGAGGGAGATGGAAATTGACCAAGGCTCCCATTCATCAGACAGGGTATTGAGTATAAGAGCTGGCAGGTCATGTTAAAATTGTATAAGACTTTGGTTCGGCCACATTTGGAATACTGTGTACAGTTCTGGTCGCCACATTACCAAAAGGATGTGGACACTTTGAAGAGGGTGCAGAGAAGGTATAATAGGATGTTGCCTGGAATGGAAGATGCTAGTTATGAAGAGAGGTTGAGTAGGGTAGGATTGTTTTCATTAGAAAAAAGGAGAATGAGGGAGGACCTGATTGAGGTCTACAAGATCATGAAGGATATGGACAGGATGGATAGAGATAAGCTTTTTTCCAGGGTAGGGGATTTAGTAACGAGAGGTCATGCGTTCAATGTGAGAGGTGAAATGTTTAAGGGCGATACACGCAGAAAGTACTTTACACAGAGGGTGGTAGGTGACTGGGATATGTTTCCTGCAGAGGTGGTAGAAGTAGGCACAGTAGATGCATTTAAGGTGCATCTGGACAGATGCATGAGTAGGTGGGGAGCAGAGGGATACAGATGCCATGGAATTGGGCGATAGGCTTAGACAGTGGATTTGGATTGGCTCACGCTTGGAGGATGAAAGGGCCTGTTCCTGGGCTATAAATTTTCTTTGTTCTTTGTTCTTGGTCTTATTCCAGATAGTGACTCGATTTTGAAATGTGGGGCTGTGAATTTGGGGTGAGAAGACTGTGATGCCCAAAAAAGTCTTCCAACTATGGTGGATGGGTTATAAGATGGTTGATGTATGCCAGCACAGGAATTACAGTAGTCAGCAGTATACAGGAGGGAAGACAATGAATGGATTAACACAAGCAAAGGAGAACTAAAAAGAGCATGGGAAAGGAAGATTGCCAAGCCTACTGACTCACTTCCACATGCCGTATAATCATTATCGTCACAACTCGGCCGCTTTCTTCATTGTGACAACAGGGTGTGAGGCTTCTTGTTTCTGCCAGTTTAGAAGAAATCAGGCAGTTCGGTCCAAGACACAATTATAATGTGGAAACTTTTTGAAACATTATGAGCAAGTGATTTAACTTTTGGTTTAAGTTGAAGAGATTCCAAGGCACCTTAAGAAGGCAGGAAAGAGTATGACATAAACAAAGGTATATTGTTATTGTGAAACGTAACACTTATTTCTGAATGATGGACATTATCCTCTCTACTCGATGGTATGTTACATTGGAGTCACAGGCTATCATCAGTACTGGTTCAGTATTATGATTGCAGTTTAGACAATCTTTTTACATGATTGATTTACTCTCTCAGTCGCTGGGTGGAGATTGCAGACCAGAAGGAGCCTTGATCTTATTCACCGCACCACTGATGGGAGCAGCCCAAAGTTCTAAGAACTTGAATTGGCTTCTTTTAACCTCTTTATCAACCTACATCTCTCAGTGTTCTTTGAATACACATCTTAAAATCTCATTGTTTAAGCTGTTGGCCATCTATTCTAATGTTTTCTTATGTGGTTCAGTGTCAAATGTGGTTTGATGATACTCTATGTAACCGGAGATGGTTAGCTACGTTGGAACTGCTGTATAAATGCAAGTAGCTATTGCAATCATTCTAACCTAACCTTCAGATATTCATTCTTTATAGTAGAAATTTGCAGGTTAGGTTCAGGAGCAGTTACCCTGGTTAATTTATTGTCTTTTTTGGAGTTTCCTGAGTCCTTCTTCTCTGTCCATAAGACAGGATTTTTTTTCATTTGCTTTACTGCTCTGAGATTGAAGAAGCAATAAACACTACAAACATTGCTCTCAGACCCAGGGTTGATTTAACAAAATGGGAGTCATGTGTATGGGGAACAAGGGCAGATGCAGAACAATCCAACGCTAGGTAGTTATCTACATCAGCTTCAACAGTGTCAGCCCCAAGTAATTGTCCCTGGTAGTGAGGTCAGTGACTGGGAAATGTCAAGAGGTCTTTGCAGGCAGAGGAGTGGGTGTTACGATGAGGTCAGAGAGGTTTCATGGAGATAAGTGACAGCCGGGTTGAGCAAGAGAGCTGGGTTAAATCGATACAAATCCCAATGGAATTAAAGAGCTTCACAGAAGTACAGTACATGCAGTTTCGCAGAACAAGAGCTTGAAAGTCAGCATGAAGCCTATAATAATCGTAAAACTATTTTTAAAGACAACAGATATATCCAACATTTTAGGCTATCCAACAGCTGGAAGCTGTTTTAAGTGTTTTGCCCCCAGTTATCCATGCATTGTCCTGGAGATAATATTGTAAAAAAGGACCAGAGGTCTGATTGGACCTGATCTCTATTTGAAAGGATTTCACTGCTGTTTTTGTAGTGTGCCTCCCTCTTACATGCTCCAAAAAGCCATTAAATTTGCAAAGGCAATAGGTTGTTACAGCTACCTTAAGTATCAGATCAGTCAGTTATTTTCTTATGCATCTTGACAAAACTTTATTAGAAACTTTATAAATTAGGGGAATAAAGTCCCATTGTGGAAGACTGAGCTTGGAAAATAGTAAAGGATGTGTGTGTGATTAACTTTGGGCCTCAAGATGTTCTCGCTTCTATTTTTGCTAAAATCAAATCTAAAATGAGCAGGCAAAGCTTCCAGCTGTTGGATAGCCTAAAATGTTGGATATATCTGTTGTCTTTAAAAATAGTTTTATGATTATTATAGGCTTCATGCTGACTTTCAAGCTCTTGTTCTGCGAAACTGTATGTACTGTACTTCTGTGAAGCTCTTTAATTCCATTGGGATTTGTATCGATTCAACCCAGCTCTCTTGCTCAACCCGGCTGTCACTTATCTCCATGAATTTCCCTTTTTCTATTAGGAATAATGCTGACGAAACTCCTTATTGTACCAACCATTGCAGCATTTTGATACAGCATTCCCTACCTTACATGCTGTTAGTTTCCTCAACAAAGTTTTGACTCCCTTAACCAATCCAAATCAATGTATTCAGATGCCTGTATAGTTCTTTTGCTCAAACATATCCTTACGCTGACTTTTCCCACCTTTTGATTTGCTGCAAGGAGATGTGTTTTAGAAATGAAAGGGCACTTTAACTCCTTGAATAGGGTGACCCTTGAGAACAGACCAAAGGTAGGTTTTCCTATACTTGTAAGAAAACTTTGAAGGATAAATGTTTGTTTTCCAACATTCAAGTGTATTTGCAACAGTACTCCCTTACACAGGCACAGAGACATACAGATTGTAAAGACTGTGTCTTTTTATTTTCTGTATTTTCCATTGTAAACTGAAATGGGAAAAATTGCTTGAAAATTGAAGCTTGCTGAAGGATTATTATATATTTTGAAAGCAAATAGTCCAACATTCATTGTAAGTGCTGTTTGCACAGCTGCTTTTTCCAGCAGTAGTTCAAGTGAATTTTGTAGATGACTTGGAACCAAAGGATGTGTACAAATGGTTCATCTGGCAACAGGTAGATGATTGGTCTGTGGAATAATGACCATTTATTGATGGCAATTGCCACCTGCCTGCTAACAACAATGTGATTGTTTCTCATGTAGCTGAACAGAGTGTGGCTGTAAATAGGATAGCAAGAAACTATCAGACTTCCACCAGCTCAGGAGCTCTCCCTGTTCTCTGCAGTAAAAGCCACTTTAAGCCTGAAGAAAAGCAGTTTATATTTCCTTCAGTAATTGCTGTAATCTGTAACTAATAGCTCAGAAATCCTTTGCAAGTATGAACAAATTTCTCTGTGCCTCTTCCAATCCAGTGGAAGAGTTCAGAAAAGGAAAACTGAAAAGTAGCATTCTGATCAGCATAGGAACTATGTCAGCAGATCCAGCAGACAGAAACAACTAATTATCTCCCCAGCTTCCCCTCCATTCCTAACACCAATTTTCTTGTGTGTGTGTTTAGCTATGCTATGGAACAGGCCAAATCTCCTCTAAATATATTGAAGAGATAGCTGAGACTCTAACATTTTGTCTTATTTAAAAAGAAGTGTTCCAGATGTGATTCAATTGGTCCATTACTAGGTTTTAAGCAAGATACATTTTATGTTTTAAAAAACGTTACAAAGAAAGAAATGAAGAATTTGTATAACTTTAACTGTATTGAAATAATTTGTTACTTAACTACGAATCATCAACTGTTCCAATGTGACAGCAGCCCATAAGCACACCCTTATCAAAGGCAAGTTCAGCAAAACAGATTTTCTTCACATACTATGTTCTTTACAGTCCAGGAGAAAGAAACACCAAAAGAAACAATTCAGCAGCAGAGAGAGAGCCTAAGATTTTTCTGGAGTAGAGAGAGAGTAATATTTATCAGTTTCAATATCTAACTCCAAACTCCAACTGAAAACAAACTAAAACCTTGATGCTATGTGATGTTGAATCGACTGACTCATGCTTCTTTTCTTCAATTAAAAAAAGCTCAGTGGGCTCAAAGCTGTTTACCCACTGTGTCTGAAGCAGACATCTGGCATTATGGTGGTAACACCTTTCTGAAAGAGAAACATCACAGAACAAACCCTCTTAAAACACGGTACCATCTCCACTAGAACTATTATATGGTGCTGATTCATAACTCTTTAGCTGTAGCTGGAGCCTATTTATTGTGATAAATAGTAATTTGTAATAAGTACAGAGATCTGATCTGTGCTTTCTATAAATCTGGATCTAAAAAACCTGCAAATCAGAAAATTGTGCACTTTTCTCAAAACCTTTACTTTTTGTGATGACCTCAGAGTAGTGAGGCTTCACTGTTAATGTGCTACTCCAGTGAGGCATCACCATACACATAAGAAACACTGAAAAGAAATATAATGTGCTTCAATGTACATCCAAAGAGCCACGATTATCATTGAAATGCAAGTGTAAACTCAATACAGGCCTGATGATTTCTTTTTAGTGCACTGAAGAATTGGAGGTTTGCAAGTTAGAGTCATAGAGATGTACAGCATGGAAACAGACTCTTCAGACCAACCCATCCATTCCAACCAGATATCCCAACCCATTCTAGTCCCACCTGCCAGCACTTGGCCCATATCCCTCCAAACCTTTCTTATTGATATACCCATCCAGATGCCTTTTAAATGTTGTAATTGTACTGGCCTCCACCACTTCCTCTGGTAGCCCATTCCACACATGCACCACCCTCTGCATGAAAACATTGCTTCTTAGGTCTTTTTGCCCTCTCACCCTAAACCTAAGCCCTCTAGTTCTGGCCTCCCCTGCGTCTCCCCTCCACCCAGGGAAAAGACCTTATCTATTTACTCTATCAATGCCCCTCGTGATTTTATAAACCTCCAGAAGGTCACCCCTCAGCGTCCAATGGTCCAGGGAAAACAGCCCCAGCTTATTCAACCTCTCCCTATATTTCAAATCTTCCAGCCCTGGCAACATTCTTGTAAATCTTTTCAGAATCCTTTCAAGTTTCATAACATCCTTCTGATAGGAAGGAGACCAGAATTGCATGCCATATTCCAACAGTGGCCTAACCAATGTCCTGTACAGCCGCAGCGTGACTTCCCAACTCCTGTACTCAATACTCTGACCAATAAAGGAAAGCATACCAAACACCTTCTTCACTATCCTACCTGTCTGTGACTCTACTTCCAAGGAGCTATGAACCTGCACTCCACGGTCTCTTTGTTCAGCAACACGACTGATTCACAACAACTCACTACTTGTGGTTTACAACTGGCTTTGCTCAATTTGAGAATCAGTTAAGCCCCTGCATTGAAGATTTGGCTTTGTTATTCAAAATTGTAGATAAATGGTTAGCAACTGCCTGGATGTGGATTGTAAGCATAGTCTTTCCTTTGTTGAACAGGATCTCTTTCCACTGACACGTCTTGTGTCCCAGACTGACCGACTGACTAACTCCCTCAAAACATGCGTTAAAGCCTGGTTTCTGTCGGGTCACAATGGTATCTCTTTCCCATTCTCCACACAACTGGTCCCTGATGACTCAACAATTGACACAAAATAGGGTTTGACTTTCACTTGGAAAATGTGTACTCACTTGGAATTGAATGAGTCTCTCCTCATCATCTTTCTGATGAATTGTCTTCTGCAGCCAAGACGTCTATGTGCATTGTCCTTTAGTTTCTGCAGATATTGAACAATAGCTCTTAAATCCAGAGGAATGTCTAATAATATCTCCTGAATTGGATGTCCTAAAAGATCAATGTTCTGACCAGACAAACAGCCTGATTTTGTGCTTTGAGCAGTTTCATGGATAGCGTGGGGAGGTCATCTGATGTCTCAACTCCAACTTGTTTTAAAACAGAATGTCCATTCTCCATTTTGTTTCTAAAAGTAAAGCATCCCATTTTCCAAAAAAATTGTAAAGCTTTATGATGTGACCAATCCCTGGAGTTCTGGATTAGTGGTGCTGGAAGAGCACAGCAGTTCGGGCAGCATCCAAGTAGCTTCAAAATCGACGTTTCGGGCAAAAGCCCTTCCCGAAACGTTGATTTCGAAGCTACTTGGATGCTGCCTGAACTGCTGTGCTCTTCCAACACCACTAATCCAGAATCTGGTTTCCAGCATCTGCAGTCATTGTTTTTATCTCAATCCCTGTAGTTTCTCTGTGAAGGTCTGCTACTGCCCCTAGTTATCTGCTGTCCCATTGCTGCTCCTCAAGACTACTTACATTTATATCTGCACAATTTCCCAGAATAAGGTCACATTGGCATTGCACTCGTCCCCCTGAATGAGAAAGTTGTTGGCTATGATCCCCATTCAAAATTCATAGACAGAAAAGTCTGGGTGGACATTCCTGCAGCCTACCTGATGAAGATGCATTGTATCAGATGCAACAACAAGCCAAAGACGCAGGTGGTTTCTCAGTGGGTGCATAAGGTCATGTGGTATGAACTAGGGGAGGAAATAGTGGTCTATGAATTCGGGGTACTTATTTTCAATGTTGCAATTTATAACTTTAAGAAATTGTAGCTAAATGAGTGGATTGAAGAAGTTTAGAATATTGAGGCTTGGATGTCACCATAACGTAGACGCCACTGCTTTGCAAGCCATGCAGATAGCACACCAGTCTGCAGGAAAATGACTGGGTTGGATTGGAGCTTCTGCAGGAGGAGCAGGTTGGAGATTGATATCTGGAATCAGTGACAGGGTTTAACTGGGAAGAACACAAACCTCAAGAGTAGACCATAACACCATAAGCTACAGGAGCTGAATGCTCTCAGCTCCTTCATTCAGATCACTAATGTTTAGTGTGAATAGCTGTGGTCCCAACATGGACCCCTACACAACACCAGTAATCACTGGCTGCTATTCTATCTTCAATTTCTGCTTTCAGCCAGTCAGCTAATCCATTATCCATATGAATATCTTGACCCTGCACTCTTATTTACCAGCCTCCTGTGCTACACCTTGTCAAAGGCCCTCTGGAAATCCAATCCACTGGCTCTCCTTTTTCTAACTTGCTTATTACCTCTTCAAAGAATTCTAACAAACTTGTCAGGTATGACTTCCCCTTGATGAAGCCATGCTGACTCAGCCTTATTTTACCAAGCACCACAAAGTACTCTGCAATCTCATCCTTAACAATGGACTCTAATGGAGAGTACAATGGCTAGGAGTGTGTTGGGAGATCAAGGAGCAGGAATTTGGTAGGAAAATTGGCAGCTATGGCAACCATTGGCCTCTAACATTGGGGCAATTGAATTCTTTGAAACTGTTTGACTCTTTGAACTCCTACTCCATCAGTCTAATTACAATCTCTAGACATCTCCTTCCTGGTGCTCGGATAATACATTTGCCAGCATTATAACAGTAATCACTTGGGCAGCAAAGTATCTTAGAATGTCTAAGATCCATAACAAATCATAGAGTCATAGAGACGTATAGCATGGAATCAGACCCTTAGGTCCAACCTGTCCATGCCAACCAGATATCCCAATTCTGGATTAGTGGTGATGGAAAAGCACAGCAGTTCAGGCAGCATCCAATGAGCAGTAAAATTGACGTTTCGGGCAAAAGCCCTTCATCAGGAATACCAGATATCCCAACCCAAACTAATCCCACCTGCCATCACCAGGCCCATATCCCACCAAACCCTTCCAATTCATATACCCATCCAAATGCCTCTTAAATGTTGCAATGGTACCAGCCTCCACCACTTCCTCTGCCAGCTCATTCCATACACGTACCACCCTCTGTGTGAAAAAGTTGCCCCTTAGGTCTCTTTTATATCTTTCCCCTCTCATCCTAAACCTATGCCCTCTAGTTCTGGTCTCCCCAACCCCAGGGAAAAGACTTTGCCTATTTATCCTATCCATGCCCCTCATCATTTTGTAAACCTCTATAACGTCACCCCTCAGCCTCTGATGCTCCAGGGAAAACAGCCCCAGCCTGTTCAGCCTCTCCCTATAGCTCAAATCCTCCAACCCCAGCAACATCCTTGTCAATGTTTTCTGAACCCTTTCAAGTTTCACAACATCTTTCTGATAGGAAGGAGACCAGAATTGCACACAATATTCCAACAATGGCCTAACCAATGTCCTGTACAGCCGCAACATGACCTCCCAACTCCTGTACTCAATACTCTGGCCAATAAAGGAAAGCATACCAAACGCCTTATTCACTATCCTATCTACATGCGACTCCACTTTCAAGGAGCGATGAACCTGCACTCCAAGGTCTCTTTGTTCAGCAACGCTCCCTAGGACCTTACCATTAAGTGTATAAGTCCTGCTAAGATTTGCTTTCCCAAAATGCAGCATCTCACATTTATCTGAATTAAACTCCATCTGCTACTTCTCAGCCCATTGGCCCATCTGGTCTAGATCCTGTTGTAATCTGAGGTAACCCTCTTCGCTGTCCACGACACTCCAATTTTGGTGTCATCTGCAAATTTTCTAACTGTACCTCTTATGCTAGCATCCAAATCATTTATGTAAATGACAAAAAGTAGAGGGCCCAGCACCGATCCTTGTGGCACTCCACTGGTCACAGGCCTCCAGTCTAAAAAAAAATCCTCCACCACCACCCTCTGTCTTCTACCTTTGAGCCAGTTCTGTATCCAAATGGCTAGTTCTCCCTGTATTCCATGAGATCTAACCTTGCTAATCAGTCTCCCATCGGGAACCTTGTCGAACGCCTTACTGAAGTCCGTATAGATCACATCTACAGCTCTGTCTTCATCAATCTTCTTTGTTACCTCTTCAAAAAACTCAATCAAGTTTGTGAGACATGATTTCCGATGCACAAAGCCATGTTGACTATCCCAAATCAGTCCTTGCCTTTCCAAATACATGTACATCCTGTCCCTCAGGATTCCCTCCAACAACTTGCCCACCACTGAGGTCAGGCTCACCGGTCTATAGTTCTCTGGCTTGTCTTTACCGCCCTTCTTAAACAGTGCCAACCTCCAGTCTTCCGGTACCTCACCTGTGATTCTCAGTGATACAAATATCTCAGCAAGATGCCCAGCAATCACTTGCTGGAAAAGTGCAGCAGGTCAGGCAGCATCCAAGAAGCAGGAGAATCGATGTTTCGGGCATGAGCCCTTCTTCAGGAATAGTGGGAGAATTGGAAAGAGAATTGTTCAGAGAGAGGACCAGTTCAGTCAGTCGAAGGAGGGTGTCAGTGGAAGGGTACTGGTTGGTACGGCGGGAAAGGAAGAAGCGGATGGCTTTGAGTCCTTCGTGATGAGGAATGGAGGTGTACAGGGACTGGATGTCCATGGTGAAGATAAGGCTTTGGGGACCAGGGAAGCGAAAATCATGGAGGAGGTGGAGGGCGTGCGTGGTGTCCCAAACGTAGGTGGGGAGTTCTTGGACTAAGGGGGACAGGGCCGTGTCAAGGTATGCAGAGATGAGTTCAGTGGGGCAGGAGCAGGCTGAGACAATGGGTCGGCCAGGGCAGTCAGGTTTGTGGATTTTGGGCAGGAGGTAGAAACAGGCGGTGCAGGGTTGTGGGACTATGAGGTTGGAGGCGGTGGATGGGAGATCCCCTGAGGTGATGAGGCTATGGATGGTCTGGGAGATGATGGTTTGGTGGTGGGAGGTGGGGTCATGGTCAAGGGGGCAGTAGGAGGACGTGTCCACGAGCTGGCGTTTAGCCTCAGCAGTGTAAAGGTCGGTGCGCCAAACTACTACCGCGCCTCCCTTGTCTGCTGGTTTGATGCTGAGGTTGGGGTTGGAACGGAGGGAGTGGAGGGCTGCACGTTCTGAGGGTGAGAAGTTGTAGTGGGTGAGAGGGTGGAGAGGTTGAGGCGGTTAATGTCGCGGCGGCAGTTGGCTATGAAGAGATTGAGGGCAGGTAAGAGGCCAGCACGGGATGTCCAGGTGGATGGGGTGTGTTGGAGGCAGGAGAAGGGGTCGTCAGAGGGTGGGTGAGAATCCTATTTGAAGAAGTAGGCGCGGAGGCAAAGGCGGCGGAAGAATTGTTCGATGTCTCGCCGCATGTTGAACTCGTTAATCTGAGAGCGTAGGGGAATGAAGGTGAGGCCTCTGCTGAGGACTGATTTTTCATCCTCAAAGAGGGGTATTCTGGAGGGATGGTGAAAACACGGCAGGGCTGGGAGCTAGGACCCAGTGTGGGGCTGGAGCTGGGAAGGGCTCCTGAAGAAGAGCTCATGCCCGAAACGTCGATTCTCCTGGTCCTTGGATGCTGCCTGACCTGCTGTGCTTTTCCAGCAACACATTCTCAGCTCTGATCTCCAGCATCTGCAGTCCTCACTTTCGCCCAGCAATCACTTCTCTAGCTTCCCACAGAGTTCACGGGTACACCTGATCAGGTCCTGAGGATTTATCCACCTTTACCGGTTTCAAGACATCCAGCACTTCCTCCTCTGTAATCTGGACATTTTGCAAGATGTCACCATCTATATCCCTACAGTCTATATCTTCCATATCCTTTTCCACAGTAAATACTGATGCAAAATATTCATTTAGTATCTCCCCCATTTTCTGTGCCTCCACACAAAGGCCACCTTGCTGATCTTTGAGGGCCCCTATTCTCTCCATAGTTACCCTTTTGTTCTTAATATATTTGTAAAAACCCTTTGGATTCTCCTTAATTCTATTTGCCAAAGCTTTCTCATGCCCCCTTTTTGCCCTCCTGATTTCCCTCTTAAGTATACTCCTACTTCCTTTAAACTCTTCTATAGATTCACTCGATCTATCCTGTCTCTGCCTGACATATGCTTCCATCTTTTTCTAAACCAAACCCTCAATTTCTTTAGTCATCCAGCATTCCCCATACCGACCAGCCTTCCCTTTCACCCTGACAGGAATATACTTTCTCTGGATTCTTGTTATCTCATTTCTGAAGGCTTCCCATTTTCATACATTACATTACATTTAACAATGGGGAAAAAAAACCTTCCTTTTTGGCTGTAAAACATTTTGGTTCATCTCAAAGCTGTGAAAGGTAATAAAGAGGGATATGGGCTAAGTTCTGGCAAAGGGACTAGATTAGATTGGGATATCTGGTTGCATGGACGGGTTGGATCGAAGGGTTGGTTTCCATACTGTACATCTCTATGACTCTGTAACAGTTTCATTGTAAAGTCCACAGATTGTTTCCATGCTGCCCATTAACATTCTGCAGTTGCAACAATATAGTGTCTAGCAAACGCAATGCTGTCCTTATTTTGAAACAGTTTGCCAGTGACAGTCTCACATATTTAGGTTACACTTCTTATGACAGAAATGGAAGCCAGAAGGATGTGGAGGCACTGGAATGGGTGCAGAGGAGGTTTACCAGGATATTGCCTGGTATGGTAGGAAAATCGTATGAGGAAAGGCTGAGGCACTTGGGGCTGTTTTCATTGGAGAAAAGAAGGTTTCGGGGTGACTTGATAGAGGTGTACAAGATGATTAGGGGTTTAGATAGGGTTGACCATGAGAACCTTTTTCACGCATGGAGTCAGCTATTACGAGGGGGCATAGCTTTAAATTAAGGGGTGGTAGGTATAGGACAGATGTTAGGGGTAGATTCTTTACTCAGCAAGTCGTGAGTTCATGGAATGCCCTGCCAGTAGCAGTGGTGGACTCTCCCTCTTTATGGGCATTTAAACGGGCATTGGATAGGCATATGGAGGATAGTGGGCTAGTGTAAGTTAGGTGGGCTTGGATCGGCGCAACATCGAGGGCCAAAGGACCTGTACTGCGCTGTATTTTTCTATGTTCTATGTTCTATAATTACCATTGCTACAACAACGAAATACTCAGTAACAGTACAGAATGATATGAAAACATTCATTCTTAAGATAACAAGATTCTAACATCAGATGTGAGTTATACAAACATGTTTCTTGGTCTGATTCACATTAATACTGGCCCAGCTGTCACCTTCCCTTTCTGAGTTCAGCCCGGCTTTCTTTGAAGGTCACGCGTGGCCAGCTTCCAGTTCCTGATTAAAACAGACAGAGTTCAGGGATGGCCCACTCAACTGTGATTGTTTTGCTGAAGCTGGAAACCTCACTGTTCAGGGCAGGAAGCAGCGTGGGAAGGTGTGGAGTGATGACTGTGAGGAGGGTGAGAGTGTCAAGGTTGCCATGAAGGCTGGCGTGAAAGGATAGGACTAGGTTACTGCCCATACACTGCTCACAGGTAGGCCTGTGGCTGTTAGACAAAATTGATCAGTTATTAAACCACTGAGTGTTAAGGGTGTGTTAAGTCACTGGCTATTAATTGTTGTATTAATACACAATATAGCAACTTAATACTGCCATGGACAGAGAAGTGTGGAAATAATATATATATGCTTAGTGTCAGCAAACATGAAGCTGATGATTGATGTGAATATACCACATTGTGGTTGAAAAGGGGTCAGCTTATACTTTTGCAAAAACATTATCTTCAGGGCTGAAAACATGAGGTTGTCTTATACCCTTTATCAACTAATTCGCTGCTAGCTATGGGGTGGGGGGGTGGGAGTGGGGGACAGGTGGAACAGTGTTGCATATCAGAGTAAATTGCAAATTCAACATCATCTGAATTGGTTTTCTGTCTATTGAAAAGAACCTTGTTAATTGCTGACATTGTTTATAACATATACCCATTATTTTCCATTATGAAAACTTTTCCTTTTCCTTTTTCCCACAGAATTTTGCGGTTGTCCATGAAGACCCTAGTGATACATTTGTATCAAGGGAAACCTAAGGAATTGTTGATCACTAGTTTTACACCCAGTCTAATATTACCCGAATATTACTCTCCATTGATTTTTATGAAGTATTAACTTGCAATCATGCCACCAACAATGTCCAGTTTTACACATCATCAAGAATGATATTTACACATAAGCATGACATACACATACACATAAAATACAAACATATATAAGCATTTGTAGATGTTACGACACAAATAAACACAAATGTGGAGAAATGTGAAGCGATGCATTTGAATAAGACTCATATGGAAAGGCAGTTTATTATCAATGGTATAATTTTGAAATGTGTGAATTAACAGAGAGTTATTGGGTGTGCAACCTTGAAGGTGAAATGGGAAATTGAAAAGCATATGGTATAGGGTGGCATTCAATGTAAAAACAAATTGATAAGACTAGAAATTTATAAATCACTGCTCAGATCCTAACTGCAGTTGTGGCCAATTCTGGGCATCACACTTCAGGACCATTGTCAATATGTTGGGAACGTACAGAGGAGACTTTCTCAGATATAACCGGGATAAGAGATCTCTGTTGTCAGGAAAGTGAAATATGCATTTATATTCTTAAACATAACTTTAATAATAAGGTAAACTATAAGTTCAAAGATTGTGTCAAATCATAGATTCAAACATCACAGAAAAGAGGTCCCTCTGTTCATTATAATCAATTTGAGACTTTATAAAGCTCTGGTTAGGCTCCATTTGGAGTACTGTGTCCAGCTTTAGTCCCCACACCTCAGGAAGGATATACTGCCACTGGAGCGTGTCCAGCGTAGATTCACATGGATGATCCCTGGAATGGTAGGTCTAACATATGAGGAACGGCTGAGGATCCTGGGATTGTATTCATTGGAGTTTAGAAGATTAAGAGGAGATCTAATAGAAACTTACAAGATAATACATGGCTTGGGGAGGGTGGACGCTAAGAAATTGTTTCCGTTAGGCGAGGAGACTAGGACCCATGGACACAGCCTTAGAATTGGAGGGGGTAAGTTCAGAACAGAAATGCAGAGACATTTCTTCAGCCAGAGAGTGGTGGGCCTGTGGAAGTCATTGCTGCAGAGTGCAGTAGAGGCTGGGACGCTAAATGTCTTCAAGGCAGAAATTGATAAATTCTTGATGTCACAAGGAATTAAGGGCTACGGGGAGAATGCGAGTAAGTGGAGTTGAAATGCCCATCAACCATGATTGAATGGCGGAGTGGACTTGATGGGCCGAATGGCCTTACTTCCGCTCCTATGTCTTATGGTCTTAAGCATAAATCAACCTTTCAATCTTCCCTTTGAGCTCTAAATCTCCTAAATACCATTGAAAAATTCTAGATCATATGAACTATCAATTGTGACCCTGCATAATTCACTGATACATCTTGTATTTGGTATATTTAGTTAGTTAGTAGTGATGCAACCAGTGTACTTCATTTGCACTACCTGCATGCATTCAATATTTTAAACCTTTTAGCTGTGTGCATTCCATTATGGGTGAAGATGTCAATGTTTCAGAGCAGCTGATAAAGTTAATTCTAAAATTACTAATGAAAGTAGAACAATGAGCTTCTGGTCTTTTATTGAAGGATAGCTCCATGTGAAGATAGTAATTAATTTTGTGGACATGTCAAAATGAGCATGAAAGTGAAAAAATAATTTCTCTCTGCAATTTCAGACTGGATCGAAAACACGTTATTCTGTGGGGATAAATCTTCCCATGAGCAGATTTCCCACTCTTGCATTAACTAATGGTGCCTTTAAGAATGGTGGGCCAATGGTAGCATCCTCTCGCAAGGCAATATTCCCAGCATTGCTCGAGGTCAAGTTGGCATAAGGAAGGAGGAAGTGTTAGGTATTCTAAAAGGCATTAAGGTGGACAAGTCCTCAGGTCAGGATGGGGTCTGTTGCAGGTTCCTGAGGGAAGCAAGGAAGGAAATAGCTGGTGCCATAACAGATTTAAAAATCACACAACACCAGGTTATAGCCCAACAGGTTTAATTGGAAGCACACTAGCTTTCGGAGCGACGCTCCTTCGTCAGGTGATTGTGGAGGGTGATTGTGAAGGAGCGTCACTCCGAAAGCTAGTGTGCTTCCAGTTAAACCTGTTGGGCTATAACCTGGTGTTGTGTGATTTTTGACTTTGTACACCCCAGTCCAACACCGGCATCTCCAAGCCATAACAGATATCTTTGTACCATCCTTAAACACGGGTGAGGTCCCGGAAGACTGGAAATTGCTAATGCTGTCCCCTTGTTAAGAAGGGTAGCAGGGATAATCCACATAATTATAGACTGGTGAGCCTGCCGTCAGTGGTAGGGAAGCTGTTGGAGAAGATACTGAGGGATATCATGTATTTCCATTTGGAAGAAAATTGGCTTGTCAGTGATAGGCAGCTTGGTTTGTGCAGAGAAGGTCATATCTTGCCAACTTAACAGAATTCTTTGAGAAAGTTACAAAGTTGATTGATGTGGGAAGGTATGTAAGATGTCATTTGATAAGGTTCCCCATAGTTAGCTGATGGAAAAAGTGAAGTTGCAAGGAGTCCAGGATGTGTAGCTGATGGATAGAAAACTGGCTGGGCAACAGGAAACGGAAAGTAATAGTGAAAGGGGTTTCTCAAAATGGAGCTCTGTGACCAGTAGTGTTCCACAGGGATCTGTGCTGGGACCACTGTTGTACATGATATGCATAAATTATTTGAAGGAAAGTATAAGTGGTCTGATTAGTAAGTTTGCAGATGACCCTACGATTGGTGAAGTAGCAGATAGTGAAGGGGACTGTCAGAGAATGCAGCAGAACATAGATACATTGGAGAGATGGGCAGAGAAATGGCAGATGGAGTTCAATCCGGGCAAATGTGAGGTGACGAATTTTGGAAGATCCAATTCAAGAGCGAACTATACAGTAAATGGAAAAGTCCTGGGGAATATGATGTACAGAGATCGAGATGTTCAAGTTCATTGTTCCCTGAAGGTGGCAACACAGGTCAATAGAGTGGTCAAGCAGGCATACAACATGCTTTCCTTCATTGGACAGGATATTGAATACAAGAGTGGCAGGTCATGTTACAGTTGTATAGGACTTTGGTTCACCCACATTTGGAATACTGTGCACAGTTCAGGTCACCACATTACCAAAATGATGTGGATGCTTTGGAGAGTGTACAGAGAAGGTTCACCAGGATGTTGCCTGGTATGGAAAGCGCTAGCTATGTAGAGAGGTTGAGTAGATTTGGGTTATTTTCATTAGAAAGATGAAGGTTGAGGAGGAACCTGATTGAGGCCTACAAAATCATGAGAGTCATAGAGTCATTGAGATGTACAGCATGGAAACAGAGCCTTCAGTCCAACCCGTCCATGCCGACCAGATATCCCAATCCAAACTAGTCCCACCTGCCAGCACCCGGCCCATATCCCTCCAAACCCTTCCTATTCATATATCCATCCAAATGCCTCTTAAATGTTGCAATTGTACCAGCCTCCACCACTTCCTCTGGCAGCTCATTCCATACAAGTACCACCCTCTGCATGACAAAGTTGTCTCTTAGGTCTCTTTTATATCTTTCCCCTCTCACCCTAAACCAATGCCCTCTAGTTCTGGACTCCCCGACCGGAGGGAAAAGACTTTGACTATTTACCCTTTGACTATTTATCCATACCCCTCATAATTTTGTAAACCTCTATAAGGTCACCCCTCAGCCTCTGACGCTCAAGGGAAAACAGCCCCAGCCTGTACAGCTTCTCCCTGTCGATCCTCCAACCCTGGCAACATCCTTGTAAATCTTTTCTGAACCCTTTCAAGTTTAGGTGTAGACAGGGTGGATAGCAAGAAGCTTTTTCCCAGAGTTGGGACTCAATTACTAGTGGCCATGAGTTTAAGGTGAGAGAGGAAATGTTTAGGGGTGATATGTGTGGAAAGCTCTTTATGCAGAGGGTGGTGTGTGCCTGGAATGCGTTGCCAGTGGAGGTGGTGGAGGTGGGCACGATAGTGTCATTTAAGATGTATTGAGACAGATACATGAATGGGCAGGGAGCAGAGGGATACAGAGCCTTAGAAAATAGGTGACACGTTTAGGTAGATGATCTGGAATGGTGCAGGCTTGAAGGGCCTAGGGCCTGTTCCTGTGCTGTAATTTTCTTTGTTCTTTGTATTGAGGCATAAATTGCTCAAAAGCCAGAACATGGTTTCCATCTGGCTGACAGCAGTCTACTGAAGCAACTGCTCTGTATCGCTATCCTTCCCTGGTCTGGACTACATGGGACTCCAGACCCACAGCATTATGGTTGACTCTTAACTGCCCTCTGGAATGGTCAACAAACATTGACCAAGCCAGCAATGCCCTCACCCTGTGAGTGAATAAAATCAAATCAGAGAGGTGAGTTGAGTGTGAAGTGATGTTTTTGAAGACAACTCATATGGAAAGGCAGCTTATTATCAACAGTACATTTTTTTAAATTCATTCATGGAACATGGGAGTCACTGGCTAAGCAGCATTTATTGCCCATCTCTAATTGCCCAGAGGGCAGTTAAGAGTCAACCACATTGCTGTGGGTCTGTAGTCATGTGCAGACCAGGTAAGATGGCAGTTTCCTTCCCTGAAGGACATTAGTGAACCAGATGTGTTTTTCTGACAGTGGGCAATGGATTCATGGTCATCATCAGGCGCTTAATTCCAGATTCTTCCAGATTCAGATTCCACCATCTGCCATGGTCAGATTCAAACCCAGGTCCCTGGAACATTACTTGACTCTCTGGATTTGATAATACCACTCGGCCACCACCCTATCTTTGCAAAGCGCAAATTAACAGAGAGTTGTTGGGTGTGCAGCCTTGAAAGTGTCAGGGTAAATTGAAAATTGGTTGGAAAACATCTGGCCTAGTGGCAAGTCAAAGCACCCAAAGTAAAAACAAATTGATAAGACTAGAAATTTATAAATTTGCTGCTTAAATCTCAACTGCAGTTGTGGACAATTCTGGGCATCACACTTTAGGACTGATGTCAATGCATTAGAAAGATACAGAGGAGACTTTCTAGAATGTTACTAGGATAAGGGGCCTTAGTTATCAGAAAAGGTCCACAAATTTTGGAATGTTCTCCCTGGAACAGTGAACACTAAAGATACGTGACTTAATCAGCATTATCAAAATGAAGGGAGATTTTGAAAACATGGATTGAGATAAACCATTCCTCTGGCATGTGGGAAAATAATGAGGTGCCATAAACTTAACATCACCTGCAAACTATCTTGGTTTGTTATGAAGCTTCATTGTATGTTCTTCTTATGTGAGAGCTTGAGTCATTAAGTGGAGAGAAAATAGACTGTCATTTACAGTTCTGTGAAAGATTGCTCTGTTCTATATTGTAAAAGGTCAGAAAGTCACTTTGAACAGTGAGTTTAAAATAGCTTTTCCAAGAAATAATGTGAATTTAGCTAAATGACCAACAAGCCCCCTGGAGAGAGAATTGCTTTTGTGCTTCCTGACTTGTGTTTTATGATCAGCTGAGAGTGTAATGGACTAGGCCAGACCACTCAACACATTCTTAAGCGGACAGCCCAGACCATAACTTTGCAATTTGTTTCGGTAAATGTACAGTGAGAAATACCCAGAGTGAGGTAGCTAGGTTGGCTACCAGGTTTTAAAACAGACAAAAATTTATTCACAAGATTATACAATGAAGCACAAAGATCAGAATAAAGAACCCCTACAGAACTCAGTGTATCCAAACTAGATTTAATTATGCTGTTCCAAATATACACAACTGTCCCAATAAACAAACCCTCTTGAAACACAATTGAAAAATGGAACAGATGCTCACAGGTTGGGGTTAGAAGGGCAGACAGAGAGAGAGAGAGAGAGATAGAGAGAGAGAGAGATAGAGAGAGAAAGTCTGTTTCCACACAGTTGAACTCCCAACTAGTTCTGGATTGAACTGAACTGCTCAGCTAGAGAGCTGACCACTCCCCTTTCATTATACATGTCACTTCTAAAACATGACCACTTTGGCCTGAAGTCTCATCTGTTTACATATAAGCAAAAAGACCTCTCAATACCCTTTAATTTCTGTACCAAACCAGACTATCCAAAACTGAGAGTGGTTTATCACCCCTCTGAACAAAGCCAAGGACATAGTATCCTTGAGAAAAGAGACCAGCTTTCTAATACCTCCTCGCTTCAAAATAATGAACCGTCAATACCAAAAGATGGCTTTATCTTTAACCTTTCAGACTCCCGGTTAGTAGCCTAAACACACATATACTCTAAAGTAACTATAAACATGCAAACATGCAGAACCACATGCAAATTTGGGCCACAGCACACCCGCTACCGAAAGCCCCCATATCATATTTGAGTCTCAATAACACATCAGCAGTCATGTTTTCATGACCTTCCACAGGTCAAATTGAATGGCTGCAACAACATACTCCACCTAAACATTCTGGCATTTTTGTCGTTAAATTTTTCCACAACTGTCAATAGGTTATGATCAGTGTATATGATTATCTCAGATGCATTACAGGCAAATAGACACTGAAATGTTGTAATACCAACACCAAGCTTAGTTTCTTTCTCCACGTTGAATATTTCTGTTGATGAATGTTCAGCTTCCTGGAAAGTACTCAATGGGTCTTTCTATTCCCTCGTCATCCTCCTGCAGGAGCACCGCACCGACATCCACATCACTGGCGTCAATAGCCACCTTGAAAGGCTTCATGTAATCAGGGGTGGCTAATACTGGGGCAGTGGTTGACACAGTTTTTAGGCTACCAAATGCCTTTTGACAGTCCACTGTCCAATGAAACTTCTTGCCCTTTTTTAACAATTCAGTGAAGGGGGCAGCTTCATTGCTAAAGTTCAGCAAAAATGTTTGGCAAAACCCACTCAATCCCAGGAACCAAAGTACTGCTTTTTTTATCGACAGTGTGGGAAATTTCCCAATTACTTTCATTTTCGCATCCCATGGGGCCATTTTTCCATGTCCAATAACATGGCCCAGGAAGATAACTTAGGCTTTGTCGAATTCACTTTTAGCTACGTTTACCACCAAGACTGCCTTCCCAAATTGTTCGAACAAGTCCAGTAAATGCTGTAAATGTTCCTTCTATGAGTGACTAAAAATCACCACATCATCAATATACACCATATAGTTGGTTAATCCAGCAATGACCTTATTAGTCAGTCTTTGAAATGTGGCTGGAGCATTTTTCATACCAAATGACATGACTTTGAACTGATATAGTCCATTTGGTATTACGAAAGCCGAAATTGCCTTTGCTGTCTCTAACAAAGGTACTTGCCAGTAGCCTCTGAGCAAGTCCAACTTAGAAATGTAAGTTGCTTGTCCCACTTTTTCAACACAGTGGAAATGGGATATGCATCAGTCTTGGAAACGGCATTGACTTTGCAATGGTCCACTGTTGGGTACCATCTGGTTTGGTGCCATGACTATGGGTGAGCTCCAGTCACTGTAACTCACTTCGATTATGGCATCTTGGAGCATGAGCTCTATCTCCTTCTGAACCTGGCAAACGTTAGAGGGTTATGCCTATAAGGAAGTTGCTTAATCGGAACAGTTTCTCCTATATCTATATCACGCACAATTAGGTTAGTACTTCCCAGTTTATTTCCGCATATCTCCCTACGCGATAGTAATAACTCTTTCAGGTCATTTTGATTTTCCCCAGATAGGTAACTCAATAATTTATCGGATGTTTTGACAACTTCCTTATTGTCCAGTTTGATATGAGAAATATCCAATTCAGAATCCTCTGAACTTGGTTCATCCTTCTGTGCTGTAATCATTAACACCTTCTCCTCTTGCTTTCCTTCAAAATACCTTTTGAGCAGATTCGCATGACGCACTCTGTGAAATTTCTACCTGTCTGGAATCTTTATCAAGTAGTTAACACCACTCAATTTCCTCTCGATTTTATAAGGTCCACTAAAACTTGCTTTTAAAGGCTCATTTTGTTACTGGAAGTAATACCAATACCTTATCCCCAATTGTAAAATTGCAAGTTTGTGATTTCTTATCCACTTCCTGTTTCATTGTATGATGTGATACTTTTAATTGTGCCTAGCTAATTCTCCAGCTCTATTTAATTGTTCTCTGAAACTTGACACACAGTCCAAATGGGTGGTCTCTGAATTCTGACTTATTAATTGCTCCTTAATCAATCTTAGCCATCCTCTTTCTTCACACCCAAACATTATTAAAATGGACTGAATTTGGTCGATTCGTGAAGTGCATCTCTGATCTCAAAAAGTACAAACAGAACTCCCTTATCCCAATCATCTGGATAATCCTGACCATGTATCCACAATATGGTCTTTAGTTTTTGATGCCATCTCTCTAGCACTCCCTGTGATTCTGGATGGCATGTAGTAGATTTGAATTGCTTTGTTCCCAAGTTATTCATGACCTCCTTGAATAGTTTGGGTGTGAAGTTTGATCCTTCATCTGACTGGATTTCTATTGGTAGTCCGTATCTAGTAAAAAATTGAAGTAGTTCTTCTACAAACCTTTTAGCTGTGATGTTGCGTAATGGGATCGCCTCTGAAAATCTAGTCGGCACATCCATAATTGTTAATGAATACTTATTCCCGCTTTTTATTTGAGGCATGGGACATATGCAATCAATCAAGACTCTTGTGAAAGGTTCCTCAAGTGCTGGAATAGGTATTAAAGGTGCAGGTTTAATACTGCCTGCTGTTTTCCAATTATCTGACATGCATGACACATCTAGCAAAATTCAATTACATTCTTGTGTAGACCAGGCCGGTAAAAATGTCTTTGTATTTCAGCCTGTGTTTTCCTCACCTTTAAATGACTTCCAAGTGTTAGCTCATGTGCCACTCGCAGCATCTCCTTTCTATACCCTACTGGCAAAATAATTTGATGAATCTCTGCCCATTTATCATCTGCCTGAATGCATGATAGTCTCCATTTACTCATCAAGTCATCATTTGTTAAGTAATAACACAGGGATGCATTCACTTTCCTTCTCTGTATGCTTTTTGATTTGGTTATTTTATGTCCTCATCTTTCTGCTGTAATTCAACCAGCTTAGCAGAGCTAAAGATACTTGCATGTTTACCTATTTGCTCCTTCTCTATGCCACTTATCTGATTGAGGCAAGTTTCAGATAACACCATGTCAGCTTCCTTATCTGTGTTTTTTGAACTCTCCTGCTTCAGCCTGTCCCTCTGTGATCTTGGAGGAGAAAGTGAGGACTGCAGATGCTAGAGATCAGAGCTGAAAATGTGTTGCTGGAAAAGCGCAGCAGGTCAGGCAGCATCCAAGGAACAGGAGAATCGATGTTTCGGACATCAGCCTGAAGAAGGGCTGATGCCCGAAAAGTCGATTCTCCTGTTCCTTGGATGCTGCCTGACCTGCTGCGTTTTTCCAGCAACACATTTTCACCTCTGTGATCTTGTGATTACACAATCAGGGAAAATTCCTGGATAAACATTGTCCATGTCTTCAGTTGCCTGCGTCTCCACTGGTGTTTCAACTAAAGTAGGCAGCATACTTACCGGTGAATCAGCTATATCATTTGCAAGGACAAATTGTATACCTGGAGCTGAGAGTTTGTCCAGTACTCCTACCACAAATTCTCCACTCTTCTCTGGACTCTCTAGCCTCACTTTACATAATTGAGCACTTTTAGTCTCAGCATGAATTCCTGTTACCAGCACCTTCTCTGGCAACAGTCCCTCAGGAGTACATATCTCCTCATCCTTCAGCATTACAGACTGAGAGGATCCTGTGTTCCTTAATATTGTAACCTCTTTACCTTCTCCTCCTGGCCAATGTGAATAAACTTTACCCTTGCATGTATATTTTTTAAGCAGATCTAACACTTCCTCCTTAATCAACCTCTGATCATCTTATACACTCTGAGGCAGTTGTCTAACTTTACTAGTCCAACAAAATTCCCAGGCTTATCTGGTTTTCCGACATCTGGCTTTCTCCTAGCCCACCAGCACTGTGATTTTGTGTGGCCCATTTTATTACAATGAAAACACCGGAGCTTTTTAACTTCTTTAACCCCCTCAAGGGTTTCGTTTTTACCCTGTGGTAAATTATCCTTATGATCTTTACTGAGATCTACCTTTCCCTTTCCATATGAGGATTTTTCTTTGCCCCAATTTCTATCCCTCATGGATTGAAATTGATTCTGGAAGCCAAACCAAGTTTTATGGACCAGCTCATTATCATCAGTCACTTCAGCTGCTAACCTTGATGTTTTAACTCTCTTCTCTTCCACATGAGTTTGCACTACTTCAGGCAGTGAATTTTTGAATTCCTTCAAAATAATTACCTCCCTAAGCTGTCATCCATCCATCAAAATTACTCTGTTTGATCCGTTCAGATCTAATGGTCCCTCCTAAGATTTCTGAAACATTATCTATAGGCTTTTGGTACAAGCTCATATGCACTTAAAATGGCTTTTTCCACCTCCTCATTCTCCCCAATACCTCCTCTGAAAGTGATGCAAATACCTCACTAGTCCTACCTCCAAGTTCCTTTTGGATTAACAAAACCCACATTGCCACTGTTCACTGCATTTGTTTAGCCACCTTTTCAAATGAGATGAAAAAGATTTCCACATTCTTCTTATCAAATTTAGGCAATGCTTGAACATACTTAAACAGTTTCTCACTAGGCTTCTGGCTACCAGTGGCTTGTTTATTCTCACTCTCTTCCTCATTAAGCCTACCCTCAGCCTTTATCTCCAGCCTTTAAAGCTGACTTTCCTTTTTTAAGAGTCAGTTTTTGAAGTTCAATAGCTCTCTCTTTTTCTTTCTCTGCTGTCTCTTTTTCACTCTCTTCTGCTTCGAATCGTAACTCAAACTGTTTCATTTCTGCTGCCCTTTCCTTATCTCTTGCCTCTAACTCAACCTACTTCATTTGCAATCGAGTTCTTGCCGTCTCTATAGATTCCGACGGTTGCTCCAGCAAGTTCAAATGCTGAGCTACTGCAGTAATTATCTCTCCCTTCCTCACAGGAGCAGGCAGGTCTAATCCCAGTTGGTCTGCAAGTTCCTGCAGCTTGGTCTTATTCACCTTTTACAAAACTTCCAAAGTCACTGCATCCGCTTCCAGAAAACATTTGGTGACTGAAAAAGTCATTACTATCCTAAGTTTTGTCTACCCAACTAAACCAACACCCAAAATAAAGACACTAGCACCTATCACTCATTGTTTAAAATCCCAGACAAGTCACCAATCTGTTATGGACTAGGCCAGACCACTCAAAACATTCTTAAGCAGGCAGCCCAGACCATAACTTCGCAATTTGTTTCAGTAAGTATACAGTAAAAATTACCTGGAGTAAGCTAGCTAGGTTGACTCCCAGATTTTAAAACAGACAACAATTTATTCATAAAATTACACAATGAAACACAAAGAACAGAATAAAGAACCCCAACAGAATGCTGTCTATCCAAACTAGACTTAATTATGCTGTTCCAAATATACACAAGTCCAAATAAACAAACTCCCTTCAAAAACCAGTACAACTGGACCACATGCTAACAGGTTGAAGTTAGAAGGGCAGAAAGAGAGAGTTTCCACACAGCTCATTGCTGAATTCTCAACTAGTTCTGGACTGAACTGAACTGTTCAGCTAGTGACCACTCCCCATTCATTATACAGATTATTTCTAAAACATGACCACTTTGGCCTGAAGTCTCACCTGTTTACATATAAACTAAAAGGTGTCTCAATACCCTTTAATCTCTGTACCAAAACAGACTAATCAGAACCGAGAGAGGTTTATTACCCCTCTGAAAAAAAAACACGGTTCCTTGAGAAAAGGAACAGCTTTTAGAAAAAATAAATTAGCTTTGTGACAAGAGGGAGAGAAAAAACTTGTTCAAAACAGCAGCAGTGTTGTTAATAGCAGTCTCCAAGTGGTCTAAGTTGTTTAGGAGTCAGTGAAAAGAAGGTGGAGAAGTGGAAGGTTTTGGAGGTTTCAGAAAGGAAGTCATTCTACAAGGCTGTTGGAGATGCAGGTTTAGGGAATCCATGTAAAGTGATCAAAGTTAGCAGCTTGTTTTAAGGGTCCTGTGAGACAACTACTTGTGGGCGGCACGGCGGCACAGTGGTTAGCACTGCTGCCTCACAGTGCCAGAGACTGGGTTCAATTTCCGCCTCAGGCGACTGACTGTGTGGAGTTTGCACATTCTCCCCGTGTCTGCGTGGGTTTCCTCCAGGTGCTCCGGTTTCCTCCTACAGTCCAAAAATGTGCAGGTCAGGTGAATTGGCCATGCTAAATTGCCCATAGTGTTAGGTGAAGGGTTAAATGTTGGGGAATGGGTCTGAGTGAGTTGTGCTTTGTCGGATCAGTGTGAACTTGTTGGGCCGAAGGGCCTGTTTCCACACTGTAGTAATCTATCTAAAATAGCATTGAGTGAATGCACTAAGATTTATTAAAAGGAATGGCTGTACCAGTTGAGCAGAAATGTTTAGTGTGGAAAAAGGGGTGAATCTGATATGAAGTTCAAAAATCCATAAGGACATTGCTGAGTATAAGGGATGAATGCTTCTTTCTGTTGCTTCAAATAAGACTGTTAAATCTTCTTGTACAGTCAAAGGTAGTTCATGTTTTGACTTTTGCATCGTAACCATTCACTTGTTAAACGTACATTGGCAACCTCCTGTGAGTTTGCCCAGCTACTGTCCACCATGGTATGCTCTAAAAGAAACAAAAAAACACATGTTCATTCCATTCAGGTTCCAGCCTGGGAACTGACTTGTCCAGTATATCCTTCAGCTGGTGCCATAACATTTTATATATTTATAAGGTGACTTCGTGTTCAATGTAATGTTTTTCTGCAAGGTATAACTGGGATTGAGCTGACTGATTCCTTTAAGATCACGTCCTGTGCCAGAAAGAAGCAGAAAAGTCGAATTAAATTAAATAAGAGGCTTACTGACATTGTTGACTGAAATTTATTATAAATTGAGACCACTTGGAAATCCTCACTCCTCAAGTCAGAGGTCATCTCCTGCTACACTTTTTAAATGCATTTTCGTAAAGATACCTATCAGTCATTGGCAGTTAAATGGATAAAAGTTACTAATATAGAGAGGAATGGACAAATAAAATAGATTTCTATGTGTGGCTTGTAGACAATAAATTGTGAATTGATGTAAGGAATAACTAGAAGGCCATCTATTGCAATCTGTGATTGGGTCACAAGATGTGGCATATCACCACCCTGTATTTTGGAAATGATAAATGGGTCATCTAGAGATAGACAAAAGACTCACCTCTTGTGCATCCATATCATAACATAGATTAATCAAAACGTCAGATGAATCAATAGCCACTCTGAATTTCCATGTTATTTACAGGCTATCAAGGAAGTGCCGTGTGCATTTTGATTTTACCAGTTAGTTTTTCTGGGATGGTCCCATGTTTGTTAAACTTGCCAGCGGTCCTGGTGATTCTGAAAGATCCATGATGTTCAGCTGTTGTAAAGGTTATTAAGAACAAATGAAATGGAGAAGCTTTCTCAATAAAACTCTCCCCTTTCCCCAGGATGGACCTAGAATCTTATGGGCCAAATGTTATGAAGATGTGTATGTGTTGTACCTTTTAAAAAGTTGAAAGCGAGCAGAACTACCTGACAGCCCCAAGTGTTCTGAACAAGATGCATTATAACCTTCTGGTCATGTAGCTGGTTGCCTGGAGACAAAAACAAATTTGAATTAGGCCAATCAGTTTAAATTATACTCCAAAAAAAACAGACTCCAGTCAGGTTGAATTGAGCATACTGAAATTATTAAAAGCCAATGACACAATCTCATGCTTTGGGGTTATAAGACCAGGAACAATTGAACAATTGAGGGAGAACTGTCAAAAGACCAACAGCTGTAGGCTGCTAGTCAGAACTCTCTGAGGTTCCTGTCTAGAGAAGGAAGTTGCACAGAGAAAAACATTGACATTGACCTGGAGAGCAAACCTACAGAGGAAGATATAAAAAGAAGATTCAATCACTGGCTGATCTTGAAATTTGAATTTTTCAGTAAATGTTAATTGGGGGCTTTATCGGACAAGTATAATAGAAGGGAAAGTAAAAGATAGGTTAGAGGAAGGAGTTGTAAATAGTTGATAGTTAATTATTCTCTGCTATACTTAAAGAAATAAAGTTGTTAATTTTTATATTAAATAGTTCTTGGCCACTCGAATTTTCACAGGTTACTGCATGGGATAAATCTTTTCTGTGCTGTTGGCTTAACTAAAGCAGGAGGGTTTACCATGTGATGTAACACAAAAGAAATCTATTCCTGGAAATATACACTTCAAAACAATATCAAGAATCCCAACAGTGTGGAAAGAGGCTATTTGGCCTAACAAGTCCACACCAACCCTCCTAAAAGTACCCCACCCAGACCCATTCCCCAACCCTATTGTGTTACATTTTCCTCTGACTAATGCCCCTACCCTACACATCCCTGAACACTATGGGCAATTTAGTACGTCCAATTCATTTAACCTGCACATTTTTGATTACAGGAGGAAACCAGAGCACCTGGTGGAAACATGGGGAGCATGTGCAAACTCCACGTAGACAGTTGCCTGAGGTTGGAATCAAACCCAGGTCCCTGGAGCTATAAGGCAGCAATGTTAACCACTGAGCCACTGTTTTCCAACACAAAGCCACGTGAGGGTCACGGTATAATGGCATGGAAGGAAATTTGTCATGTTGCCCCCTGGAATAACTAGCCTGATTCTTCCTTGCAATTCAGAGACAGTAAGCTGATGAACACCTTGTAAATAACTCGTTACAGTTCCAATTATCACTGTGTTCCACATTCTTACCACCAAGTGCCTGTTTTCAATGATAAGCATGATGTAAAATGCATTTAAAGGGCTGTGTAAAGATGTAAAGAGTTTATTTATATTCCAATATAAGTGCAATTTCCAAGTTTTTTTTTTACTGACTCCACGGGACCAGGACAGCAGCCACATGCTCCAGACAAGGCAGAGTTATTCAATGAGTTTCATTTACACGCACCTTCAATGTGTGTCTCCCAACTCTGGGGCATAATACCATGGCTGAAAGCCCAGCATTTTTCAGGCTCATCCCAATGTGGCAGAAGTTAAACAACAGTCACAGGGCAGGTGGGCAAGGAAGAAACATAAAACAGGGAACCCTGATTTTTTTTTCAATTCAAAGACTCATCACTGTTTTGTGTTTTGATCTCTTTGTGACAAATGCCAACTTCAGAAAGATACTATAGTGATTGTAAAGAGGTCAGCCTGATGGACGAATAGAATGTGAGTTCCCTGAGTGGGGCTGTTAGCCTGATCCAATCAGAGAGCCCTGGCTAACAGATATAAACAGGAGTCACAGAAAGCCTTTAACTGTGATTTTTGAGCAGATTTATAGCTCAGGTTGAGGTTCAGATTGTAGGGTTACTTGCTGAGCCAGTAGGTTTGTTTTCAGACGTTTCGTCACCATTCTAGGTAACATCATCAATGAGCCTCTGGTAAAGCACTGATGTTATGTCTCACTTTCTATTTATGTGTCTTGGTTTCTTAAGGTGTGTGATATTATTTCTGGTTCTTTTTCTCAGAGTATGTTCGATGGAGTTCAAATCGATTTGTTTATTGATAGAACTCCATGTTAGAATGTCATGCCTCTAGGATTTCCTGTGCATGTCTCTGTTTAGCCTTTCTTAGGATGGATGTGTTGTCCCAGTCAAAGTGGTATCCTTCCTCATCTGTATGTAAGGATATTAGTGATAGTGGATCATGTCTTTTGGTGGCTAGTTGGTGTTCATGTATCCTGGTGGCTAGTTTTTTGCCTATTTGTCCAATGTAGTGTTTGTTACAGTCCTTGCATGATATTTTGTAAATGACATTTGCTTTGATGGTTGTTTGTATAGGGTCCTTTAGGTTTATCAGCCACTGTTTAGGTGTGTTGGTAGATTTGTGGGCTACCATGATGCCAAGGGGTCTAAGTAGTCTGGAGGTAATTTCAGAGATGTCTTTGATGTAAGGTAATGTAGCTAGAGTTTCTGGGCGTGTTGTGTCTGCCACAAACCTACCAACATACTTAAACAGCGGCTGATGAACCTAAAGGACCAGATACAAACAACCAGAAAACTAAATGACATTTACAAAATACCACACAAGGACTATAACAAACACTACATTGGACAAAAAAGTTGCCACCAGGATACATGAACACCAGTTAGCCGCCAAAAGACAAGACACATCACTAATATCCTTGCATACCAAGTGCCTGTTTTCAATGATGAGCATGGTGTAAAATGCATTTAAAGTGCTGTGTAAAGAGTTTATTTCTATTCCAATATAAGTGCAATTTCCAAGTTTTTTTTTCATTGACTCCACAGGGCCAGGACAGCAGCTACTTGCTCCAGATAAGGCAGAATTATTCAATGCATTTCATTTACACGCACCTTCAATGTGTGTCACCCAACTCTGGAGCATAATACCATGGCTGAAAGCCCACTGTCTTCCAGGCTCATCCCAATGTGGCGGAAGCTGAACAACACTAAGGACACAACTTTGACTGGGACAACATATCCATTGTAGAACAAGCTAAACAGAGACAGAGGCCTGGCATTCTAACTGGAACTCCATCAATAAACACATCAATTTGGACCCCATCTACCATCCTCTGTGAAAAAGAACTAGAAATGATAAGCCCACCTTAAGAAACCAAGGCACATAAATAGAAAGCAGGACATAACATTAGCGCTTCACCAGAGGATCATTGATGATGTTATCTAGTATGGTGACGAAATGTCTGAAAACAAACCTTCCAGCTCAGCAAGCAAACTTGCAACCTGAGTCTGCTAACTCTGAGCGAGCAGCTCAGAGTCCATGTACTCTGCACATGTAAATAAAGGATAACTTGGTGCTGGGATACCAGCCTGTGTGCAGTTATTTCAGTTACCAATTAATGAAATACAGGAGTAGCAACACACTGGCTGCATGCAGCAATGACTTGCAAGATACTAACAAAGAAGAGGTGGTGTGAATTGGACTGCTTAGATCTTTACTCTGATTAGATTACATTACAGTGTGGAAACAGGCCCTTCGACCCAACAAGTCCACACCGACCCTCCGAAGAGCAACTCACCCAGATCCATTCCCCTACATTTACCCCTTCACCTAACACTACAGGCAATTTAGCATGGCCAATTCACTAACCTGCACATTTTTTTTGTACTGGGGAAGGAAACCAGAGCACCCGGAGGAAACCCACGCAGACACGGGAAGAATGTGCAAACTCCACACAGACAGTTGCCTGAGGTGGGAATTGAACCCAGGTCTCTGGTGCTGTGAGGCAGCAGTGCTAACCACTGTGCCACCATGCCACCCCATATCTTTGACACATAGTGCAACTGTTGGAACATGCTGTCTCCAATTGCATATTCAGTGCAGACGGGCATGAACCCAGAATGGTATTAAAGCAACAGTAACCATTCCAATTGGGAGAATAAGCGGGAATATTCTTTCAGGAGCAGTTAGGACCCAGAAAACGCAGAACCATGGGCATGGAATCGTAAACATTCCTTGCACACATTCAAGATTCGTGACGCTTAAGCATTTAGAGGGTGGCCTTTAATTGGCTCCTTCTGTCACACTCTTGGAATCATTTCAGCAGTAATCTGTGGTTTGGTCACAAGATGCGGCATATCACCACCCTTCAGGTTTTTGGAAATGGTAAAGCTCTCCTCTGCGTGTAGTCCTGCTCTGGGTCAAGCTCCATGTCAAAGATGTTCTAAACAGTGTGACCTTACTCACCTTAAACTGCAGTACTCAACAAGTATGATTGAAACATTGTTTTCTCTAAAAACAAATCATGTGCAAGTAGTGTTTGTATTTTATTGCCAATCCAAAATACCAATAGAGTAAACAAAAATTGCTAATTATGGTTTGTGGAATCATTTTTATGGAATGAGATCTTCCAAAACAATATACGTCAGAAGGAAATTCAGGTCAACATAAAGCAGTCATTACTTACTGCTCATATAGATAAAGTTCTTCGGAGAATGACTTCTGAGAGGGCTTAGAATTACAATCTGGAGTATGATGTCGGTGTTGGACTGGGGTGTACAAAGTTAAAAACCACACAACACCAGGTCATAGTCCAACAGGTTTATTTGGAAGTACTAGCTTTTGGAGCGCTGCTCCTTCATCAGGTGGTTGTGACTATGATTCTATGGTGTTGTGCAATTTTTAAATCTGGATTATGACTTGATAGATTATGGGAAGGAATAACTAGATTTGAACCTAAAGTTAAGTTCCATGACCAATTCCCCCAACAGATAATCACACAATCATATCTGAGTGTTCATCTTTAAAACAATCTTCAGTGGGAATTCAATACCCACAGGGAAATTCAATTCCAGTTGCGCTCTTGAAATACTAAGAAAAAAATCTTTGTCACTGTAACAACAGTATCAGAGTTATCACTGATCAAACTTTTGTTTGTCCCAGTCCTGGAGTTTGTAAGTTGTGTGAAGATGTGCTGTGCAATTCGGCATAAATCAATCTGGGAAAGAAGCCAGCATCAAATCCTTGATCAAAGATTCAGAATAGGAATAACTACAACAAAGGACGGAGGAAAACAGAGTGGACACTGGTTAGAAATTGGCAGAAACGGCACAGTGGCTCAGTGGTTAGTACTGCTGCCTCACAGCGTCGGGGATCTGGGTTCAATTTCAGCCTCGGGCGACTGTCTGTGTGGAGTTTGCACATTCTCTCTGTGTCTGCGTGGGTGCTCCAGTTTCCTCCCACAGAATGCAGGTTAGGTCATGCTAAATTGCCAATAATGTTCAGAATATGTTTGTTAGGTGCATGATTCAGGGGAAATGTAGAGTAATAGGGGAATTGGTCTGGGTGGATTACTCTTCAGAGGGTTGCTGGGCCAAAGGGCCTGTTTCCACACTGCAGGGATTCTAAGAAACAAAGACCTGGTGCCTTCCAGCATTGGCAAGAAATGAGGTATCCGTACACACAGTGTACAAAGGTGGCCTGGTTCTAAGCTGCTATATCAACCTACTTCCAAAAGCAATCTCACACAGAACAAGCTGCAAATGGAAATAGTCACAGTCCCATCACGTGACATCTTCAATTTAGATTTCAGTTGTTCGGGATCACAATTACTTAATACAGGCAGTCAACCATTTGTAAGTAATTTTTAGACAGTTTATTTAATTTGTTAAGAAGCAGCAGTTTAAGTACAATATGTCATACAATTAGATAAAGGAAGGAAATACATGATCCCCTACAGATGAGAATGCTTTATCAAGCCTGTAGCCATTCTGTAGAATGGAAGAACAGGGTCAGTGGACTGGGACTCCGATGGTTTTGAGATGGTGGAGAGTTCACTTTCTCCCTGTTCATCCCTGATGCCTTGCGGTCTTTAGTTGAACAGCTTTTGCTCATCCCTGAGCTAAGGAAACTCCTGGTCATAGAGTCAGAGAGACTTGGAGCACAGAAACAGAACGTTCGGTCCAACCAGTCCATGTCGACCATAATCCCAAACTAAACTCGTCTCACCTGCCTGTGTTTGGACCATCTCCCTCCAAACCTTTCTTTTTCACGTACTTACCCAAATGTCTTCTAAACATTGTAACTGTATCCATTTCCACCACTTCCTCTGGAAGTTCCTTCCACACGCAAATCATGTTCTGTTTAAAAAGGTTGCCCCTCATGTCCTTTTTAAATCTTTCTCCTTTCACCTTAAACATATGCCCCTGGTCTTGAAATCCCCCACCCTAGGGAAAAGGCACACACAATTCACCTTATTTATGCCCCTGATGATTTTATAAACTTCTGTAAGATCATCACTCAACCTCCTGCACTCCGGTGAAAAAGTCCCAGCCTATCCATTCGTTCCTCATAACTCAAACCATTCTTGGCAATATCCTGGTAAATCTTTTCAGACCCCTCTCCAGCTTCATAATATCCCTCCCATAACAAGGTGACCAGAATAAGACACAGTACTCCAAAACAGGCCTCACCAATGTCTTGTACAACCTCAACATGAATTCCCAACTAAGCGTCTTCTCGACCACCATGTCTACATGTGACGCAAACTTCAAAGAATTATGTACCTGAACACCCAGGTCTCTCTCTGTCCTATAACACTACCCAGGACCCTAATTTTAATTGTATAAGTCCTGTCCTCGTTTGTTTTACTAAAATGCAACACCTCACATTTATCCAAATTAAACTCTATCTGTCATTCCTCAGACCATTGACTCATTTCTTCACTGTTCAGTGCACCACCAATTTTGGTGTCCTTTGCAAACTTGCTAGCCATGCCTTCAATACTCTCATCCAAATCATTTATATAAATGACAAACAAAACTGGACCCAGCACAGATCCCTGTGGAACTCTGCTGGTAACAGGTCTTCTCTCTGGGTCCTCTCTTTCCTTCTCTCTCTTCCCACCTACCCTTGTTGATGTACTTTATTTTGGAAGCTAACAATCTATGCTGTGTTGATCACCTGCCTGGACCCTTGTGGTCAATGGCCACAAACCATGACCATTGTCACCTTGCCCGCCTTCACCTGGCCATCAATGACCATTCTTTTTAAGAACAAGAACTTCTCATTTACGCAAACAAGACATCAATTAGAGGCTACATATGGTTGTAGATGGTAGTTCAATGGGATATCATTCCCTCAGTGATTCTTGTGACCTCTCCTTTTATTTTCCCATGCTAGAAATGTAGACACCTAGTTACTGCTGTGACAGGAGATAGATAGAAGCATGGAAAATAGGAGCAGGAATTGGCCATTGAGCCCTTCCAGCCTGCTTCACTGTTCAATACGATTATGGTTGACTATCCATGAAACAAATCAGTAGTACCCGTTGGTTGGATCCTAAAGATCCGATTTTGGAACTAAATTGGCATTTGATATGCATGTATGCATATCTGCTCTGAACTGTGCCCAGTGCCAGCTTAGTAACAAAATAGCAGAGGCAACCGTTTTTTCCTACTTCTGAAGCATTAAAACTAAGAAAATAGGAGCAGGAGTGTGTCATTCACCCTTCCAGCCTGCTCTGCCATTTAATATGCTCATGGCTGATGCTCTTTGATGCTATCAACCCTAAGAACTACACCTAAGTCACTATTGAAAATATTCAATGCTTTGCCCTGAACCATTTTCACCACAATTTCAATATTCTCTGGGTGAAGAAATTTCTCCTCATCTCAATCTTAAATTGCCCACCCTGTCTCCTTAAACTGTGGCCTCTGGTTCTGGTCTTCCTGGTTAATGGGAACAGCCTTCTTACATTGACCCTGTGTATATTTGTTAGACTTTTATAGACCTCTCTATGAGATTCCCCCCAATGAATATATCCTTAACCAATCCAGTCTCTCTTCTAACAACCCAGGAAGCAGTCTGGTAAAATTTCAGTGAGCTCATTACACCATTGACTGAAGTCCATGCTACACAGTAAATTCAGGGAAAATTTCATTTTAAAAGACGTCAAATCCCAACACATCTTTGGATTGCTAGGTCTATAAGATTTCATCACCATGACAACCACATTCGGGGAGAGGCAACGGCCTAGTGGTATTACCACTCAACAGTTATTCCAGAGACTCAGGTAATGTTCTGGGGACCCATTCAAATCCTACTACAGCAGTGCCAGTGACACTCACATCCAGGAATGAACAAAAATATCAGCCAGTGATATCTGGTTTCGCCAATACTGCCCATACAAATATTGACAGACTGTGGTCTTAACCTGTGATGCTGACACAACTAAATAAGAAGCACAGCAGGTCAGGCAGCATCCGAGGAGCAGGAAAATCGATGTTTCAGGCAAAAGCCCTTCATCAGGAATGATGAAGGGCTTTTGCCCGAAACGTCGATTTTCCTGCTCCTCGGATGCTGCCTGATGTGCTGTGTTTTTCCAGCATCTGCAGTCTTCACTTTCACCTAAATAAGAAGTACAGGCAATCCAGGTGGCTTCTCCAATAAATCCAAACGTCGAATGATGTGTTCCCCAAAACAAATACCAGCTTGTAAGCCAAGTCCAAATGATGGTTCAAACTCTTAATGTACATTGACCAACATTTCAACAATTTGTGGGTGACACGGTGGCACAGTGGTCAGCACTGCTGTCTCACAGCACCAGAGACCTGCCTCAGGCAACTGTCTGTGTGGAGTTTGCACATTCTCCCCGTGTCTGCGTGGGTTTCCTCTGGGTGCTCCGGTTTCCTCCCACAGTCTAAAAATGTGCAGGTCAGGTGAATTGGCCATGCTAAATTGCCCGTAGTGTTAGGTGAGGGGGCAAATGTAGGGGAATGGGTCTGGGTGGGTTGCTCTTCAGAGGTTGGGACTTGTTGGGCCGAAGGGCCTGTTTCCACACTGTAAGTAATGTAATCTAATCTAAATTTAAGATGATACATATCCAAGGCCTACTCCAACCAAGAGAGCCAATTTCTTTTTTAATCAGCCCCCACTGGAATGTCTGAACAGATTGGATGATCAGTAGTGTAGGATTTGATTCTATCAATTATAGTTACATGCTCTCGCTCAGACTGACCAAATTCACTCCAATAGAGATGGTCCACTTCCAGTGCCGGGTCTGTCATTGCAATCTCCCTGATTCAATTTGGGTTAATTCTGTCAGATCTAAGACAGGCTATAATGTGGAATCCAGCATGGTGCTAACTGTTATCTCCATGCACTGAAAAAGAATTTACACAGTTTTCATCCTCATGTACACAGCACTTAAAGCGCAAAGACATCAATCAGAGGATTTGTGTCAAAAGCGCACTTAACGTGGTAATCTCCAACCAACAACATTTTTATATAAGGCAACTTTAATCTCCTTCTGGGGAAATTGCCTTGTAGCCAACTCTTCAAATAAGTCACTCTTACCTATTTCAATCACATCCATACTATCAACATGGAACCTACATCTGAAACACATCCTTTGTGAGTCAAGGAATTTGATGACATTTGACATTATTTCTTCAGCTAGAGTGAAACACTCACTATAATTAAAAGCACAGGCATAACAGTTAAAAATGATGTGACAACAATTGGTCAGCTGCACCAAATTACACTTTGGCCTCCATTTTACTGAAAATCAGCTAAATCTCAATTTGATTTGATTTATTATTGTCAACGTACTGAGATACAATGGAAAGTATTATTTTGTGGGCTACCCAGGCAAATCATACCTTACCAAGTACATTAGAGTAAAAGAACAGAATGTTGAATATAGTGCTACAGCTACAGAGAAGATTCAGAGAAAGATCAACTCTAATATATGAGAGGTCCATCCGTAAGTCTGATAATAGCAAGGAAGAAGCTCTTCTTGGATCTTTCGGTATGTATTTTCAAACTTTTGTATCTTCTGCCTGACAGAAGAGAGTGTAAGAGAGTGTAACAGGGGTGGGAGGGTTCTTTGATAGTGTTGCTTTCCCTAGGCAACAGGAAGGATAGGCGGAGTCAATGGAAGGAAGGCTCGTTTTTGTGATGGAATGGGTGTGTTCACAATTTTGTGCAGTTTCTTACGATTCCGGGCAGAGCGGTTGCCATATCAAGCTGTGATGCATCTGGAGAGGATTTGTGGAGATTTGCGGGGAGGACATCTGTCTGTGAGCTCTAGTGAGTGATCTCATGCAGTTCTTCACAGCAGACCTCATAAGCAATGCACAGCTCCTTCATTGTATCCCCTCCTTCACTATTGTGCACCTGGCAGCAGTGGGAGTACTCATCACTGGCGGGATATCCTGGCACCAGTGTCAATTGAAACCCTAGCGATGTACCAGGTCAAGCTTTGTCAGTCAGGAGTTTCCCTTTATTGCTTCCTGACATAAAGAATTGCCCCAGGGATGGCTAATAAGGGCAGGTTGGCCCCATGCTTTGCTGACAAGGTCCTGAAGGTCCTGAAGAATGGGAGGTGAAGAGGAGAGCTATTCTCTTTCCTCACGATCACAACTATAGATCATTTCAGAAGGGAGAACAAAAAAGCAGAGTATTATTTAAATAGAGAGAAACTGCAACACAAAGCAACCTGTGGATACTTCTGCACAAAACATTGAAAGTGAGCACGAAAGTGCAGCAGATAATCAGGAAGGCTAATGGATTGTTGGCCCTTACATCAAGGGAGTTGGAGCAGAAGAGTATAGAAGTTTTATTGTAACTGTATAAAGTGCTGGTGAGACCACATCTGGAGTACTGTGTCAAGTGTCAAGTCTTCTTTAAGGAAAAATATCATCTCATTGGAGGCAATTCACAAAAGGCTCACTTGGATGTTCCCCAGTATGGAGGCATTAGACCAGAGGAGCAGAAATTAGGCCATTCAGCCCATCGAGTCTGCTTTGTCATTCAATCATGGCAGATAAGTTTCTCACCCCCATTCTCCCGCTTTCTCCCCTTGATCCCCTTGATACTCAGAAACCTATCTATCACAATCTTAAATACATTGAATGACCAGGCCTCCACAGCTTTCTGTGGCAAGGAATTCCATCAATCCACCACTCTCTGGTTGAAGAAGTTTCTCCTTCTCTCCATTCTAAAAGGTCTTTCCTTTACTCCAAGACTATGCCCTCTGGTCCTAGTCTCTCCTACCAATGGAAACATCTTCCCAGCATCTACTCTCTCCAGGCCATTCAGTATTCTCTATGTTTCAATTAGATCCTCCCCATCCTTCTAAACTCCATTGAGCATAAGCTCGTAGTCCTCAAATATTCATCATTTGTTAAGCTTTTTATTCCTGAGACTATTTTTGTGAACCTCCTCTGAACACGCTCCAGGGCAGTGCAGCCTTCCTAAAATATTGGGCCCAAAACTACACACAATACTCCAAATATGGTCTGACCAGAGCCTTATACAGCCTCAGAAGTACACCCCTGCTTTTATGTTCAAGCCATCTCAAAATAAATGCCATCATTGCAGTTACCTTCCTAACTACTGACTCAACCTGCAAGTTTACCTTGAGAAAATCCTGGGCCTGAACTCCCAAGTAATTTTGCGCTTCAGACTTCTGAATTTTCTCCCCATTTAGAAAATAGTCCATGCCTCTATTCTTCCTACCAAAGTGCATGACCTCACACTTTCCCACATTATACTCCATCTGTCACTTCTTTGCCCACTCTCCTAACCTGTCCAAATCCTTCTGCAGCCTCTCCACCTCCTCAATTTTATCTGTCCCTCTAGCTATCTTTGTATCACCTGTAAACTTATCCAAAATGCCCTCACTTCCTTCATCTAGATCGTTAATGTATAAAGTGAAAAGTTGTGGTCCCAACACTGAGCCTTGCTGAACTCTACTTGTCACCAGCCACCATCCTGAGAAGGACTCTTTCATCCCCACTCTCTGTTTTCTGCCAGACAGCAAAGCTTCTATCTATGCTAGCACCTTGCCTCTGACGCTATGGGCCCTTACCTTACTCAGTAGCCTCCTGTGCAAAACCTTATTAAAGGCCTTCTTCAGGTCCAGATAGATAACATCCATTGGCTTTCCTTAGTCTAACCTGCTTGTTACTTCCTCAAAGGATTCTAGCAGATTTGTCAGGCATTACCTCCCCTTGATGGACCCATGCTGTCTTTGCTCTCTTTTACCATGCATTTCCAAGTATTCAGAAATCTTATCCATCAAAATGGATTCCACAATCTTACCCATGACCGATGTTAGGCTAATCGGTCTGTAATTTTACGTCTTTTGCCTTACTCTCTTTTTAACAGTGGCATCATGTCAACAATTTTCCAGTCCTCTGGGACTCTCCCTGATTCTAGCGATTCCTGAAAGATCAAATGGTCAACAGGTTGGGAGTCCAGTCACTGACATTTAGAAAAACGAGAGATGATCTCATTGAAACATATAGAGTCCTGATAGAGTAAATGTTGACAGGATATTTGCCCTCAAAAGAGAAGCTGGGGCCAGAGAGCATTGTCTCAGAATAAAAGGGGTGCCAATATGAAACTAAAATGAGGAGATGTCTCATCTGTAAAAGGATTGTGAGTCTTTGGAACTCCTTGCCTCCTCAAGCTGTGGGTGCACAATTCTTGAAGACTGAGATGGATGCTTGATCAGCAAAGGAACTTGAGGTTATGGGTGAAATGCAGGAAAGTAGACATGAGGAATGTCAGGTCAGCCATGATCTGACTGAATGGCGGAGCAGGTTTGAGGGGCTGAATGGCCTACTCCTCTTCCTATCTTTTACGGTCTTATGATCTAAGGAGATTACTTGTCAGATCTGGCCAACCTAGCTCTGAAGTTCACAGCTGGGGTCATGGTGGAAGGTTGCTTTTCAAACTGGAGGCCTGTGACCAGTGGAGTGCCACAAGGATTGGTGTTGGGTCCACTGCTTTTCCTCATTTATATAAATGATTTTGATGTGAACATAGGAGGTACAGTTGGTAAGTTTGCAGATGACACCTAAATTGGAGGTGTAGTAGATAGTGAAAAAGGTTATCTCAGATAACAACAGGATCTTGATCAGATGGGCCAATGGGCGGAGGAGTGGCAAGTAGAGTTCAATTTAGATAAATGTGAGGTGCTGCATTTCAGAAAAGCAAATCAGAACATGACATATATACTTAATGGTAAGGTCCTGGGGAGTGTTTCTGAACAAAGAGACCTTGGAAAGCAGGTTCATAGTTACTTGAAAATAGAGTTGCAGGTTGATAGGATAGTGCAGAAGGCATTTGGTATGCTTTCCTTTATTCATCAGAGCATCGAGTATAGGAGTAGGGAGGTCATGTTGTGGTTATACAGGACATTAGTTGGGCTCAATTCTGGTCTCCTTCCTATCGGAAGGATGTTGTGAAACTTGAAAGGGTTCAAAAAGATTGACAAGGATGTTGCCAGGGTTGGAGATTTGCGCTATAGTGAGAGGCCGAATAAGCTGGGGCTGTTTTGCCTGGAGCATCAGAGGCTGAGGGGTGACCTTATAGAGGTTTATAAAATCATGAGGAGCATGAATAGGATAAATAGACAAAGTATTTTCCCTGGGATGGGGGAATCCAGAACTCGAGGGCATAGGTTTAGGGTGAGAGGGGAAAGATATAAAAGGAACCTAAGGGGCAACTTATTCACGCAGAGGGTGGTACATGTATGGAATGATCTGTCAGAGGAAGTGGTGGAGGCTGATACAATTGCAGGATTTAAAAGGTATCTGGATAGGTATATGAATAGGAAGGGTTTGGAGGGATATAGGCCGGGTGCTGGCAGGTGGGACTACATTAGGTTAGGGTATCTGGTCGACATGGATGAGTTGGACCGAAGGGTCTGTTTCTGTGCTGTACATCTCTATGACTCTATGGCTGTATGGGCCAGTGTGATGTCCACAGTCTGGAGGTATGCCCAGCAGTGCAGGAAGAAGGCTCCACAAAGTTACGTGCTGCTATCTTCTCTCAGCTACCTCACACTCACACTGACTCTGCCACTAAGCGCACATTTGAGCAAGACTAACGCTCCAGCACCTTCCACGACTGTATGTAGTATCTTCTTTTACTTACTATCAACCACAGCTATCATCCAGAGTGCTAATGCTACATGGCCTCGAAACTTTGGTTTTCGCTATAATGAGGTGGTATTTCACTGGTACATAGACAAACATTGCTGCAGATTTAGGCTTAGCAATAAAACAGAAGCTTAATTTGCAAAGGAAATGAAGAAAAAATGAAATAATCCAAACTATTCACACATAACACAAATGTAGAGGTTGTGAAATACATTGTAAAATACAAACCCATTAATCCCACAAGCATTTCCTTACGGTACTCACAGCAAAGAGAACTTCCTTCTCTATCGCATCTATAAGGCTTACCTTAACAAATGGCTAAATTCCTTGTCTCTAGAACCTGATAGCTGTTACATTGCATCTTCACGCAACTGAGTTTAGACTTTCTCAACTTCAAATAATTCCTTTGAGATTTTATCCAAACACTTCTGAGAATAACTTTATTGTTGATGAGGACCAATCATGGCACTCTGTTTAACATCTGAGTGAAATCTCTCACCAAATCTCATCAAAGATCAATGCAGTGATCTTATTTTTCCATCATATAGAATAGGTGAGGCAATTAGCAAGGATCTATTGAAAGAAACCGAGTCACATAAGAGATTGAAATTGAAAGGGCAAAATGAAGTCGGATAGGAAGAGGTTGGTGGAGGTTATAAACATTGGCATTGATGAGTTGGGATGAATGGCTTGTTCCCACTTTGTAAAACATTTAAGGGGCATTTGGATGGGTATATGAATAAGAAGGGTTTGGAGGAATATGGGCCAGGTGCTGGCAGGTGGGAATAGATTGGGTTGGGAGATCTGGTCAGCATGGTCAGGTTGGACCGAAGGGTCTGCTTCCATGCTGTACATCTCTAATGATTTTAACTGTAAGCACAGACCAGATGGCAAAGTTGGACCACTCTGGTCTGTGTACTGTTGTACTTCATAAAATGAGCCTTTGCTTAATATGAATTAGCCTTTTTGGGGAGGTCCAAATACATAGAATAGAATCCAACTGTGTGTAAACAGGTCATTTGGCCCATTGAGTCCATACCGACTCTCAGAACAGTAGCGGACTCAAACACACCCCACATCTTATCCCCGTAACCCTGCATTTCCCATAGCTACTGCACCTAGCTTGCACATCCCTGGACACTATGGGGCAATTTAGCATGGTCAATTTACCTAATCTGCACAGCTTTGAGCCATGGGAGGAAACCAGAGCACTCGGTGGAAACCTACGCAAACACAGGGGGGATGTGCGGATTCCACACATTTTCAAGAAGCATCACGATTCACTCAAAACAAAACAAGAAAGAAACATGCATAGGACTAAGTTCAACTGGTTTATCAGCCATTGGTGTGTAGAGGTATAAGAGTTAACATATTCCTTCTTCAAGCCTAAACCGATTCCAGATTCACACATCTTCCTGCTGTACTCCCAATATAGTTAGTGTGCCTGTGACAAAGAGACTGAATGATTGGTGAGCACCATTAAATTGTAATTGATATTGGAAAAATGTAAATGTTATTTAAAGGGTGTTTTTTTTAACTATGCTTTCTTATTTAATGGGCTCGGTGAATAGATGTTATTATGGGCACAAGATAAGACACTGAACCTGGAATGCTGCTGATGTGCGCTGTTAAAATTATGGCTGATTTCCAGTGTCTCAGGTCATTGTGACTTGGGACCAGGCCAAAGATATTCAGGCGTGGGCTGAGGGTCATGGCAACTGAAGTATTGATCTGGATGCCTATGGAAATAAAATTAACTTCAGTTCTTTGGATCAAAAGTATGCTGCTTGAGTACATTACAAGTGCAATGACTTCTTTGACAACCAAGGAGTAAAAAATATGTTAATTGAATTAAGGATCGTAACAAAAGGCAAATTATTCTTTTCAGAAGTAATTGACATGTTGTTATCTCACTGCATTAGTAATCCAGAGGCTTGGACGAATGGTTTCAGATATTTAGTGCATCATAAGACAGCTGGAGAATTTAAAGTTCGTAACCAAATAGGAAATTCAGCATGTCTACAATGACTCTTCTCAATTTTTATAGATGCACCATAGAAAGCATCCTATCCAGATACATCACAGTGTGGCAACTGCTCTACCTAAGACTGCAAGAAATTACAGAGAGACAACGCAGCCAGTCCATCACAAAAACCAGCCTTCCTTCCATTGACTCCGTCTACAGTTCCCACTGCCTTGGGAAAGCAGCCAATATAATCAAAGACCCCCTCTCACCCTGGTTATATTCTCTTCCCTGAACAATTGATGAGTTATTTGGGAAAAAAAGGTAAGATCAACAGAAATGAGATTCTCGAGAATCTCGAGACTTTGATTGTCCAACCAGATTTTGAATGACAAGACAACAATCTCATTGATGAGCTATGATGGGCCTTTTATTTTTCCATTTACATCCTTTAGTATGTCATTATGATCTAATCTCAGCAGCATGCCATCACACGGGGCTGAATCATATGGGGTTTTTTTTGTCTATGTGCAAGCTGCGTTGGCTTTTTTTGGAGGGATTCACACAAAATTTCCTGCTTTTTCTTAGCAAATGCAAATCTTTAACATGCCACCCCATTCCTGGGTCCAGGGTCCATGGATGAGCTCCTCTCCCATATGACATCTAGCTCATTCACACTTTACCATATACTACCCCATTTTACGGATAGTGCTGCCCCAACGCCTTCACAATTGTCACCCTCTCTTTCCCTCCAGCCTGCAGCCCTCAATTCTGAGCAGCTTAACAAGTTTCCTTCGCAAGGCATTAGCTCCCGCTGCCAACCCTCCCCACTGAAGTCTTCAGTACTACTGCTGGAATACTGTCAGGACCCATAACCTTAGTAGCATCCAGTACCGCCAACTGTAATGGATGCTCGGGAAGTTATTTTAGATTAGATTAGATTACTTACAGTGTGGAAACAGGCCCTTCGGCCCAACAAGTCCACACCGCCCCGCCGAAGCGTAACCCACCCATACCCCTACATCTACATTTACCCCTTACCTAACACTATGGGCAATTTAGCATGGCCAATTCACCTGGCCTGCACATCTTTGGACTGTGGAAGGAAACCGGAGCACCCGGAGGAAACCCACGCAGACACGGGGAGAACGTGCAAACTCCACACAGTCAGTCAGTTTCTTGATACCGCATAGAGTCAATCAAATTGGCTGAAGACTGGCATCTGAGATGATGGGGACCACTGGAAGAGGCTGGGATGGATCATCCACTTGGCACTTCTGGCTGAAGTTTGTTGCTCAGCCTTATGTTTTGCACTGCTGAGCTGGGCTCCTGTATTATTGAGGATGGGGATAATTGTGGAGCCTCCTCTTCCACCAAGATGTTTGATTGTCCAATGCCATTCATGGCTGGATGTGGCAGGACTGCAAAGCATAGAAAGGATCCATTAGCTGTGGAATTGCTTAGGTCTATTTCTCACTTTCTGTTTATGTTTGGCACACATTTTGTAGCTTCACTAGGTTGACACCTCATTTTCAGGTGTGCCTGGTGCTGCTCCTGGCATGTTCTCCTGCACTCTCCATTGAACCAGAGTAGATTCTTTGGCTTGGCGGCAATGGTTGAGTGGAAGACATGCCAGGGCATGTGGTTGCAGATTTTATGAGAATGTGATGCTGTATTTCTGCTAGCCTACAGCATCTCATGGATGCCCAGACTTGAGTTGCTAGACTGTTTGAAGTCCATCATAGTTAGCATGGAGACAGTGCCACAACATATTGAAGGGTATTCTCAATGTGAAAGTGGAAACTTCGTCTCCATAAAAACTGTATGGTGGTCACTCGTACTGATATTGTCATGGACAGATACATCTGTGGCCAGCAGCTTGGTAAGAATAAGTCAGATATGTTTTTCCTTCTTGTTGGTTCCCTCACCACGTGCTGCAGACCCAGTCTGGCAGCTATATTCTTTTGGAGGTTGTCAGCTGTTAGTGATGCTGCCTAGCCACTCTTGGTGGTGGACATTGAAATCCCCCACCCAGAGTACATTCAGTGACCATGCCACCCTCAGTGCTTCCATAGACAGGATGTTGAACATGGAGGAGCATTGATTCATCAGCCAAGAGAGAAAAGTACAGGATAATCAGCAGCAGGTTTCCTTGCCCATGCATGTCCTACCACCATGAGACTCTGGAGTCAACGCTGAGGACTCCCAGGGCAACTCCCTTCCAACCACTGTGTTGTCATCTCTGCTGGGTCTGTCCCACCTCAGGCAACTGTCTGTGTAGAGTTTGCACATTCTCCCCGTGTCTGCATGGGTTTCCTCCGGGTGCCCTGGTTTCCTCCCACAATCCATGCTCAGATGCCCGTAGTCTTAGGTGAAGGGGTAAATGTAGGGGAATGGGTCTGGGTGGGTTGCTCTTCAGAGTGTCGGTGTGGACTTGTTGGGCCGTAGGGCATGTTTCCACACTGTAAGTAATCTAATCGTAATCTAATGGTGATGGTGGTGTCTGGGACATTGCCAGTGATTCCGTGAGTATGACTATTGCTTGACTAGTCTGTGAGACAGTGTTCCCAATTTTGGCAGGTCCCCCCAAGGGAGGACATTGTTGCTTTCTGGTCAATGACAGGTCGTCTATCTGGTTTCATTTCTTATTTCAGACTTTTTCGAGGTTGGTACAGCTGACTAGTTTGGTGGGCCATTGCAGAGGGCTGTGAGAGTCAACCACATAGCTGTGGGTCTGGAGTCATATACAGGCCAGACTGGATAAGGATGGTAGATTTCCTTCCTTAAAGGACATCAGTGAACCAGATGGGTTTTTCTAACATGATTTCATTGAACGCTTAATTCTAGAATATATTCAAAATTCAAATTCCACCATCTGCTGTGGCTGGATTCAAACCCGGGTCTCCAGAACATTAGCTGGATCTCTGGATTGGTGGTCTTGCAATGGTATCTCTTAGCCATCGTCGCCGCCAAGTCCTCCAAGGCCCATGATATGGAAGAGAAGGTTAAACCATCAAGACTGAGTGCCTTGAAAGGACAGTAACTGGGATGTAAGTTCTCCCTTTCACAACCAAGGCTGATGACTCTGTTACATGTCCCCTGACTGAGGCAAAGAGTAGATACAATGCAGCCCATTCTTTATCCTGGACCCACTGATAGACCTCCTGATGGTGAGGTCCTGATGCTGGAGTGTGGAAGGGTTGCTTGCAGCATACTCCAGTCAGAGAATGTCACATAATCCTACCACACTGTGTATTTTAATGCTGGAGCAGACAAACAGGAAATGCAATGGACTTCAAAAAGCTAGGAGTACTGCAGCAGTGGAGTTCTGTGGGAGAAGAATGAGAATAGTGAGAAGTAACATGTTTCTACCCAATAGGGTGCTGCTGCATTGGGCACACAGGCCAGCCAAGACTTAATTAACAAGCAGTACCAATGGCAAAATACTTTCTTTGTTCCGAAGGCAAGTATTCCCTATCATAGAACATAGAATATAGAACATAGAGTATAGAATATGGAACATAGAACAGTACAGCAACAGTACATAGTGTTGTGCCAAGCATGGCGCCAAATTAAACTACTCCCTTCTGCCTCCCCTTGGTCCGTATCCCTCCATTCATGTGCTTATCTAAAAGGCCCTTAAAAAGCCCCTATTATACCTGCCTCCACCAGCACCCCGGCAATGTATTCCAGACTCCGACCACTGTCTGTGTAAAAATCTTGTCCTCACATCTCCTTTGAACTTTCTCCCGCTCACCTTTAATGCATGGCCCCAATTATTAGACATTTCAACTCTGAGAAAAAGATTCTGACCATCAACGCTATCAATGCGTCTATCATTTTATAGGCTCTCATCAAGTCTCCCATCAACCTCTGCCGCGGCTCCAGAGAAAACAACACAAGTTGTTCTAGCTTCTCCTTATAGCTCATACCTCTAATCCAGGCAGCATCATGCTAAATGTCTTCTGTACCCTCACCAAAGCCTCCACAACCTTCTTGTAATGTGGCAAACAGAATTGAATTCAGGACTCTAAGTATGGTCTAACCAAAGTGTTATGAAGCTACAACATGGCATCCTGATTCTTGTACACAGTTCCCCGACCAGTAACGGTCAGCATGCCATATGCCTTCTTTACCACCCTATCTACTTGCTTGGCCACTGTCAGGGAGCAGTGGACGTTAACACCAAGATCCCTCTGTACATCAATGCTATTCAAATTCCTGCCATTAACTGTGTCCTTAGTGTAGCACTTCACACTTAGAGTCATGAGTCATAGAGATGTACAGCATGGAAACAGACCCTTCAGTACAACCCATCCATGTCGACCAGATATCCCAATCCAATCTAGTCCCACCTGCCAGCACCCAGCCCATATCCCTCCAAACCCTTCCTATTCAAATACCCATCCAGATGCCTCTTAAATGTTACAATTGTACCAGCCTCCACCACATCCTCTGGCAACTCCATACACGTACCACCCTCTGCATGAAAAAGTTGCCCCTTAGGTCTCTTTTATATATTTCCCCTCTCACCCTAAACCTATGCCCTCTAGTTCTGGACTCCCGACCCAAGGGAAAAGACTTTGTCTATATATCCTATCCATGCCCCTCATAATGTTGCAAATCTCTATAAGGTCACCCCTCAGCCTCCGACACTCCAGGGAAAACAGCCTCAGCCTGTTCAACCTCTCCCTATAGCTCAAATTCTCCAAACCTGGCAACATCCTTGTAAATCTTTTATGAACCCTTTCAAGTTTCACAACATCTTTCCAATAGGAAGGAGACCAGAAATGCACGCAATATTCCAACAGTGGCCTAACCAATGTCCTGAACAGCTGCAACATGACCTCCCAACTCCTGTACTTAATACTCTGACCAATAAAGGAAAGCATACCAAACGCCTTATTCACTATCCTATCTACCTGCGACTCCACTTTCAAGCAGCTATGAACCTGCACTCCGAGGTCTCTTTGTTCAGCAACACTCCCTAGGACCTTGCCATTAAGTGAATAAGTCCTGCTAAGATTTGCTTTCCCAAAATACAGCACCTTGCATTTATCTGAATTAAACTCCACCTGCCACTTCTCAACCCATTGGCCCATCTGGTCAAGATCCTGTTGTAATCTGAGGTAACCCTCTTCGCTATCCACTACACCTCCAATTTTGGTGTCATCTGCAAATTTTCCAACTGTACCTCTTATGCTCGCATCCAAATAATTTATGTAAATGACAAAATGTAGAGGACCCAGCACCGATCCTTGTGGCACTCCACTGGTCACAGGCCTCCAGTCTGAAAAACAACCCTCCACCACCACCCTCTGTCTTCTACCTTTGAGCCAGTTCTGTGTCCACAAGGCTAGTTCTCCCTGTATTCCATGAGATCTAACCTTGCTAATCAGTCTCCCATAGGGAACCATGTCAATCGCCTTACTGAAGTCCATATAGATCACATCTACTGCTCTGCCTTCATCAATCGTCTTTGTTACTTCTTCAAAAAACTCAATCAATTTTGTGAGACATGATTTCCCATGCACAAAGCTATATTGACTATCCCTAATCAGTCCTTGCCTTTCCAAATACATGTACATCCTGTCCCTCAGGATTCCCTCCAACAAGTTGCCCACCACCAAGGTCAGGCTCACCGGTCTATAGTTCCCTGGCTTGTCTTTACCGCCCTTCATGAACAGTGGCATCACATTTGCCAACCTCCAGGCTTCCGGCATCTCAACTGTGACTATCAATGATACAAATATCTCAGCAAGACGCCCAGTAATCAGTTCTCTGGCTTCCCACAGAGTTCTCGGGTACACCTGATCAGGTCCTGAGGATTGATCCACCTTTACCCGTTTCAAGACATCAAGCACTTCCTCCTCTGCAATATGGACATTTTGCAAGATGTCACCATCTATTTCCCTACAGTCTATATCTTCCATATCCTTTTCCACAGTAAATACTGATGCAAAATATTCATTTAGTATCTCCCCCATTTTCTGTGCCTCCACACAAAGGCCACCTTGCTGATCTTTGAGGGCCCTATTCTCACCCTAGTTACCCTTTTGTCCTTAATATATTTGTAAAAATCCTTTGGATTCTCCTTAATTCTATTTGCCAAAGCTATCTCATGCCCCCTTTTTGCCCTCCTGATTTCCCTCTTAAGTATGTTCCTACTTCCTTTATACTCTTCTAAGGATTCACTTGATCTATCCTGTCTACACCTGACATATGCTTCCTTCTTTTTCTAAACCAAACCCTCAACTTCTTTAGTCATCTAGCATTCCCTATCCCTACCAGCCTTCCCTTTCATCCTGACAGGAATATACTTTCTCTGGATTCTTGTTATCCCATTTCTGAAGGCTTCCCATTTTCCAGTCATCCCTTTACCTGCGAACATCTGCCCCCAATCAGCTTTCGAAAGTTCTTGCCTAATACCATCAAAATTGGCCTTTCTCCAATTTAGAACTTCAACTTTTAGACCTGGTCTATCCTTTTCCATCACTATTTTAAAATGCATAGAATTATGGTCGCTGGCCCCAAAGTGCTCCCCCACTGACACCTCAGTCACCCGCCCTGCCTTATTTTCCAAGAGTAGGTCAAGTTTTGCACCTTCTCCAGTAGGTAAATCCACATACTGAATCAGAAAATTGTCTTGTACACACTTAAGAAATTCCTCTCCATCGAAACCTTTAACTGGCAGTCCTCGTTGATGTTTAGAAAGTTAAAATCCCCGACCATAACTACTCTATTAATCTTACAGATAGCTGAGATCTCTTTACAAGTTTGCTTCTCAATTTCCCTCTGACTGTTGGAGGGGTCTATAATACAATCCCAATAAGGTGATCATCCCTTTCTTATTTTTCAGTTCCATCCAAATAACTTTGTTGGATGTATTTCCGGGAATATCCTCCCTCAGCACAGCTGTAATGCTATCCCTTATCAAAAATGCCACTCCCCCTCCTGTCTTGCCTCCCTTTCTATCCTTCCTGTAACATTTGTATCCTGGAACATTAAGCTGCCAGTCCTGCCCATCCCTGAGCCATGTTTCTGTAATTGCTATGATATCCCAGACCCATGTTCCTAACCATGCCCTGAGTTCATCTGCCTTCCCTGTTAGGCCCCTTGCTTTAAAAAGTTGCAGTTTAATTTATTAGTCCTACCTTGTCCCTGCCTGCCCTGACTGTTTGACTCACTTCTGTTCTCAGCTGTGCATGTCTCAGATCGATCTCATTCCTCACTATCTCCCTCGGTTCCCCCCCCCCCCCCCACCCCCCCACACCTTACTAGTTTAAATCCTCCCAAGCAGTTCTAGCAAATTTCCCTGCCAGTATATTAGTCCCCTTCCAATTTAGGTGCAATCTGTCCTCTTGTACAGGTCACTTCTACCCCATAAGAGATTCCAATGATCCAAAAAAGTGAATCCTTTTCCCATACACCAGCTCCTCAGCCACGCATTCATCTGCTCTATCCTCCTATTCCTGCCCTCACTAGCTCATAACACTGGGAGTAATCCAGATATTACTACCCTTGAGGACCTCCTTTTTAAATTTCTGCCTAACTCTCTGTAATCTCCCTTCAGAATCTCAACATTTTTCCTTCCTATATTGCTGGTTCCAATGTGGACAATGACCTCCTGCTGGCCCCTCTCCCCCATGAGAACATTCTGCACCCTCTCTGAGACATCCTTGATCCTGGCACCAGGGAAACAATACACCATTCTGCTTTTTCTCTGCTGGCCACAGAAACGTCTGTCTGTACCTCGGACTACATAATCCCCTAACACAATAGATCACTTGGGAGCCGACGTACCTCTCATTGCATTAGAGCCAGTCTCAATACCAGAAACTTGGCTGTTCGTGCTACGTTCCCCTGAGAATCCATCACCCCCGACATTTTCCAAAACAGCATACCTGCTTGAAATGTGTATATCCCCAAAAGACTCCTGCACTAGCTGCCTACCTCTCTTACCCTTCCTGGAGGTAACCCATCTATGTGACTGTATCTGAGACTTTCCCCCCTTCCTGTAACTGCCATCCATCACACACTGTTGCTGTTGCAAATTCCTTATCGCTTCTATCTGTCTCTCCAACCGATCCACTCGAACTGATAAGATTCGGATCCAACAGCATTTATGGCAGATATAATCTGCAGTAACCCTTAAACTCTCTTTAAACTCCCACATCTGACAAGAAGTACATATCACTGCAAAGGCCATTTTTTCTCCTTCACAATCTACAGACCCAGAAAATAACACTGTCTTTTTCCTCTACAAACACTGCCCCAGGTTAAATTAATAGATATGGCTTATATATTAAGTTTAATCAAGAGACTTATCTCCAAAAACATATAATCAAGAAAGAACCCACTGTACTCACTCATACAGCCTTTCTCTTGGACAGACTGAAAACTACAATTAACTTCGCCCAACAGTTCCTTCAAGATTGGTTGTGAATTTCACTGTTTGTTAATTTTCCCAGATGAACTCCGATGTCTAGCGTCTCTCTCTCTCTCTCTCTCTCTCTCTCCTGCACTGACCTCACCATGTGCTTCCTTTGTCTGCTCTTCTCCCTTTTAAAACTGCTGTTGTTTTGACTTTTTTTTTCCAAAGTTCCAAAACAATGCAACAGCATATAAAACAGTAATTGCTGCTCCTGGAATTCGAGGAAATCACCTCCAACACCTAAAAACCTCAAAAAACGGAGCACCTCTTACAGCCAGAATTTTTTCCCGTCCTCCATCTTGGATTACCCATCTGCTATTTTTCTGCCCAACTGATGCATATTTCACTGTATTCTTTCACAACCTTCTACTCTATCCTCAACTCCCCTGATCTCTGTATCGTCTGCAAACTTACTAACCCATCCATCTACATTTTCATCCAAGTCATTTGTATATATCATAAGTAGCAGAGATCCCAGTACGGATCCTGTGGAAGACTGCTAGCGATGGATCTCCAGCTGAAAAACACTCTTCCGCCATGACACTCTGTCTTCTATGGGCAAGCCAATTCTGTATTCCAGTGGCCAAGTCACTGTGGATCCCATGCATCTTAATCATTTGGGGTCCCTTTTTAGTCATCATGATCCTCCTCCCTAATGCCTGTTCCCTGAAGCACGGAGCACTGCAAGAGAGTGAGACTCACTCATGCTTTTCAGGGAAGCAACAACATTTTTATTGCTTGGTCAGGTCTGCACGTGACTCCAGATGCACAGCAATGTGGTTGACTCTTATGTGAAATAGAGTCACAAGCCTATTAGTTTTGGACATTAGGGATGAGCAATAAAATGCTGACCTTGCTGGTGATAGGTATCCTGGGAGTGAATAAATGAAGATCTGGTTTATTATCTCCTGATGTATTGAGAAATAGATTTTAAATCACTTCAACACTCTCCTCATGTACAAGGTTAACATTAAGACCACAGTGTCAGAGTTCTGAGATAATTTTGCAACATGAAAAGTATTGAGATTCACTGTGTAGGATTTGCCACATTCGCGTGACATGTGAGGAAATTATATCGCAATTTATAACACTGATCTCTCGCCCTTAGTGGCAGCGATTTCAATTACTGCGAAGGCTGTTTGTTGACATACCATAACTTACTAGCAGTCTTCTGAATTTGATGTGGACCATATCAACTTTCCTGGGTCAAACAAACGAGCTCAAATTCTATTAGAAGAAAATATTCAATAAATAAACAGCTGGAAACACGCTGCAACTCACTGTCAGCTGAGAAAGGAAGATTGGACGTTTATTTGGGACATCAAACTTATCAGAGGTGTCATGGTCTCACGCAAAGTGATTATCCTTTTTTATCCATACTTGATTCTATTTAACTAACTGACTGTGGTAATTCCAATATGGTTCTATTATCAGATGTACGACACTTCTCTCTTTCCATTTGAAGGGGGTCTCCCACCATCACCGCCTGAGTTATGAACAAGGCAGGATAGGAAACAATCACTCCACCCAGTCACACGGGAACCATAAAAGCAAGTAAAGAGAAATCTGGGAACACAAATTAAACTGTATCTTCTTATCCTAACTTCACATACACCGCGTCCAGTTGCATATACCATCTTCTTCCATGAGAAGAGGAACCAAATCATAAGTGAGGAACATTTTCTGAAGTGAAATTCCCTCCCTATTGTACACCCTCAGCAAAATCTAATAATCACCAGCAGAAGGCTGACCCAGAGAATTACTTCAATGTCATGTGTAAATGCACCCAGCAACAAGTGGAAGGAATCCTATCACCCGACTGAAGCAATTTGGCAGTGCACTGTGGATATCTTCAGAAGTTGTAAGAAAATTGACTTCTTCTTCAGTTGCTCATATAAACTGTTACAATTTCACTTCATATTTGAATAAATGAGATACAGCACAATTCTACATCTCTTACCCAAGTCGGTTTAATGCCGTTCCTTTGTCATTTATTTTACTACTTTTCTATTAAAAAAATATGCTTAGCCTGCTTTCTACTATCCCATATCCTAGCAGTCCTCTGTGTAAAGATAATTGTTTTTCTTTTTGTTGTCTGATGCTCTTAAGTTTATGCCCTCTAATGTCTAACTCACTGACTAGTCTTTGCGTATTTACCTGCTCAAAACCTATCCAACAGCTCTATTAGTTTTCCTCAATTCTTTTTTCTCTCGTGAAAAGAGTCCAGATTTCTCTACTGTCTCCTTGTCACAAAAGTCATTCACCTTGCACTTTACATTTACAGTACAGCTCTTCAGTGACCTTGACATTGTGAGAGGCCCTTGCCAAGGTTGTTGTTTCTGCAAAACTCACAAGGCTGAGTCATGAAGGGGGTTGTATGTTAAGCTGGATATGCTTGCACAAACAGTTACAAGTAACTGTATCTTGCTTCTGCAAAAATCGCAAGGCGGACTCATGAGAGTATATACCAAGAAATAACCAACCGAAAAGGGAGGTGGTCGACTGGTAGAAACAGATGTATTGACATAACAGTTGCAATTGTCACACACATAGGGAGTTAGTATGAACAAGATAACCAAATAAAACCCAGTGTTGCATCAGCAAAAGTAATAAGACCCACCTATCAAGGGGGGAGGGTTGCACGCCAACAACAGGCCACAGACAGATGTGGTAAGCCGATTAGGTTAGCAACTGCACAGTGCAATACAACTATCAGATATGAAGTAAAAGGGGGAGTACTGAGAGACTCAACTGAACTGTATAAATTGTAATGTAACCTCCTGATCAAGGTGCCTACTTTATGGTCACTCGGCTTGCAAGACCGTATGAATAAAGACTGCTTCAGAATTTGACTCGGACCGAAATTATTGAACAGTGAGCTTCGTTTCTCATAACATCTTTTCTGAAATGGTCAACAACAATAAAATTACTCGTGTGACTTGGATACCAATCATATGCAAATTTTGTTATAACCAGGGCCACCAGGACTGCAACATCACTGCAATTGCACTATTCCATGGTTCACAACATAAAATGAAAAAGTCTTTATCTGGTTCAGGATAACCAATTATCTTATCAATATCAGATTTTTAAGAGGAAGCTTTACCAGCCAGGTTTTTATTTTTATTTTTATTAAACACAGTTATTAGTGTATTATTAAAGCAAATAATTATTCAATAACAATGCAGTAACTGGTCAACATGTAGATGGTCATATAGATTCTCTCTCTATCTCTATAAGCCCCTCTCTTCTCGGCTCTCCTCCCCTCAGTCCTCCCTCTCCCCTCCTACCCATTCCCTGTCCTTGTGTCACCCAACTCCCCCTGCATTCCCCACTCATTTCCTTACCCTTCCTTCCTCGCTGCCCCTTCCCTCTTCCTCACCTTCTCTATATCATTTATAGATATCACAAACAAGAAGACACCCTGCACTGGTCCCTGTGATATGCCACTCCACATTGGCTGCCAGTTACACCAGCAGCCTTCTACCACTGCCTTCTGGCTCTGACCAGTGAGCCAATTTTGGATCCAACTTGCCAAATTACTCTGGACCTTGTGTGTTTTTACCTTCTTTCTGAGCTCTGAGTTCCTCATGTGGAACCTTTCCTGAAATCCAGCAGCCAAATGTTCACAGAGATTTCAGGCCAAATTTGTCTCTCCCACAATTATCAGTTTCAGCACTTAGAGTCATAGAATCATAGAGATGTACAGCACGGAAACAGACCCTTCGGTCCAACTCATCCATGCCGACCAGATATCCCAACCCAATCTAGTCCCACCTGCCAGCACCCAGCCCATATCCCTCCAAGCCCTTCCTATTCACATATCCACAGTGACTCATACATGTATGGAATGAGCTGCCAGAGGAAGTGGTGGAGGCTGGTACAATTGCAACATTTAAAAGGCATTTGGATGGGTATATGAATAGGAAGGGTTTGGAGGGATATGGGCCGGGTGCTGGCAGATCGGACTAGATTGGGTTGGGATATCTGGTCAGCATGGATGGGTTGGACCGAAGGGTATGTTTCCGTGCTGTACATCTCTATGACACTATGACTCTAGGTAAGGGTGGACTTTCTCACAGAGTTGCCATCTTCACTGCTACCAATAAGGACATCCCACTGGCATCTGCAACATACCAGTTATAGAGTGTCATGACCAATGGGTACAGCTTGTAACATGTAAAGATGAATCGCACCGTGGGGTAATGAGAGACGAGCACAGAAATGGAAACTGCTTCTTCCTTGGTGGCTCGGACATGGATGATTCTGCACCTCCACTGGATTAGTCCCGGTCTTGCCGAATGGGTTCGAGAGACTCTTGCTGGAGTGGGTGAGGAATTGAATGTTAGGCACCCCACTGGCAGTCCTGACCTATTTGGAATATTATGGACCATTTTATCCAGGAATGAGAGAAGACAGTGTTGATAATCGTTACTGTCTTGCAGCTTGCGAAATGGTGGCAAAGTATCCTGAGTAAACAAGCAGCACTGAAAACTGGCAGGGTTAGCGTGTGGGGGGGACAGCATTGAGGCATTGTTAGGATTATCATGAGGGACTGAGAGAAAACGTTGCATGCAATAGTGAGAAAAATAGAGCATGAACCTTTGGAGATGGATGGATATAATGGCAGATGGTAGCACTTACCCTTGTAGCATAGAGAGAGTTGTTGGAGAGGGCACCGTTGAGGGGCGGTAGGTAGTCAGTGAGGTGAGTTTGGGGCAATAGTGCAAGAAAACTCATGGAACAAACATTCCGTGAAATGTGACAAACGTGACACTTAGCCAAAATATGGTGAGATTCAGCCTACAGTTCCTTCAGAAGAAAGATTAGATTAGATTAGATTCCCTACAGTATGAAAACAGGTCCTTCGGCCCAACAAGTCCACACCAACCCTCTGAAGAGTAACCTACCCAGATCGATTCCCTTACATTTGCCCCTGACTAATGCACCTATGGGCAATTTAACATGGTCAATTCACCTAAACTGTATATCTTTGGATTGTGGGAGGAGACCCACACAGACACGGGGAGAACATGCAAACTCCACACAGGCAGTCACCTGAGGCTGGAATCGAACCCAGGTCCCTGGCATTGTGCGATAGCAGGGCTAACCACTAAGCCACCGTGCCACCCCTACTGAATACTTAGGTAATTGTTTATGATTTTAGTTGGAAATTCTAGATCAGAGGTTTTTGGTCAGAACCCTGAAGGGATTATTTGAAGCTAAGAAAGTCTAAGCTTTGTTGTATAAATAATCAAAAGACTCTCAATACCAGGAATTGAAAGAAAAGTCAAATCATGCTTCTCTGGTGTTTAATGACTGTAAAGTGATCATGTTGGAACAGATGGGATTACATTTTTACTGTGCATTATGAAGTCTTTCAAGTTGTATTATATGTAATTTTTTAGTTTATTCTACTTTACCTTCAACTCTTTTGCATAGCAAACTTTTCTTTTCATGTTAAAAGTAAATCTGCAGCATTACATGCTTGTGTTTCAATTTTTTTTTAAAAAACCTCATTAAACAAAAGCTAAAAATAAATAAATACCAAGCCAGACTTTGGTATGGAATCAAATTTATCCATTAATAGTTTCATTTGGGATTGTACAGATCCAATGAGTGGTTAGGGTTGAGGTCTACTCCCTGACAGTGCGGAGGAGGCAGGTTCAGTCAAGGCCTTCAAAAGGGAATGATTGTGTTAATTGAAAAAGAAAATATACATGGTCACAATGAATAGCAGTCCGATAACACCAGGTGAGATTCTCATGTGGAGAGCTTCTGTAGACAAACGTGGCTGATTGTCCTCTTTCTACACATGCCATGATTCAGTGAAATTCCAATTCAGTTAAGGAAATTAAAAGGAACACAAATAGATTGCTAACTCATAAGGGATTACGTTCGCTTTGTGGATGTTAATGTAAAATGGGTGATAGAGAGTTGACAACATTTTCTCCTCATTACTCTATTATGTCTTCCATTGACGTCAAATGTTTCATTGTGACCCAAGACTAATTTTATCTCGATACAGGAGATGTTAGCTGCTGGTAAGTCTGACTTATCTGGATCTAAATTTCAGAATAATTCAGCTCTCTAAAATAGTCCTGTCATGATCTCAACTTTAAATGATCTCATATCCTCCCTCACCTTATATTAATTCCTGAAAAGATCAAAAGTTAGCAAAGTGGTCATCACTTAGTCATGACCTGTGTAGGTCACTAACATTGCAACAGGTACAGGCAGGCACTTATGGGGTTATTGCCTTGGCTTCGATGGAGAGCAGGACGTCAGCGGAATGACATGAAGTACCTTGGTTGTTATTGTTGGCTCACTCAGGAAGGAAATTGTCAAACAGAGAGCTTGCAAGTCTCACTAAATGAACAGCTTTGTACAGATGAGTGGAATGCTGCACTCAAGCCTCAAAGGACAGGAATTGGTCAACAACGTGTGTCTATAATGGCATCTGTGTGTGTGTGTGTGTGTGTGTGTGTGTATGTGTGTGTGTGTGTGTGTGTGTGCTAATAATGCCAGTCACTGACGTCAAGGTTGCATTCAGTCACCAGCAATAGCCTAAAATATCATCAAACTCCAGAAGTTTTAGAGATGTTATTATTGCACAAGCCAATATACCTGGAAGCACTTTTCTGATTTAAAGTTTTCTTCACAAGTGTTTAATTGTCTGTTCTGCACTTAACTTTAAATGTTAATGTGTTGCAATTAAAAGCAGTGAAATTCCTCACATCCTTCTGCTTTGTTTTGCAATCTGCAAGCTTTTAAGATCCAAGTTTAGAGCTAGCTCTGCAGTCTGGTTTATTTCATGTCCTTTCTTTGTTGATGGTCTACACCTACATTTGTTGAAGCAGAGTCTATTGTCTTGACGTTTCTCACCAACTCCCAATGTTATTTGAACTCATTTGCTGCAGGCAGAATCTTTTGTTTCATAATGTATCCTTTTCCATTATGAATTTTTGTCAATGTAGCTTTCAGTTGTTTAAGAAGAATGGACACATTGAGAGGAAGCATGTAGGAAAGGTGTTATTAAGGGTGACTGTACAGGGCTAAGAATACGTTTGAAAATTAGTCCTTATTTAAGACATCAACTATTAAAGTTGCAGTTGTTGATAACAATGAATTGTATTTACATAGCATCTTTGGTAAAGTAACCCAAGGCACTTCACAGGAGCTACAGCAAAAGAAAACCTGACACTCAGCCAAAGTAGGAAATACTAGAACTGGCAACTAAAAATGTGTTCAAGGAGTTTCTTGATAGATGAGAAAAAGGTGGACAGAGAGCTTAACTTTAGGAAAGATAGGGCTTGAGGAGATAATAGAGATAATGTGGTATGAAACTATAAAGAAATTCGAATACATGAATGGGAACTTCAAAATTGAAGCATTGGCAGAGCAGAAAACAACATAAGTCAAAAAGCAAAAGATCAGAGTTCAGAAGAAGAGTCCAATCATCCTTGAAATAGACTTGAAAGGTTAAGTCTTTTTCTATCTCCACAGATGCTGCCAGACCTGCTGAGTTTCTCCAGCACTTTCTGTGTTTTTATTTCATTTTTCCAACATGCGTAGTGTTTTGTTTTGATTTGATTCAATTTGATTTGTCATGTGTACCTGAATAGAGTGAAAAGCTTTGTTTGAGAGCAGTACTGGCAGTAAGCAAAGACATACAGATCATAGGGTGCTTAGACAGAGTGAGGCGGACAGGCTACACTGTGCAGGAGGTGTGTGAAGCTTTTATGCATTAGCATAAGTTTGATATTTGAATGAGATTTGGTGGGAGTTGATTTAGGAACAGCAGAGTTTATATGAATACTAGATTACAGAAGGGAGTCTAGCTAGACTTTAATTAGCTCTGCATAGACAAAGTCAATGCAGAGATTACACTCCCGATAGCAAACTCAGTTGTAAATCATTAGAATTGTATGCAAGTGCATAGAAAGCCATGGTTGTATTCAACAAGGCAAAGGATAGAAGCAATCAGAGAATCAAATACCTTTTCACTGGGGACAAGTTCTTAGGACCACATATTTCTGCATCAGGAGTAATACAGGCCGCTACAGAATAAAACTGCCTTCTTGCTACCTCACCAGTGAGTCTGGGCCTCAAGTACAGAATCCCATTTTTAATCACTCTCTGTTATTTCCATTCCCTCATACCAGCCATCCTTGGTGGTCTCTCAGAGTAAGCCTGCTAAATTTTTGTACTGCAAGTCTATATCCATGAGGTATTTAGTCAGTATCTATTGAAGTCATTTCACTTGGGATCTTTCCTGTCAGGAAGAGAGGCTTTCCAAACCAGAGACAAAAACACAGGAAGATAATCCATTATACCACCCACTGGGCTGGTGCTGTTACTGGTTCTAATCAAATTCTGAATTACTGACGAGTCACTTAAGGGGAGATGTGTAATGAACATTTCCACTTCTGCACTTTCAAGTCATGCCAATACTGACCTATTGACAGGGATGACAGAGTAATGAAGGAGAAGGCAGCAACTTCAACTTGTGCGTCAAATAGACTGGCATTTTTAAGATTTTACCGTCAGCACTGCATGTTGCAATTTCTTCAAAACATAATCCAGATATCTCATGAATTCCTGGAAGTTATTAACAAACCGAATAATACCTTCCAAATAAACTAACCATGCTAGCACTGAAGGTCAGCCAATACCTAAATTATTTGGGAATGTATTTAGAGTGATGACCTAATTCAAATAACATGATAGTAAATACACATAATTTTCTCCGTGTTGTGGATATCATTTCCACTTTCTCCATGCACTGTGCTTAACCTACACCTCACAATAACTAGAAAAGGAGAAGGTAGATAAAAGATCATCAAAACTAATGTGAACGTAAAGCATCTTAGAAAAGATTGGTAAACCTCAAGTTTCAAATTCAGAAAGGTGAAGATTATAGAGTGGAATCCTGTTGAGATCAATAATAGTTCTGTGCTGTGTATTCTATATAATGAAATGTAATATCGGAATAGTTTGATACAGTAATCCTAGAATATTGCCTGAATGTTGACTAGAAAGTCGAACAAAGAATTGAATTGAATCAAATTTATTGTCACGTGTATCGAGGCACAGTAAAAAGCTTTGTCTTGCGAGCAATACAGGCAGATCATATAGTTAAAGAGAATAGATAAGTAAATAATAAGTAAACAGCAGCAAAAACCAAAACACAGGTACAGGTGAATGCTAAGAGTTTGTGAGTCCATTCAGTATTCTAACAACAGTAGGGTAGAAACTGTATCGAAACCGACTGGTGTGTGTGTTCAAGCTTCTGTACCTTCTTCTCGATGGTAGAGGTTGTAGAAAAACATTGCCAGGGTGGGATGGATCTTTGAGAATGCTGGCGGCCTTTCCTTGACAGTGAGCCTGGTAGATGGATTCTATAGATGGGAGGTTGACCTTTGTGATTGTTTGGTCCGAGTTCACCACTCTCTGTAACCATCTCTGATCTTGAATAGTGATAGTCCAGGTAGTGATATGTCCAGACAGAATGCTCTTGATGGCGCACCTATAAAAGTTGGCAAGAGCATTCACCGTCTTGCCAAATTTTCTCAGCTGCCTAATGTAGAAGAGACGTTGTTGGGCCTTTCAAACCAGGGTGTCCACATGAAGAGTCCAAGAAAACTTGTTGTAGATGACCACTCCCAGGACCTTGACACTCTCCACTCATTCCACCTCTGTGCTGTTAATGTGTAGGGGGACATGAGTAACATCCCGCCAAAAGTCAGTAATGATTTCCTTGGTTTTGCCAACACTGAGAGCTAAGTTGTTCTCAGTGCACCATTTTTCCACGTCTTCCACCTCCTGTATGTAGTCTGTTTCGTTACCATCTGAGATTCGACCAACTATGGTGGTGTTATGAACATGCATGAAAATGAATGACAAATAATTTTACAACAGACCAATGAGTTCATGCATTTGCACATGGTTAACTAGAGGGCCTCTTGTTACCTTCTAATCTGTCTCTTTCTCCTCTTTTTTTGAATCGTAGCTCTGTATTTTCTCTGCTGAAAATGTGTTGCTGGAAAAGCGCAGCAGGTCAGGCAGCATCCAAGGAGCAGGAGAATCGACGTTTCGGGCATGAGCCCTTCTTCAGGAATCTGTATTTTCTCTGCCGTCTTCTATTCCAATCTTCTTCCTTCATCCCTATGAGATGGGCAGCGGTATGTGCTGCTGCTATACTGTACTTTCAAAATTCAACATTTTCCAAAAATGTTGTGTTAGATCAATAGATTAAAATATTGTTTTGTTCCTGTCTGCCTCCTCCTGTTTCACAAATGTAAGGAATTAGCTATTACCATCTCAAACCCTCAACTGCAAGAATGTGAAATTAGTGAAGGGACAGTACGCAGTGTGTGGAAACCTATGGATATAAAGGAGTTGGAGCAGTCCATTCATCCCACCGAACCTTCTCTGCCATTTCATTTGATCTTGTTAATCATCTATTCCAATACCAATTATCTTCACTGTGCCATATCTATTGATGTTACAAGTCTATTCATTTCTGTCTTGGATATGCTCAATGATTGAACTTCAGCAGTGTAATGGTGAACTGTTTTTCACATTGTGGGGAAGTCTGCAGTGGTCTCTGCTGCATGGGCAATGCCAGCTCATAATGCTGTATGAGTGGCTACAGATGATGAAGGTTGCTGCCAGTATTTCTTGGAGGAAACCACAGTGCAATAGAGGAAAAACACTTCCTGATCTAACCAGAAGAGTCTTTTTGCTTAACAAGTTATAGTTTTTTTTCCATGTTAGTGGCTATATTAGGTTATATTAGTATTGTAAGCATTATTGCAAAGGCCATGAGGAGGGTGTAGATGTTAGTTATCATTTTTTCGAGATCCTAAACATTTTTGCCCAGAATTCAATCTGACATCGCCATAATCGGTGGTGCTGGCAGCACTCTTCATATTAACCCTTTAAGATACTATCAAATGCAAACACTGCAACAGCCCCACCCAAGTGAAGAGTAACCCACCCAGACACACTTCCTGACAAATGCACCTAACACTATGGGCAATTTAGCATGGCCAATTCACCTGACCTGCACATCTTTGTGACTGTGGGACGAAACCCATGCAGACATGGAGAGAATGTGCAAACTCCACACAGTCACCTAAAGCAGGAATTTAACCCAGGTCCCTGGTGCTGTGAGACAGCAGTGCTAACCACTGAGCCACCGTGCCACCCATAATCAATTGGTTTTTAAGTGCCCAGACATGTCCTAGCAGTTCACTCAAGAGCAACTAGAGATGGACGACAAATGTTGGGCCAGCGATGCCCCCATCCTATGTGCGAATCAAAGAACATAATGATTGCAATGTTCCATTCTGTTTGTAGACCCTTAAATGTTGAAACAGCTTGTGCCAATGCACTGTAAGATCTGGACAAAGTTCAGACTTCTGCTGCTAAGTGACAAATGCGACCGATACAGCGCAAGTGCCCCCACCAGTGACTATGTTCAACAGGACAAAATTTGTCGCTCATCCCTGATCCCGATGCGATAGATTTTATGAGTGCTCTCTGGTTTCAAACCTACCGCTGTGGGAGCATAAAATCATGTCCATTGTAGCTTCAGAAAAAAGGGACCAGGACAACATTCATGTGGTTAGAGATGAGAAGTTACTTTTCAGATCAAGCGAAAATGACCTGGAACTCGCTGCCTACAAGAGTGGTGGAAGTCAAGACAATCAATGATTTTAACAGGACTGTTTGAGAGAACAAAAGTGAAAGAACTGATTGGATTGTTCTACAGAAGGTCAATATTGACTCAATGGACTGACTGTCCTTCTTCATTACTATAATGATTCTATACTCCTTCAACTTTATAAGGACAGTACTGGGCTGACTATATAATGATACACCTAGACAAGTGAGGACTTTCAAATGTTCGAAGGGATGGTCACCAATGGCAAACTGGGACTGCACAGGAGGCCAGAGTTAGAACATATTTTAGCTGAGATAGGATAGGTAGCTGATCTCGAGTCCACTCAGAAAGAGCAGATGGTAACAAAAGGCGCCTGGAACCCATTAGCATCACTGTCCACTTCAATAATGCAGTGCAGTTGAATTCTAAAAAACATCAAATCGTTTATTTTGCCTCAGTGGTGTTTTTCTCTCCAAGTTTGTTTTCTCCTTTAGAAATTGCTGTCCTGTTCATTGTGACACACCAACAACCACAGCCAGGTTTGGGATCTCTTGCACCTAATAAATCACAGCCTGATTTAAATCGGGCTTAACTGGACATGTTTACTTAAGCTTAGGCAAGCGACCTGTTTACTGGAAGAAAAACTATGCCCAGATGATGTCACCCAGATGACAACAGCATGTGTGAGGCTCCAGGCAGTTCCTTCACTGACACTATGGCTTTGCATAATGTTCTTTTCAAAAGCCAAGTATGTCCTTTTTTTTAATCTCATTCCCTCATTTCCAAAAGATCATGACACATAAGGTTCACAGCAAGATCTCTAACAGCTTGCAGTTCTGTACATGTCAATAATGTCAACAAGTTACCTCCCCTCTCATCAGTTTCTTGTTTGCATATATTTGCTCTCAACTGAGATTTCTATTAACACCCACTAACAGTATCTATATGTCTTCTCTACAACAATTAACACTTTCTTTGCCTTTTTTTCTGTAGGGCACTGTTCCCATCTGTTCTATTGGCTTATGTAGCATTTTCTATAAAATATAAAAAATACTTTTCCAGCCCCTCAGGACTGAAGCACAGTCATATCAGACACAAAATATTAATTCTGTTTTTCTCTCCACATGTGCCACCTGGCCAACTGAATTTCTTGAGCGCCTTCTGCTTTTTTTTAAACTACATTCACTATAACATCATGGAAAGTGGCAGTACTGAAGGAGACTGCTGTACCCATAATCCCTGTGCTGGCTGTTTAAAAGAACAGTCAAAAGTGAGTGCTGCAGATGCTGAAGATTAGAGTGTGGTGCTGGAAAAGTACAGCAGGCCAAGCAGCATCCAAGGAGCAAGAAAATCGATGCTTCGGTCCAGAGCCCTTCATCAGGAGTGAGGTTGGGAGCCTCAGAGGTGGAGAGATAAATAGGAGAGGGGTTGAGCTAGGGAGAAGGTAGCTGAGACTGCAATAGATGGATGGATGGGGGGTGGGGGAATGGTGATAGGTCGGAGGGGAGGGTGGAGCAGAAAGGTGGGAAGGAAGATGGACAGATGGGAGGGTCATGAGGGCAGTGCTGAGCTGGAAGGTGGGAACTGGGGTAAGGTTGGGGAAGGGAAATGAGGAAACTGGTGAAGTCTACATTGATGCCATGGAGTTGAAGGGTCCCGAGGTGGAAGATGAGGTGTTCTTCCTCCAGGTGTTGGGTAGTAAGGGAGTGGCAATGGAGGAGGCCTAGGACCTGCATGCCCTCAGCAGAGTGGGAGGGGGAGTTGAAGTGTTCAGCCACGGGACAGTGGGTTGGTTGGTGCGGGCGTCCCAGAGATGTTGTCTGAAGCGCATTGCGAGTACTGCACCCTACTCACAGAGCGCTCCAGGGAACATCTGCGGGATACCCATCTTCCTTCCCACCTATCCACTCCACCCTCCCCTCCGACCGATCACCACCACCCCCACCTCCATCCACCTATTGCACTCTCAGCTACCTCCCACACAGCTCTCCCCCCTTCCCATTTATCTCTCCATCCCTAAGGTTCACAGCCTCATTCCTGATCAAGGACTTTTGCCCGATACATCGATTTTCCTGCTCCTCAGATGCTGCCTGGCCTGCTGTACTTTTCCAGCACCATACTCTTGACTCTTTAAAAAAGCATCCAAATAATATCAAAACTCAACACTTCACTCTTTCCCCAGTTGCATTCTGGAAGTTTCTACTGAACCCGCTTCCAACAGGCAATGAGGTTCAGTTCATAACTAGTAAGAGCAAGATCTCTTTTACTTGCATTCACACTGTGGAAGCTTAGTCACAGGAAAAAGTCATAGACAGAGGCACACGTTCCTTATGATGGCATGCAGAGTTGGGTATAGGTATTTGAGAATACTTCAAAAGGCATTAAAAGTCAACAGACAATGAAGGACCTGAGTTAAGTGTGGACCTGACTAGCTCAGGTGGCATGCCCCAACCCTAAAGGACACTTAAGAATGCAAATAAAAAAAAATTGCACATGTTTGGATTCTGGTCTTAAAACAGCACCATAAATATTCAGCAGGTTTAACAGTATTTGTGGAGGGAAATAGAGTGAAAAGGGCATTTTGGAACATTGTAGTGCTCTTCAATCACGCCCCACCTTCTTCCTCCCCAACCCGGGAAGGAAATTTGCAGACTGACCAACTTTGTAAAAGGCTAACCTCATAGACTCATAGAGATGTACAGCATGGAAATAGTCCATTCGGTCCATGCCGAACAGGTATCCCAACCCAATCTAGTCCCACCTGCCAGCACCTGGCCCATATCCCTCCAAACCTTTCCTATTCATATACCCATCCAAATGTCTCTTAAATGTTGCAAATGTACCAGCCTCCACCACTTCCTCTGGCAGCTCATTCCGCACACGTACCACCCTCTGTGTGAAAAAGTTGCCTCATAGGTGTCTTTTATATCTTTCTCCTCTCACCCTAAACCTCTGCCCTCTCGTTCTTGACTCCCAACCCCAGGGAAAAGACTTTGCCTATTTACCTTATCCATGCCCCTCATTATTTTGTAAACCTCTATAAGGTCACCCCTCAGCCTCCGACTCTCCAGGGAAAACAGCCCCAGCCTGTTAAGCCTCTCCCTAAAGCTCAAATCCTCCAACCCTGGCAATATCCTTGCAAATCTTTTCTGAACCTTTTCAAGTTTCACAACATCTTTCCGATAGGAAGAAGACCAGAATTGCACACAATATTCCAACAGTGGCCTAACCAATGTCCTGTACAGCCGCAACATGACCTCCCAACTCCTGTACTCAATACCCTGAAAGGTAAAGGAAAGAGTATTGAGTACAGGAGTTGGGAGGACATTGGTTAGGCTACTGTTGGAATATTGCGTGCAATTCTCTCGTGATAATATTCCTACAGCAAACCTCAACAAGATCAGGGTTGGACTTACACCTCCTTAAGGAATGAGGTCCTGCTCTTGAGAACTGCTGGTCCATCTGTTTGGTCATCAGGTTCTCAGAGATACCTCTTCAGATTAATCACTTGTGTGACTTTTAAGGCAGTATTGCTCAGTTTGTCTTCTCACAAGTTTAAAATGTACCCTCCCTACGCCTCGCCAAAGAGCCATAATGTAATTATGAATAAATATTCCAGATCAGATTTTTACTGCACTCCTTTCTATCTTATTTAGTTTGAGTACAGGAACAAGGAATGTCTTATTGCAATAATACAGAGCATTGGTGAGGCTACCCCATGGAATATTGGGGGCGGTTTTGATTTCCTTATCTGAGGGAAGATGTTTTTGCTATAAAGGGAATGCAGGGAATGTTTACCAGGCTGATTCCTGGGATGATTTATAGATGCTGGTGTTGGACTGGGGTGTACAAAGTTAAAAATCACACAGCACCAGGTTATAGTCCAACAGGTTTATTTGGAAGCAATAGCTTTCGGAGCACTGCTCCTTCATCAGGTGGTTGTGGAGTATGAGATCATAAGACATAGAATTTATAGCAAAAGTTTCCAATGTGAGGTAACTGAAATTATATATTGAAAAATACCTGGATTGTTTGTTACGTCTCTCATCTTTTAGAATGACCATGTTGGTTTCAGTTCTTTCATATGTAAATCCCAGAATTTTTTTAAAAAATTAAATTCTCAATTGAACTTTAACAATTGGTGTCATGTCAGCCCAGGTGATGCATTTAAGTTGTGAGGTGCCCTGTGTGAGACTGTCTGTGCCCCAATGTTCAGACTGATTCTAATCCAAAAGATGGATTGACAGAATCGTACATGGATTCATGCAGTTTTTAAGCAAAATAAAATGTAAATTCTGCAAGTGCAAATTCACCCAAAAATTTGTGCATGCATGGGAAGGGGTGGGTTACAAGGGTCTGTGAGAGAGTGTGTGTATGCGTACAAATATCCAAGGTGGACTTCGGGACAGGCAACAACGCAGAAGGGCCGAGCAGAGGCTGATAGCCAAGTTCGGTACCCATGGGGATGGCCTTAACCGGGACCTTGGGGTTCATGTCACACTACAGGTGGCCTCACTGTACTACATACACACACAGACACAGACACTCACACACACAGACAGACAGATGCACACTCACAGGCAGACACACACACACTCTCCTACGGACACACACACACTCCTATAGACCCATACACTCACGCAGACCCTCTCTCATACACAAACCCTCTCTCATACGCTTAGACATACATTCCCACACTCACATACACACACATCCTTTCACAGACTTATAGCCCTTTACATTCACACTCACACACAAACACACACTCTCTCACAGACACTCATAACTCCCCACCCCCAACATACACATCCACATACACACACACACACACACACACACACAAACATATATAAGTTTGTTGGGTGAATTTGTACTTGCAGAATTACATTTTATTTTGCTCAAAAACTGCACAAATCCATGTTAGGTTTTGTAAATCTGTCTTTTAGATTAGAATCAGTCTGAAAATTGGGGCACAGACAGTCTCACACAGGGCACCGCACAACTTAAATGCATCATCTGGGCCGACATGACACCAATTGTTAAAGTTCACTTGAGAATGTAATTTTAAAAAAGTTCTGGAATTTACATATGAAAGAACTGAAACCAACATGGTCATTCTAAAAGATGAGAGACTTAATAAACAATCCAGGTCTTTTTAAATATATAATTTCAGTTACATCACACGAGAAACTTTTGGTTTGAATTCTGCATCTTATTATCTCATACTCTACAATCACCTGATGAAGCAGCAGCACTCCGAAAGCTAGTGCTTCCAATTAAACCTGTTGGACTATAACCTGGTATTGTGTGATTTTTTAACTTTGATTCCTGGATGGCAGGTCCGATGTATGAGGAGTGATTGAATCAGTTAGGATTGTATTCAGCGGAGTTTAGAAAAATGAGGAGGAATATCATGAAAACATATAAAATTCTAGCAAGGCTAGATAGGCTAGATAGGCTAGATGCAGGATGGGTGTTCCTGATGGTTGTGAAGTACAGAACCAGGAGTCATAGTTTGAGAATAAGGAGCATATCTTTTAGGAGTGAGAGGAGGAGAAATTTCTTTGCCCAGAGAGTGTTGAGTCTGCAGCATTCTCTGCCAAGGAACCTGGTTGAAGCCAAAACGTTATGTGTTCCAAGAACGAGGTGGAAGTAGTTCCAGTGGCTAAAGATGATCAAGGGACATGAGGGGAGGGCAGGATTAGGCTGCTGAGCTCAATGATAGGCCATGATCATATTGAATGGCAGGGCAGGCCTAAATGGTCAAATGGCCTACACCTGCTCCTATCTTCTATGTCTTTCTATTTATATGTGTTGAGTCCTCCTGTCAGTCAGTGTAATTTACTTTGCTATAAGTTAAGAATAGGTGAGTAGAACCAAGAGTTAACATAGGCCCATTGGGCAGAATGGCCTCATTCTGTGCTGTTTGATTAAGTGATTGTCTTAGCACTTCAGCTCATGGTCATTTTGTTCTGTTCAAATGTTTTCTGAGTCTCATGCATATTCCACAGGGAGTTGATTCATTCAGATTGTAATGGCTCTACAGACACACTACACACTTGCTCTATGAGCAAGTCTCTGAGGGTCAAGTTTGTAAGTGAAGTGAGTCTCAAAAAGAAGCTACAAATGCAATAACTGCATTTATTAAAAGAATGAATAATGGTATAAATGATGCATCGCACCTTCACTCCCTTAATATAAAACCTGGCAATTAGCCACTGTGATATGGAGATTTTTTTTTGTTGTGTAGACAGGACAGTCTGTACTGATGGGAATAAGTTTAATTATTTCACAATGTGACTCTTGGTATGCTCAGTGAAGTCAGTTGAGGAGTACAGGAGGTAGCAGTGTAATAGTTTGCTCGCAGACTAGAAATAAAACTTACCCAGCTTGTTCTCTGTGTGATCCCAGTCTTACATCAATGTGGTTGACTCTAATGTGGCCGAGGAGGTCACTGAGTTCAGTCAAACTCTGGACAATTGACTTTTCCAATGATGCTGAGATAAAGTTTTTAAACGGCTCTCTGTTTATTGTTTACTGGAAGGCAGATCACCTGTATGCTGAAATTATCATGCAGAGGCTGGTATCCCATCACCAAGTCATCCTTATTTACATGTGCACTGTACATGGGCTCTGACCAGCCAGCTCAGAGCCAGTCCCTAGATGAGGAACTTCTCTGAATCTCCTGTTTATCTTTGTCAGACAGGGCTCCCTGATTGGCCCAGGTTAACAAACCCAATCAGGGAACTCAAACTCAATGAGATCCATTTTGTCCTGGTTCCAATCACTACATATGCCAGAAATCAGCCATCATGGTCTATATTCAGAGTTTGTACAGCATTTAATTCACATGCTTTGTTTAATTTTCATCCACCTCCTGTATCCCACTGGAGCACAGCTTTATTAGATTAGATTCCCTACAGTGTGGAAACAGGCCCTTCGGCTCAACCAGTCCACACCGACCCACAGATTTTAAGCCACCCAGACCCATTTCCCTCTGACTAATGCACCTAACACTACGGGCAACTTAGCATGGCCAATTCACCTGACCTTCACATCTTTGGATTGTGGGAGGAGACCAGAGTGCCTAGAGGAAACCCACACAGACACGGGGAGAATGTGCAAACTCCACACAGACAGTCACCTGAGACTGGAATCGGACCTGGGACCCTGGCACTGTGAGACAGCAGTGCTGACCACTGAGCCAACGTGCCGCCCTATGGTGGCTGAACTTCCCATATTTCACTTGTTCCCTCAATCAGAATTATTCAAGATAATTTGGTTGTGGATTTGCAACTTGTTCTCATAGACTCATACTTGTACAACTGTAGCACCTCACCTAATACTAAACTGTCCCTCGATGTGGGCTTTACTTCCAGCATCTAATGTGACAATGTTTATGTTATTTCCCATAATATAGGAGCTAGGTATGGGAAAAGTGGTGTTGAAAGTTTCAATAGATCATTAAATTAACTCTGGATATATAGCTAATTACAGTCGCAGAGCTAATGTTAAACATACTTTTAAGTCAAGATATAAAGATTTTGAACAGTAAATGAAATAAGGGTATATGGTGAGAGAGTGGGTAAGTGGAACTGAAGCCATGAAAGGACAGCCATGATCTTATTGAATGGCAGAGCAGGCTCAACTGGCCAGACGGCCTACTCCTGCTCCTAGTTCTTATGTTCTTATACTGCTGTTTGTAACAGAATAGCTTTCAACCGCTTGTCATGCTTTAATTGGCCTCAATTAAGATGGAGCCTGAGACTTTTGTCACTCAGGTCACCTACTACGATAACATCAACAGCATATCTCTTAAAGATAGACTGCATACTAACTGCGAGATATAACACAGCGACTACCATCCCAACCGAGATTAGCAAATAAGGTGAAATGGTGTTGTAATGGTAATGTTACTAGACTGGCAAACTAGAGGCATGACATTATATTCTGGGGACATAGAACAAGGCAGCTAATGAAATTTGAGTTCAATCAATAAATCTGGAACTGAAAGCTAATCTTCGCATTTTGATACAAAGAAGTCTAATTGATTATCATAAAGACCTGTCTGGTTCACTCAAACTGTCTAGGGAAGGAAATCGGCCATCCATACCTGGTCTAGCCAACATATGACAGCAATGTGATTGACTCTTAAATGGCCTCACCATGGCATAGCATCCAACTGAGAACAAGGGTAATTCATGACCAACAAATGATGGCCTTGCCAGTGACATTCACATCCCAGAAGAGAATGAATAAGAAGAAAAATCAGCACAAGCCAAACTATTATTGTCTCTATAACAGAGAAGCTGCAAAGATGGATGTTAGAAACCTGTTAGGTATCTGGGCAAGATGTATCACAACCTGTTGACCAATGGCTTAGAGGAAAGCCAGGACTGGAACTTGCAGGAGGGAATGACAACTCTGATTCTCAAAATGGGGCTAAATTCACTTTGTAGAATGTTTAATAGGTGAGGTTACCTTTACCGACCTGTGTCATGTGACATATTTGTCAAACCGTGATTAACATCAAATAATCTTTTATGTATTTATTACCCTCACTTCCAATGCCTGGATTTTATCTCCTTTCAGTTCCTATTCTTTACCTCCAGAAAATTCTTAGTTCAGATTGGAGGGTTTTGGAATTATCCTCCCCCCCCAATGTTGTCGCTCAATGTCCTTTTGCAGTTCGGGTTCCCAGCTTTGCAAACAATATTCTGAATGTAGACACACAAACTTACAACATGGTGCTTTGACTCATGACATTGCTCAATGCTTATTTCATCTTAATGATAATCTTCTTGCTTTCACTTATGCTGAAATGTTGTTAATTGCATGTTAGTTTCATTCCTCTGCCAGAACTGTGCAGTAGCTCATCTGTGCATGCTTAATCCTTTTGTACTGGAGGTAGCCCATGTTTAGCCTGAGCAGGCTCAGTGTTTACACTGAATTGGAATTATGTCCTGTGTTATTGGCCATGTTTTATATTGATGTTGCACTGCAGCCATGCCTCAGACTGTAGGTACACACAAACATGCCCAAATACACACGAGGTACATGCATGAATGACCAAAACTTTTTATTCATGGTATTGGAGTCTCAAGACTACTTGAACCACACAAGAGCAATTAAGGTCAAACTCACTGCACACTGTGTCTTTACCCTGGTTATTTTGGGAGCTCTATTGCAGTTCTACTGTAAATGAATGCAAGCCGCTTTAGTGAACTAATTCAATTCAGCAGTAAAGTTTAACGGTGTTCTACTGCACTGTGTAAAATGGTCACTAGGCTTTCTTTTGCTTCTGTAACAGCAGCCATCCTGTGACTCTTTATGATTGATGTTCCCTTCAATTATAATTTAATAATAATTAATAAATCTTGAATCTGAACATGGTTAGGATGAGGGCTGTATGTCTGCTTCCATAGCTCAGTTACCCCACATTTTAATAAGGAAGTGCTAATTTGAGTTGCCATGGAATTTGGATTTAATCACCAGAATCTCTGTGCTGTTTGGTTTAATTAGTGTTACTCAGTTCCACCAGTCATAAGAACAGCAGTTTAATTACACAGCAACCTCAACTTGTTCCTGCACCATGTGAGTATTTTCATTTTATTGGGGCAAAGGGCCATGGTACACTTTGCAAGAAGATCATTTCCACTCCCCCATCCCACTACCACATCCATAGCTATTTTTATCTACATCAAGATTAAGGGGCATGAATGGATTGTCAGAGCCTGTAGATTGCAGGAAGAAGCAAGGACTGAGAGACGCAATAAAGTCAACCATTGAGGTGTTTGGAAAGTATGAATAGAATAGAAAATGGTTGCATGAGTTTTAATTTCAATTGGAATGTGCAAACAACTAGCATTTGTACGTGACCTTCACACAGCTTTAAGGGACTCACAGCAACGTATTATGCACACAATGCCATCACAGTAAGGTGTACACCTGAATCATGCAATCAGCAAATCCTATCCCTTATAAGGCAAAAATGAGGAGATCGCTTTATCCCTCTGAATATCATTGGAGGGTGAATTTCTCATCCACAGATGTATTGGTATCTGGATCTTTATATTTACATTTTTTCGAGGCTGCATTAGATCTGTTTTTGATAGACAAGAGAGTCAAATCTTGTGGGGCAGATAAGAAAGTGAATCTAAGACCAGGATTGTATCAGTCATGATCTTAATGAATAGTGGAGCGTGTGCAAATGGCCTTCTCCTCTTATATTCCCATATTCCTAAAAAGGCATCATTTCAAAGTTTGCAAATTACACAAACTTGGAAATAGAGTCAGCAATGAAAAAGATGGTGGGGACAGAAGCAGACTGGGGAGATGGGCACACACACACACACACACACACACACACACGAGATGAAATTTCAGGGAAGTATGAAGTGATGGTGAAAGAACATTTAATTTGTTTTTCTTTCCAGAGATACTGCCTGATGTATTTCCTACATTTTCTCTTTTTATTTGTGAATTGATTCATTTTAATAAGAAGAATGAAGCAAATGAAAAGGCTGGCATAACTTTTAAGGTGGTGAATTAACAGAGATTTTGACGTGCACAATTAGTTGGTGTCAGAACAGAACAATCTTAAAGTATAGGATTCTTATCTTAATGAGCAAAGATAAAGCTGTGAATTTTACAAACTGGTGCTGGGCCCCTGATTTCAGAAGTACTGTCCCAGACCAGTGCATGCTACTTTCACCATTGGATGACGGGTGGGGAAGGGGGCAACAGGTACAGGAGTGGGTTGTACTTTGCTCATCTGTAGTTCATGGTGACAATCGTACATGTTAAAGTGCAGCTGCCACCGTACGGTAAAATTTTAGTGGGTGGCGTATCCAAGATATGACCTCTTATCTTTACACTTTGCAAGGGAAGTTGCTAGTGTCCTTTGGATGAGTAAGGTACCTTTATGGAAGTTCTTGGGAGAGTTTGCATCTTCTTTGGAAGCAGTCAAATGCTCTTTGGCATTATAACAAGTGAACATAAATGTGTGGAAAAAGTGGATAAATCCGTTGAACAGTCATGCCCATTGGAACTGTCAATCTGTCAAACTGGCTACCAACGAAACCATTAAGTTGTCAATCCATTTTTAAATTTCCTAGTCATTATGTTTTTGCTAAAATTATAATGTTGTTTAAAAGAAAACAGTTGCTTCCTATTTCACTGTATTGAAAGTAAACTGCAGGCTATCATTAAAGGATTTTTTCTGTATGACTTATTTAAAAACCTATTATTATCACAGTGAGATGCCCGCTAGCTCACTGTTTGGTTGACAGCTTTAAATGCTTATCAAGTCTTTAATTTGATTTGTTTTGATTTGATCTGATTTATTGTTGTCACATGTTCCTAAGTACAGTGAAAAATTTTGTTTTGTGAGCATTATAGGCAGATCATAACAAATAAGGACAAACAAATCATAGGGTGCATAGACAGAGTGATGCATGCAAAGTTACTACTGTACAGAAGGTGCACAAAGCTAGATCAAGATTAGACTTGAAATTGGAGATGTCCATTCAGCAATCTAACAACAGTGAGGATGAAGCTGTTATTGAACCTGTTGCTACGTGTGTTCAAGTTCCTGTTCCTTCAGCCTGATGGAAGGGGTTGTTGGAGATCATCACTGGGGTTGGAGGGGTCTTTGATGATGTTGGCGGCCTTTCTGCAACAACAAGAAATGTAAGTGGAGTCCATGGATGGGAGGTTGGCTTCTCATAGAGTCATAGAGATGTACAGCATGGAAACAGAGCCTTCGGTCCAACCCGTCCATACCGAACAGTTATCCCAACCCAATCTAGTCCCACCTGCCAGCACCCAGCCGATATCCCTCCAAACCCTTCCTATTCATATACCCATCCAGATGCCTCTTAAATGTTGCAACTGTACCAGCCTCCACCACTTCCTCTGGCAGTTAGGCTTCTGTGATGGTCTGGGCTGTGCACACAACCTTCTGTACTTTCTTACAATTCTGGGCAGAGTGGTTGCCGTACCAGGCCATTATGCTCCCAGATAGAATGCTTTCGATGATGAATCTGAAAAGTTGGTGAGGGTCCTTATGGATATGCCAAATTTCCTAAGCTGCCTGAGGAAGAAGAAGCATTGTTATGCCTTCTTAACTGTCGTGTTTATACGGCAAGTCCAGGATAGATTGCTGGTTATCCTCACTCTTAGGAACTTTATACGCTCAATCCTCTCCACCTCAGCTTCATTGATGTAGATAGGGGCATGTCCTCCTCCTTTCCTTCTGAAGTTAATGGTCAGTTCTTTGAGAGATAGAGATTGTTATCATTGCATCATGACACCAAGCCCTCTCTCTCCTTCCTGTATTCTGATTCATCATCGTTTGATATCCAGCTTACAATGGGTGGTGTTATTAACATACTTGTAGTTGGTGTTCATACAAAATTTGGCCACATAGTCATGGGAGTACAGTAGAGGTCTGAGAATGCATCCTTGGGGGGACTCCAGTGTTGAGTGTTATCATGGAGAAAATGCAGTTGCCTGTCTTCACTGATTGCTGCCTGTGGGTCAAGAAGCTAAGGATCCAGTTACAGAGGGTGGAGCCAAGACCTAGGTCTGGGAGTTTGGTGTTTAGCTTGGTAATGATTATAGTGTTGAAGGCGGAACTGTAGTCGATGAGTAGAAGCTTGATGTACGAATTCTTATTATTCAGATGTTAGATTAGATTAGATTCCCTACAGTGTGGAAACAGACCCTTCGGCCCAACAAGTTTCCACTGACCCTCAAAAGAGTTACCCACCCAGACCTATTTCCCTCTCACTAATGCACCTAACTGTATGGACAATTTAGCATGGCCAATCCACCTGACCTGCACATCTTTGGACTGTGGGAAGAAACCGGAGCACCCAGAGGAAACCCACACAGACAGGGAGAATGTGCAAACTCCACACAGACAGTCACCTGAAGCTGGAATCAAACCTGGGCCCCTGGCGCTGTGAGGTTGTAGGGCTAACCACTGAGCCACCGTGCCACCCTATGCCATTTCAGGGATGAGTGCAGGGCTAAGGAAATGGCATCTGCTGTGGACCTGTTACATTGGTGGGCAAATTGTAGGGGATTGAGGCAGCCTAGGAGACCGGAGTTGATGTGAGCCATGAGTAACCTCTCGAAGCAGTTCATGATTATGGAAGTTTCAGCTGCTGGACGGTAATCATTGCAGCATATTGCATGTGTTTTCTTTGGTATGGTCTTCAGACTACATCAAGGCGAGGTTGAAGATGTTATCAAATACTCCTGCCAGCTGGTCCGCATAGAATCTAAGTGCACGGTCGGGCACTCCATCTGGGCCCATTGCTTTCCTTGAGTTGAATCTCAGGAAGATCGATCTGACGTCTGCAATGGTGACCAGGGAACAAGTGTGTCTGGGGCTGTAGGGGCAGCCGAGTATAAAAAGCATTGAGAGGATCAAGGAGGAATGTGATTTTTTTTGCTATTTTGTTCCGCTTCACTTTGTATCCCGTTATGTTGTATCGGCCTTGCCACAGCAGCAGGTGCCGTGTGATTAGTTGGGGCCTCTAACTGGGTCTGGTGCTGTCTCTTGGCATCTCTAATGGCTTTGTGAAGGTCATATCTGGATTTCCAGTATAGTTCTGGGTTGTCAGACTTGAATGCTCCAAGCCTGGTCTTCCGTAGTGGATTTCTCGGTTCATCTAAGGTTTTCAGTTGGGGAACACATGGACTGACTTCATTGGCACACAGTCTTCTGCACTTATTAATGTGTACAGTGTTCTAATCTCTTCTCACATTTAATAACAAATGAACACACACTCTGTTGACTGAAGAAATCCTGGTCAAATTGGGTCTTTTTAAAACATAAATTTACTTGGTCAAGGAGAAGGTTATCTACAAAGTGAATACCTATAAGGGTGGATGAATAAAGAAGGGGAGCCAGTTCGGCCCTCCTCAGTTAGGAGCTTGACAATTTGAGATATATAATCATGAACAGTGACAACTTGGGGAACCTTCTCTGGGGTCTGCTGGTAAAAATATATACCCGCAGAGTCAGAGATAGATACACACACGTATACAGATACACACACAAGCACACATAGACATAGATACAGATAAGCACATATATACAGATACACAAGTACACACAGCAAGCATACAGAGCCATAGGTACAGATACACACACACATACAGACACATATGTACACACGCAAATACCGACACACATAGCCATAAGTACAGATATACACATACACGCACGATGTACATAAACGCACACAAATGCACACATTGACAGATACATGCACACAGGTCTGACGCAAGTACACACAGAAACAGATGCACACACCAAAACACAGACACACCCATACACAAAGATGCAGAAACAGACATACGTGAAAACACACACACACAAACACATCCAAAATACAGTGACACATGCACACAGGCATATGCACAGACACACACAGACATAGACTGAACACTAACATATTCTCACATAGTCGCGCACACATTTTTTTACATATTTCTATATATTATATACAAACACGCACACAAAAACATCATATACAGTCTCCAGGCAAATAGAAAAAGTATTTCTTCTTTAAATATCATTAACCACAAAGATAGCAGGATTCCATATGTGACTTTTTTCCAATACCTCCCATGCAGGTTGGCATCTGTTTTGATTTTTAATTGGAAACTTACTTTTTTTTCCAGTGTGTTTCTATTTTTAATGGAAGTTATTTTGCTATACAGATTGCATTTGAATGGAATAGATCACCAGGAAATTAGCTAAACCTTGTTTACCAAGTCAAGCTTTTAAACATGGTCACAGCTACATCCAATGTCGAGAATCGAATACAGGTGCACATTCCAGTGAGTTAGACTGAGTGCCAAACATGGGAGGAGATTGCTGTGAGCAGCCAAGTCATAGTTAAACTTGGGACAACCTTCTGTGGTTTTTTTTTCTATCATTCAGGGATATTTTCCAATGAAGTGATCATGGATTTCACAAACTACATGGATTTCTACATCTTTCCTGTTTCCTCCCTATCTTCCCAATCACACTGGGGTATTAATTTCTCTTGGCAGTAGCTCAGCAAATCCTAATATTGTTTTTTTCCTCTATTGCAGACTGTCAAATGAGCAGTGAATTCATTATTGCTTGCTTTTCATGACTGCCCAAACCCTATTCATTCCCTCTTACAGAACAGATCAAGTTCCACAGATGCTTAACAAGAGTCATTTGTGTCTTAGTTTGTTACTGAATGTTAGTTTTAAAGTGTGTTAGAGCTTCTGCTATTTACTGAACTGAAAAAAAATTATGCTTTGCAAGTACTTGTTTGATTTCTAAACTGCCTTTTACCACATCAGGATAGCTCAAGGTATTTATTTACTACTAATTTGTAAAGTGCAGTCATTAAAGTAAATTAGAAACAAAACAACTGATTTGTAAAAGCACACTCTTAAAAACAAAGTGATAATACCATGTCTACCAAGGGAGAATGGTGACTGGGGAGAACCTCCCTGCTTGCCTTTGAACTATCACTGTATATCCACCTCAAAAGGTACTTGAGATCTCAACCAGGTTATGCTTGTCTTTTAGCATTCTGGGACGACACAGCCCAATATTCAACTTTAAGGTCTTAACCCAAAGACAATGCCTCTGAGAATGCAGGTAGATAGGATAGTGAAGAAGGCGTTTGGTATGCTTTCTATTATTGGTCAGAGTATTGAGTACAGGAGTTGGGAGGTCGTTTTGCAGCTGTACAGGACATTGGTTAGGCCACTGTTGGAATATTGCGTGCAATTCTGGTCTCCTTCCTATCGGAAAGATGTTGAGAAACTTGAAAGGGTTCAGAAAAGATTTACAAGGATGTTGCCAGGGTTGGAGGAGATTGAGCTATAGGGAGAGGCTGAACAGGCTGGGGCTGTTTTCCCTGGAGCGTCAGAGGCTGAGGTTATAGAGGTTTATGAAATCATAAGGGGCTTGGATAGGGTAAATGGACAAGGTCTTTTCCCATGGGGTGGGGGAGTTCAGAACTAAAGGGCATAAGTTTAAGGTGAGAGGGACAAGATATAAAAGAGACCTAAGGGACAACTTTTTCACGCAGAGGGTGGTACGTGTATGGAATGAGCTGCCAGAGGAAGTGGTAGAGGCTGGTTCAGTTGCAACATTTAAGAGGCATTTGGATGGGTATATGAATAGGAAGGGTTTGGAGGGATATGGGCCGGGTGCTGGCAGGTGGGACTAGATTGGATTGGGATATCTGGTTGGCATGGACAGGTTGGACTGAAGGGTCTGTTTCCATGCTGTACATCTCTACGGCTCTAAGACTCTATAACTGCTGAATGCTATGCTGGAGTACCTAGATTATTGAGTTCTGACATCTTCATTGCAACTTGAACCTAGGACATCAAGACTCGGAATGTTACTAATTGAACTGTAACTGCTAGAGAAGGTGTGATTGCACAGCTATATTACTCCCAAGTCAACAGTGTTACTGTTGAGAGAAAAGGTAATGAAAGAGGAAAATGGAGGAGAACAAAGACAGGCAAGAGTATAATTAAAAGAAGAAAAAGGTATATTCTTCGATCACTTTTATGAGGAGAGACTTGTGGCGATATTTTAATTATTAGTGAGAAACAGGCATTGGAAGAATAGATTATCTGGTCATTATCTTGTTGCAGTGTGTGAGAGCTGACTGTGCACAAATTGGTGACCACGTTTCAACATGATAATAACAACTGCTCTTTAAAAAGTACTTCACTGGCTGTGGGATGTCCTCAGGCTGTGAAAGGCATAACTGAAAGGCAAGTGTGGTCGACCAAAATGTATCTTTAAAACCATCAACTATCTGGAGGTGGAATGAAGGAGGGTTGTGGTTAGTCACTTAACCCCTCTAACTCCAAACCCTCCTCAATGTAGCCAGTTACTAAATATTGACCATGTGAGTGAGACATCCATGGACAGGCATTGAACCCTCTCTTTAAGTGATTGACTGGCCGTTGATGCAAATTCAGAACTGCAGGAGGTACACTGTGGACCAGGCAGATAAGTGATCACGTTTTACATAAAACATTCACATTACCTTGGGGGAGCAGTGTGTCCCTACTGAGAATCAAATGGATGCTTGGGCCCAGTGTCTCTGCATTACATCCCAGCTTCCTCGATTGGATTTAGAGCCCCTCACCCCTCTCAGCTGGATCTACCCCCTTGCTGTCGCAACCTACCCACTGCACCCTTGCTCCTGCTCATACAATCTGCAGTAACAAAACTTCCCCAGTCTCAGACTCCCTGAGTTGAGTCTCAACATGGCACCGTCACATCTGTTCCCTCTTTACAATTGCAGCCAAAGCTACCTCTGCTTAAGTGGTTCTATTTTCTTTAAAAGTAGACAGTGAGAAATTGGTGTGACAGGTGCACCAAAAATAACACTGAGTTATTTTAGTGCCTGTTTATGTAAAGGCATCAAATTAAAATCTTTCCACAAAGACTTCCCATTTTTTCCGGTGGGATTTGCTACACAATGAAGACTGTGAGCTGCCACACATTGTCAGTTTTGTGGGAAAGATTCAGCTGCAGCCTAAATTTGCCACAATTCCCGTGGGAACCAAGCCATTCCGAACCATAAAATACTCACTTGGTTACAGATTATGAGGTGTGCGGATATGTTGGTGAATCGGAATCATTTTATACAATATCCAACTTTGATTTTCTTTTGGAAAATAGGAGAACTTATCAGAATCGTCTCAACAGGAAGTCTCATGGCAGAACATAGGAAGCACAAATAATCACCTTCTTGTGAGTTTCTCTACTACTCCCCTTAACAGGTACTGGCTCACATTAGGGTTCATCTCTACAAGGTGTTAGCAAAGACCCACTAGAGTACCTTGTGCACTGAGGTTGGAAATCTAACAATATAACACTCATTTAACTATTCCTTCCTCAACCCAAACTCTGAGGTGTTGATGTTGAAGGAAAGAGTTGATGGGGTAAATAGAAAAAAAATTATTTGCTCTGGTGGGAGAGTCCATAACAAGGTGGCATAACCTTTAAACAACTGCTGTTTCTCTCTGAAAAAGGTGACTTATAAGAGGAAACATCCCTGCCCACATTCACCCTGTCAAGACCATTCAGGATCTTATAACTTTCAATCAACTTACCCTTCCAAACTCCAATGGAAACAAACCTGGTCTGACGACAACCAATTATCAATCTGGTAAGCATTTTCATGCTTCCTTCACACATAAAAGCTTTACATATGCATTAGAAGTAAGAGGCTAGCTAGGAAAAGAGTAGGCCCATTAAAACTCAAAGGGGAGATTTTATGTGTGGAGTCAGAGGAACACCAAAATTGGAGGTGTAGTGGACAGCGAAGAAGGTTACCTCAGATTACAACAGGATCTTGATCAGATGGGTCAATGGGCTGAGAAGTGGCAGATGGAGTTTAATTCAGATAAATGCGAGGTGCTGCATTTTGAGAAAGTAAATCTTAACAGGACTTATACACTTAATGATAAGGTCCTGGGGAGTGTTGCTGAACAAAGAGATCTTGGAGTGCAGGTTCATAGCTCCTTGAAAGTGAAGTTGCAGGTAGATAGGATAGTGAAGAAGGCGTTTGGTATGCTTTCCTTTATTTGTCAGAGTATTGAGCACAGGAGGTGGGAGGTCATGTTGCAGCTGTACAGGACATTAGTTGGACCACTGTTGGAATGTTGCGTACAATTCTGGTCTTCTTCCTGTCGGAAAGATGTTGTGAAACATGAAAGGGTTCAGAAAAGATTTACAAGGATGTTGCCAGGTTTGGAGGATTTAGCTATAGGGAGAGGTTGAACAGGCTAGGGGTGTTTTCCCTGGAGCATCGGAGGTTGAGGGGTGACCTTATAGAAGTTGACAAAATTATGAGGGGCATGGATTGGATAAATAGACAAAATCTTTTCCCTGGGGTCAGGGAGTCCAAAACCAGAGGGCATAGGTTTAAGGTGAGGGGGAAAGATATAAAAGAGACCTAAGGGGCAACATTTTCACACAGAGGGTGGTATGTGTATGGAATGAGCTGCAAGAGGAAGTGGTAGAGGCTGGTACAATTGCAACATTTAAGAGGCATTGGATGGGTATATAAATATAAAAGGTTTGGAGGGATATGGGCTGGGTGATGGCAGGTGGGACTAGATTGGATTTAGATATCTGGTTGGCATGGACGGGTTGGACGGAAGGGCCTGTTTCCATGCTGTACGTCTCTACGGCTCTATGACTGATTTACAAGAACACCTAGATCTCGTTGTACTTCCCATTTACTTAGCTTGACTCCATTTAGATAGTAATCTGCCTTCTTGTTCTTGCCAGCAAAATGAATAACCAGACATTTATCTACATTAAATTGCATCTGCCATGCATCCTGGCCTGGTCACCCTGTCACCTAGCCTGTCGAAAGCAGTAAGATTAATGAGTTCCATGTTGATATTTTGGGGCATTTCAATATTAAGGAGGAAGTGGTATTGGAGGTCTTGAAAAACATCATGGTAGCAATGCCCATAGGGCTTCTTGGGATCTATACCAGGATACTGAAGGAGGCAAAGGAGGAAATTACTAGAGCTATGACAGAGATTGTTATATCCTTTTTAGCCATAGGCAAGGTCCCAGAAGATTAGAGAATAGCCAAAGTCTTTCCTTTGTTTAAGAAGGGCAACAAGCATGAACCAGGAAATTATAGGCCACTGAGGCTTGTATCAGTGGTAGGGAAATTATAGGATAAGATTCTTAGGCACAGGATTTACATGCATTTGAAAATAGTGGACTTATTAGGAATATTTAGCTTCACATTGTATGAGGTAGATTTAGACGAAATGATAAAGGTGATTGACAAAGGGCAATGGATGCTGTCTACATAAACTTACCGAAAACACTTGATAAGTTCCCTCATAGCAAACTGGTCTAGAAGATGAAATCACATGGAATCCACAGTAAGTTGGATACAAAATTTGTTTGGTCATATAAGATAGAGGGTAGCCATGGATATGTGTTTTTCTGTCTGGAAGTCCATGACCAGTGTTACTCAGTATTGGTATCAGTGCTGGGAACCTCTGCTGTTTGTAATATATATAATTGATTTCAATGAAAATGTAAGTAATGCTTCGTAAATTTGCAGATGACACAGAAATTGGCGAATAGTGAGGAATGCTGTCAAAGGAAACAGCAGGATATGGATCAACTGGAAAGCTGGGTGCAGAATCAGCAGGTGGAATTTAATCTGAACAAGTGTGAGGTGATGCAGTTTGGGAGGTCAAATGCAAGAGGCAAGTATACAGTAAATGGCAGGACTCTTAGGTGTGTTGATATACAGAGGGATCTTGGCAATCAAGTCCATTGCTCTCTGAAAGTGGCAACACACTGGGAAAGAAGGTGGTAAAGAAGGCATATGGCATGCTTAGCTTCATTGGTGGGGACATTGAGTATAAACATTGTCAAGTCACTTTGCAGCTCTTAAACATTTTAGTTTGGCTGCATTTGGAGTATTGTGTGCTGTTCTGCTCACCAGATGCAGACCAAGGGCTGTGGTCGCGATGGCCAAGTGGTAAAGTCATTGGACTCGAAATCCAGTGGGATTTCCCCGCGCAGGTTGGAACATATTCTAATAGGGTAGGGGAATAGGTCTGGGTGGGATACTCTTCGGAGAGTCAGTGTTGACTTATTAGGCCAAATGACTTGTTTCCAGACTGTAGGGATTCGAAATTCGAACTCTAAATCTAGATGGGATTAGTACAGGATGGTATCATGGTCGGCACAGATATGGTGAGCCATGTTTCCTATGGCTGAGCTGGACTGCTCTATATTCTAAAGGAACTCTCTCCCCCAAACATCCATGAAAGTTTGGTGATAGTTATAGAGTCATACAGTCATACAGCATGGAAACAGACCCTACGGTCCAATTAATCCATGCTGAACATAATCCCAAACTAAACCAGCCCCACCTCCCAAATAATGAAAAATGTCTAAAATAACATGGTTAAGGTTTTTAAATTTTTTTTTTAGAAGTTTAATTCATCCGGGGGACATTGCTTGGTTGGACCAGCGTTTATGGCCCGTCCCTAGTTGCCCTTGAGAAGGTGGTGGTGAGCTGCCTACTTGAGCCACTGTGCTCCATGTGATCAAAGTTGACCCACAATGCTGTCAGAGAGGGAATTCCAGGATTTTGACTAAGCGACAGTGAAAGAACAGCGGTATGTTTTCCAAATCAGGATGGTGGGTAGCTTGGAGGGGATCTTGCAGGTGATGGTGTTCTCACATATCTGCTTCTCCTGTCCTTCTATATGGAACTGGTCATGAGTTTGGAAGATGCTGTCAGGATATTTGGTGAATTTCTGCACCGGACTGTGACCCTAGGGGACTCCTGTACTCGTCTGTTAATCCAGGGACCCAGGTGGTATCCAGGAGATCTGGTTTGACTTTGAATTCAAAAGATTCTGGAATTAAAAGTCCAATGATGACCCTGAAACCATTTTTGATCATCAGGAAAAAACCCCATCTGGTTCATTATTGGCCTTTAGAGACAGAAACTGCCATCCTTACCTGGTCTGGATACATGTGATTCCAGACCCACAGTAATATGATTGACTCTTAATTGCCCTCTGGCCAATTAGCTTTGGGCAATAAATACTGGCCTACCCAACAATACATTCATCCTGTGAATGAATTAAACAAACATTTCTAGCCTCTGACCAATTCTTGTAGTCACTATGTTTATGTAGTGAGTCCACTTGAGTTTCTGGTCAATGGCAACCCCCAGGATGTTGATATTTGGAGATTCAGTGATTCAGAGATTCATCTTCCTATGTGCCAGGTATGAATCTAACTACCAGAAAGTTTACACCCTGATACCCATTGATTCCAGTTTTACTCTGGCTCCTTGATGCCATACTAGGTCAAATACAGCCATGATAGCAAGAGCTGTTACTCTCACAGCACCTCTTGAATTCATCTATTTTGTCCATGTTTGAACCAAGGCTGTAATGAGGTCAGGAGCTGAGTGTCCCTAGTGAACCCATACTGGGCTTCACTGAGCAGATTATTGATGAGCAGTTGTTATTTGGCAGCACTGTTAATGCACACCTCCCAGCACTTTGCTCACAGTCATGAACAGACTGATGGGATGGTAATTGGCCTGGTTGGATTTGTCCAGCATGTTTTAGTACAAGACATACATGGTCAAATTTCTACCCAGCCAAGTTGTTCCATTGTCAGGTAGATTCCACTGTGTTGGAAGAATTGGCTAAGAGAGCAGCAAGTTCTGGAACATAAGTCATCAGTGCTATTGCCAGAATATTATCAGGGCCCACAGCCTTTGCAGTGTCCAATGCAGTGTCCTCTTCATGTGGAGTGAATCAAATTGGCTGAAGACTGGTATTTATGAAACTGGGGAACCACTGGAGGAGGCTGACATGGATCATTCGCACAGCACTTCTGGCTGAAGACCGCTGTGAATACTTCAGCCTTATCTTTTGCACTGATGCATTGGGCTTTTCCATCATTGAGAATGGAGGTATCCAATGACCCTCATTCTCCAGTGAGTTACTAAAATGGCCACCACAATTCACGATTGGATCTGGCAGGACCGCAGAGCTCAGCTCTGATCCACTGGTTGCGGAATCGCTTAGTTCTGTCTATCACTTTCTGTTTATGTTTGGCACACAAGCAGTCCTGTTTGGTAGCTCCATCACATTGACACCTCATTTTCAGACATTCCTGGTGCTGTTCCGGACATGCCCTTCTGCACTCTCCGATGAACCAGGGTTGATCCCCTTACCTGATGGTAACGGTTGAATGTGGGATATGTTACACCTTGGGGTTACAGATTGTCCTGGAGTACAATTCTGCAGCTGTTGATGGCCCACAGCACCTCATGGATGTCCAGTCTCAAGTTGCTAGCTCTGGTTTAATCCTGCGCCATGCAACAAGATGGAGAGTATTCTCAATATGAAAGTGGGACGCCGTCCCCACAATGTGGATGGTGGTCACTCTGACCGATTCTGTCCTGGACAGATTCATCTGCAGCTGGTAAGACTGGTAAGGAAGAGGCCAAGAATGTTTTACCCTCCTGTGGGTTCCCTACCACTTACTGCATGTTCAGTCTAGCAGCTATGTCCTTTCATACCCAACCAGCTCGATCAGGAGTTTGTGTGCTGAGACAATCTTGGTGATAGACCTTTTAATCCCCCACCCAGAGTATATTTTCGTGCCTTTGCCATCCTCAGTGCCTCCTCCAAGTGTTGTTCAACATGGAGGAGTACCGACTCATCAGCAAATGGCAGAATGGAATGTAGTAATCAGCATGAGGTTCCCATGCTCATGTTTAGCTGAAGCCATGAGACTTCATGGGTTCTGGAAGGAATATTGAGGGCTTCCAGGTTCCCTCAACCACTGTGCCACCACCTCTGCTGGGTCTGTCCTGCCAATGAGACAGGACATGTCCAGAGATGGTAATGTTGGTGCCTGGGACATTGTTTATAAAACATGAATCCATGAGTATGACTATGTCAGGCTGTTGCTTGACTGGTCTGCGAGACAGCTCCACCAATTTTGGCACTAGCCCTCACATGTTAGGAAGAAGGAATTTGCAGGGTCGACAGGGCTGTTTCTGCCACTATCTTTCAGTGCCTAGGTTAATGCCAGCTACTTATAATCAAGGTCATCAGGGGTTAATAGTCTAAGGAAGGTCATTATCAGAATTAGATCATTTTCTATTGAAAGACAAAAGAGTTTAAAAGCTGAATGTTCTCTTTCTGTTCCTCTGCTGAAGAGTTACTCAATTGTGTTGTCTGCATCACATACAATTGGCTAATTATGCTTACTATATGAGCTAGTGAGTTATGGCTTTGCAGGTCTCACATCATAGAACATAGAACATAGAACATAGAACAATACAGCACAGAACAGGCCCTTCGGCCCACATGTTGTGCCGAACATTTGTCCTAGCTTAAGCACCTATCCATGTACCTATCCAATTGCCGCTTAAAGGTCACCAATGATTCTGACTCTGCCACTCCCACAGGCAGCGCATTCCATGCCCCCACCACATCTGTACATTAATTCTATTCACATGTACACAACTGAGTAATGGTCAGACATGGCTCATTAACATGCTTTCTTCTGAGATAGAAAGTTATGGATTCAAGTCTCACTTTGGAAACATAGTTTGAGCTGACACTTCGGTGCACTACTGAGGGAATGACACACTGCCACCGAACCAAGCCTCTCTCTACCATCTCAGAGGAACATGTACATTCCAAAGGCATGATTCCAAACAGAAAGTGGGTCCTACATTGCAACTTGCTAATATTCATCACTGACCCAGTATATGGTCTGTTCATTATCACATTGGTATTTGTGGGGCTTTTGCTCTTCTATGAACATGGTTGTTTCCTCCTCTTAATTTTGTTTTCTGTGATGTTTTCTTTTACATGTAGAGAGCAGATTGCACATTACAGTTTAATTCAGTGGCCACAGCTAGGACCCTTCAAAATCATCCAGGATTGTCTCTCTTGCTCACTTTTTAATGACTGGATGTCAGAATCAGTGTGCGTATAAGGTGATGGGAGTAGAGGGCAGGAAGTGATAGGTGTAGACAAAGACTGGTTTGGATTTATTGGTGATGGTCATGCAGCTTGCTAACGTTGCAGCTGGAATTTTGTGAACCCTCTGGGGGTAGGCCTTCCCTTCCACAGGGGTCTTCATTGACAACAGACTCCCCCAAGACTCTCACACTATCACTGACCCTCCCTGGTCAGCCAGAGCCAGCCTTCCTTGTCCTGGCACATCAATATTTATTTTCACCCAGCGCTCAACATGGAGGCAGTGACTGTGTCCCCTTGCACATTGAACAATGGTCACATCTATTGGAGGCATTGCCAATGTTATGGTGAAGATTTGAAAAGTATGGCTCTGGAAGAGCACAACAAGTCAGGCAACATCCGAGGAGAGCTGACATTTCGGGCATAAGCCCTTCATCAGGAATGTGGAGGGGGATAGGAGCTGAGGGATAAATAGAGTTGGGATGGGGGTGCGGGGGTCAGATAGCTGGGAAAGAGATAGGTAGATGCAGGTGGAGGGTGATAGTGATAGGCCAATGGGAAGGGTGGAGTGGATAGGTGGGAAGGAAGATGGACAGGTCGGACAGGTGAAGAGGGCGGTGCTGAGTTGGAGGGTTGGATCTGGGATGAGGTGGGGGAGAGAAGATTTGGAAACTGGTGAAGTTGATCTTGAAGCCGTGTGATGTTCTAAGCCACCCGACAGCTGGAGGAAGAACGCCTCATCTTCCGCCTTGAAAGATCGGACATCAATGATATGGTGAAGCCAACCCATTTGGTTGATCTTGTCTTATTTGCTTACTGTGGCTCCCTTCAATTGTAGTCACAACCTTGGGATATCAGGTCTCATCACATGCTGGTAAGATCCCAGCCTCTATGTCTGACCTCACATGTAATGAGTGACCATGTGTGTGAGCTAGAGAACAATTATCAGGGACTGTGGAACATGAACACCAGAGCCTTGATAAGGAGGGGAGTGAAAGAGAAGCCTCGGGATATAAAATGCCGTACAAAATAAGTCAACTTTTTAAAAGCTGGGCGAAAGAGAGTACTGCAGATGCTGGAGGTCAGAGTCTAGATTAGACTGGTGCTGGAAAAGCGCAGCAGGTCAGGCAGCATCCGAGGAGTAGGAAAATCGATGTTACTGGCAAAAGCCCTTCACCAGGAATGAGGCAGGGAGCCTCCGGGGTGGAGAGATAAATGGGAGGGGGCGGGCTGGGGAGAAGGTAGCCCAGAGTACAATAGGTGGATGGAGGTGGGGATGAAGGTGATAGGTGGGAGAGGAGGGTGGAGCGGATTGATGGGACGGAAGATTGGCAGGTAGGACAGGTCATGAGGATGGTGCTGAGCTGGAACTGGGGTAAGGTGGGGGAAAGGGAAATGAGGAAACTGGTGAAGTCCACATTGATGTCCTGGGGTTGAAGTGTTCCGAGGCAGAAGATGAGGCGTTCTTCCTCCAGGCATCAGGTGGTGAGGGAGTGACGGTGGAGGAGGCCCAGAACCTGCATTTCCTCAACAGAGTGGGAGTGGGAGTTGAAATGTTTGGCCACGGGGCAGTGGGGTTGATTGGTGTGGGTGTACCGGAGATGTTCCCTAAAGCGCTCTTAGAGAAGGCGTCTAGTCTCCCCAAGCTGCCTAACTAACCCCCCTTAGATCTCTTAACCAGCAGTGTCACATAGTGCATGGTCCCCCAGGACAATACAGGGGACGTTTGTTAGCAAAATGAGTCTGGCCAATGACTCTGAGAGGTAATAAATAAAGCTACAAATCAATTGCTGGTGACAGATTCCTTCAATTTCAAGCGCAGGCTTTGATCATGGAACCTTTATTTTTGTTAATAAAGTAATAATGAATGGCAATAAACTTAGTCATTGGATGTCACAGTAGTTTTAACTGCATAACAAAGACTGCAAGCTAGTCCTTATTGTTAGCATGAAGAGACACTCTCTCTCTCTCTCTTTCTCTGTTCCTTGGAAAAGTCTAAAGGGAAATAAATCTTGAGCATCCTCCACCCATTTCCTAGTGGACTCAAGTGTATAACTTGATAACTAACCATAACTCAGCACTAATTGGCACTAAATTGGCAATCTGTCTCAGAGAGGCCACATCTAATGTCCGGGAATGTGAAATATCACGCTGATAGAGCAAAGAGGCGAGGGCGAACTTAGAGAAAAGAGGAGAAAGAACTTTATTGGCTGACTGCTCAGAGGCCCTCAACTCAATGGAGAGAAACATCCACTAAATTAAGTTGGGGAAGAAATTCACAAGAGGGATTTTTGTAGAGTTGATAGGAAGAATGTTTCACCCTCAAAAGACACAGCTTTCAGATCCTTGACAAAAAAGCAATGGGTGAAAATAAAGGAGTTTCTTTGCTGCACCGAATTCTGTAATCTGGAACACACACTGCCTGAATAAGCAGAGGAAGTAGATTCAGTTTCCAAAAAAGCAATTGGATAAATATATAAATGAAATAAAATTATTCAGTAATGGGAAAAGAGCAGGTAATGGGATCAAATGAAAAGGTCCATCATAACGTTGACATTGGGATGATGGGATGAATGGCCTCCTTCTACACTGTATCATTATGTGTTTATGTTAGCCTTTTTTGTGTATGTGTCTGCATGTGTTTGTCAATGTCTGCATGTGAGTGGATGTGTGTGCATGTTCATTGTGTGTGTGTGTGTGTGTGTATCTGCATTTGGTTGGCTCAACCAAGTGTTTGTGTGTGTACATGCATGTATGTGCATGTGCGAGCACGTGCATGTGTGTGTTTATATTTCCTGGGGAACTGTGCTCCAAAGGAGAATGGATTAGATTATTAAGATTCTAGTAAACCAAAGAGAACAGTCCCACCAAACCTGTCCAAACTGCATCTGCTGTACCAGTCATACTCATGACCTGTAGACTCTTAAAGTTTCCCAAAATCATCATGGTTCATGAAGCGAGTTGCCAGCATCAGTTCAAGAAGCTGACTGTTTTAAGATGAATGAGTTGATATTCTCACGTCACATTTGATCAACCTGAATCTATTCCCACCGTGCCTCTGCATGAGAACCATTCTTCGGCCTATCCCCCGTTACTCACTGGGCTGCACAATCTATCAGAGTTCCTTTTCCTGCTGAAAGGTATTCATTGCACTGGTGGCTCTGGCAAAGGAAGGCAGATTTCCGATCTCAATCACTCCCTTTCCCTTCAGCCAAGTGCCAGGAGCTCATAGCTTTTCCTGTGAGCTTGACGCATTGTTTTAATGTGCCTGAATCAATTGGGTTTTGCCTTTTCCTTAGGAACTGCTAAGAATGAGGTGACAAACATTTCTTAGTCATGCACATATCTAAGTATCTTTTAAATGCTGTAACTGTACCCACATCCTCCACTTCCTCTGGAAGTTCATTACACACATGAACCACTCTTTGTGTGAAGAAAATGCCCCAAATGTCTTTTTTACTCCTTTCACCTTAAAAATATGCTTCCCACCCTAGGGAAAAGAAACCTGCCAACTACCTTATCTGTGCCCCCCATGATTCTGTAAACCTCTATTAGGTCACCCCCTTAACCTCCCAAGCTCCAGTGAAAAAAAATCCCAGCCTATCCAGCCTCTCCTTATAACTCAAACCTCCACTCAGTTGTCAGCAGGCCTCAGTCAAATCGAGGAAGCTAGCCTTCACTCAAGGTGTCTGCACACAATAAGTCAAGGACAGCCTATGATACCACCCCAGGGGCTTGGAAATGGACAGTCAGCCACAAGCAGCAGTCGGAGATAAGGTGATCTCCACGTAAGGAGTAAGGAGTCAGGAAACCCACCAACCACCTTATGTATTTCTGTCCTATTGGTGGCTGCTTTCCTCCAGGATTGGGAGAGAGGCAGGTATTAAGGGAGGTGAACATGGGTGGCACAGTTGTTACTTTTGGTGCAGGTATGGAGTGACTGGATAGCGTGCAGGGCACCTGAGCTTAGTGGTATTGGGGTTAGGGTGGGTTACAGACAATATTGAGAGTGGCAGAGCAGCATTCATGGTGAGAGGTGGGTATACTAGTAGAGATACGGCAACAATGAGGTCTCAGAGAGAAGGTAGCAGTACTCACAATGATGGAGTTGCAAAGGTCATTGACCTTCATCCTACATTATTGTGCATTTCCCCAAGCAGATTGCTTTAACACAGGGGGCAACCTGGGAGCAGGCTGCATGGCCTAGCATCTTGACCTCCACCATCAGCCTTAGGGGAGGAGGCTGCACCACCCTGTCCAGCAGCACCTCCAGGAATGTTCCCCGCACAGTAGGAATCTGAGTCCCCCTCATCTGCCTCATCTGTCTGGAAGCTGGTGAATTTCAGAAAACCTGCAAGTGGTGAGGTGGTGAAATGGAGTCAGAATCAGAACACAGGGACAAGGCAGATGGTTAATGGGAAGAATTTGGTCAGATATGACAAAAAAAAATTGTTTGGCTATGTGGCCGAAATCCATCAAACAAAACTCAACACATCTCAGACTTAGCCAAAACAAATGCATCAATTACTATTTTATTATGAGAGACGTTCTTCTTCCTCTATTGTTTTCCTGCCTTTCCCATCTTCAGCTGTTGACATGTCACTGCAGTGTTTCCGTTCATTCTGATAAGCAAGGCCAAGAGATTAGTTTTGGATTTGAGCAATGTTGTGTCACAAATACGATGGACCGAATAACATCCTCCTATGTAGGTTCATCCACGAATATGAAAGGTTCCAAATTAGTGGATCACATGGAGACCTTCAGCTAGGCCAGCTCCATCCTTCACTCATGTTTGTATACAAATACTTCCAGTGAGTGATTGGTGAATAAAAGTGGGACTCATCAAACAATCAGAAGAATTTTACAGCACAGCAGGAGGCCAATTGTCCCATCATGCTCTTTGAAATAGCTAATCAATTAGCTATCACTTGCCCACTCCTTCACAAGAGTTCTGTGACTTGTTTTCATGTTTAAGGTGCTCACTGAGACATTTAAGGTGCTCCAGACGTTTCATTACCTGGCTGGGTAACATCATCAGTGGCGACCTCCAAGTGAAGTGGAGCTGTTGTCTCCAGACACCTTAAACTTCAACCTGAGCTACAAACCTTCACAAACCTTGTTTTCATGTGTTATATATCTACTCAACTCCAGCTTGAAAGGTGCCTTGCAATTTCAATGTAGAACACTAGAGCACAGGAACTGGCCTTTTGGCCCATGATATTGTGCCCAACATGACACCAAATTAAACTAATCCCTTCTGCCAGCCCTTGGTCCCTATCTCTCCATTCCTTGCATATTCATGTGCTTATCTAAAAGTGCCTCAAATGCCCCTATTGTACCTGCCTCCATCACTACCCCGGCAGTACATTCCAGACTCCTACCACTCTCTGTGTAAAAAACTTGCCGCTCACATCTCCTTTGAACTTTCCCCCTCTCACCTTAAAAACATGCTCCTTAGTCAACCCTATCTATGCATCTCGTAATTTTACAGACTTCTATCAAGTCTCCACTCAGCCTCCACCACTCCAGAGAAAACAACCTGGATTTTTCTAACCTCTCCTTACAGCTCATACCCTCTAATCCAAGCAGAATCCTCTTCTGCATGCTCTCCAAAACCTTCACATTTTTCCTGTAAAGTAGCAATCAGAATTGAACATAATTTGCTTCTACTGTACTTTATGGTAGAGCATTCCAAGTTTTAATTATGGGTATAAACAATTGTCCTCATTTTGCCTTTGGACTTTTTTTGTCAGTTGTTATAAATCCTCTTCAAATTGTTTATCGCTAACCCTAACATATACACATGGTGCAAACTCACTGCTGCCTAGCAAGTTACCTGGAATTTGATTATTAAATCGAGACTTGATGTAACTTTGGACTGACCTTCAACCTTCTGGTTGAGATTCATGTGTCATCATAAATTGTCCATAACCAATTTCCCACTCCCATCTTGTCTACCTCTTTCTCTCTTCAACAACTGTCTCTAATAGGAGGCCTGAGATTTCTTCACTCGCTGTCAGATTCTTACAGTGAATTGCTTGATAAGGTTCAAAACTGGAGCCACATGGTAGAAACCTCCTGATAGCTCTGCACATATTTAGTGATCTTACTCAGCAAAAGGAGGCCTGACATAGGAAGCTGAAATATTGTACTGCTGCAACCAAAGGAGAATTCAGGAGAAATGTTTGTAGCTAGAGTACGGTTAGAATTTGGCTCTTGCTAACACAAGGTTCAGTTGAGGTGGATAACATAGACACTTTCAATGGGATATTTGATAAATACATGAGGGAGAATTGAAAGGAAGGGAATGTTGATGAGGTTAAAAGTGGATGGCCAAGATAACCTTTCCACTCTATCGTTCTCATGCTTTCCACAGTTTTCCTTTGCCTGAACTGTCCCTAAAGTCTTTATAGACCATACAGTTATGCCTCCCACATGACCCCCGATCTTGTTGCATGGATGACCCTATCAGGGACAAGAGCAAACTCCAAACAGCATTATTCCAGAGATTCCAGAGATTATCAAAGCACACAAGTCTCCCCATTATGATCTACAGAGAAGTAAACTTGCATAAAATCAACTTCAATTGACTGTGTTCCTTGGTCAAATAACTGAAAATGCCTACATCGCAATCTCCTGCTTTCTCAACCGTCAAGGGCCCAAAATTCCAGGGAAGGAGAAAGAAAGTGTTTCAAAGCGAGCCTTGAAACGCCCCTTGAAGCCAAGAAGCTTTGCACTTAAAGACTGAGGAGCTTGCTAACAATCATTCAGAATGGCAGCAAATTGTGAATCAAGCTGTTTCAGGTTTGGATTCATAGAGGTGTGCAGCATGGAAACTGACCCTTCAGTCCAACTCATCTATGATGACCAGATATCTTAAATTAATTTAGTCCTATATGCCAGCACTTGACCCATATCCCTCTAAACCCTTCCTCATCAGATAACCATCCAAATGCCTTTTAAATGTTATAATTGTAGCAGCCTCCACCACTTCCTCTGGCAGCTCATTCCATGCATGTACCACCCTCTATATGAAAATGTTGCCCCTTCGGTCCCTTTTAAATCTTTCCCCTCTCACCCTAAACCTATGCCCTCTAGTTCTGAACTCACCAATTTGAGGGAAAAGACCACATCTATTTACCCTATCCATGCCCCTCATGATTTTCTAAACCTTTATAAGATCACCCCTCAGTCTCCAAATCTCCAGGGAAAACAGCCCCAGCCTATTCAACCTCTCCCTATAGCTCAAACTCTCCAACCCTGGCAACATCCTTGTAAATTTTTTTCTGAACTTTTTCAAATTTCTCAACATACTTCTGGTAGGAAGGAGACCAGAATTGCACACAATATTCCAAAAGTGGCCTAACCAATATCCTGTACAGCCGCAACATGATGTCTCAACTCCTACTTAATGCTCTGACCAATAAAGGAAACATATCAAACACATTTTTCACTATCCTACCTGTGGATCCACTAACAAGTTTTGAGAAGGAAACCCAAGCAAACCGAAACATGTAAGTCGAAAGCTGGAAACACCAGCAGTGCTTTGCCCGGAGGCTCACGAAGATGTTACCTAGTATGGTGATGAAGCGTCTGAAAATGAGCCTTCCAGCTCAGCGAGCAAACCTACATCCTGTGACTCCACTTTCGAGGAAGTATGAACCTGCACTCTTTTGTCTTTTTGTTCAGCAAAGTCACAATGACTTAATGGTAAAGCAGAGATGTGACGAAGAAGGAAAGAGAAGGAAGCAAACCCTGGACTTGAGACTCACCCTACCTCCACTCAATGGCCTGCCCCATGAGCCCAAAGATTTGTGAGTGGACAGTTGACATGTTCAATGACATAACGACCCATATCAGAAACATCCTGAGTAGACACCATTCCCGAATTGAGAGACAGTTAATAATTTCAAAACAAAGAAGGGTGTGAGGTAGCTAATGTAGTGCTCTGATATGGACCTCTTGTGCCTAAATGTTTGTCTCTGTGCTGGAAGTTATACTGTGTAATGATACGATCTACTGATGGTTTATTCTGCTTGGGTTCATTACTCTCCTGGTTAGCACCTTTCATCATTCCTTTCCTCACTGACCAACAACTCAAATTTAAAATTCCTGTCCTCAATTTCAAATATAGTGGCTCAATGCTTAGCACAGCTGCCTCACAGTGCCAGGGACCCAGGTTCAATTCCAGTCTTGGGTGAATGTGTGGAGTTTGCACGTTCTCCCCATGTCTGTGTGGGTTTCCTCCGGGTGCTCCAGTTCCCTCCCGCAGTCCAAAGATGTGCAGTTTAGCCATGCTAAATTGTCCCATAAGGTCCAGGGATATGCCATGGGACATGCAGGAGTTATGGGGGTAGGTTGCGATGTTTTTTGGAGAGGCGGTGCAGACTCATAGAGTCATACAGCATGGAAACATTTCATGATTTCATACCTCCATTGCCTCCACTCTCCCTGTCTCTATAATCTCCTTGGATCTAACAGGAATGCTGTATTTCCCTAACCTTGTACTTTTGTGCATCTCCTGATCTCCACCAATCACTCACTGGTTGCTGTACAATAAGCCATTCAGGCTCGAAGTTGCACATTATCTGAAATAACTGCACAGAGGCTGGTGTGCTGTCATCAAGTCACCCTTTATTTACATGTACACTTTACGTGGGCTGTGACCAGCCAGCTCAAAGCCTGTCCCAAGACTGAGCAGTCTCTCTGAATCTCTTGTTGATCTCTATCAGCCAAGGCTCCCTGATTGGCCCAGGTTAACAGACCTAATCAAGAATCTCATAGTCAATGAGATCTACTGGGCCATGGTTCCAATCATGCCATCACCCTTCTTCAAAATTCTCCACCTTTCTATGGTTCGATCTTTTTTATACAATGCCTCTAAACCTACTTGTTTTTAATGAATTCTTGATCACCAGGCTGAATCAATCAATGCTTCTGTTTTGAATTGTGTCTCTTTACGTTCCAGTAAATCATTTTAAGCTCTATAAATGTAAATTGTTTGGGTAATGTAGTCCATACACTTAACTGCCTCTGTGCAGTGACACCTAATGCTACATATAAGGGGTGATGAAAATTTCTGTCCCTCAACATCTCGATTCTTCAAACATCATTAAACTGATCCCGGACTGTTTACAAGAATGGGTTAAGACCCTCTGCTGTACTTCCTTCAGCTCCTTCCTGCTCACGCAGAACTGATCACTCTTTCCAAGGAAACCATGTATTACGCCAATGGAGGAGAGGAAGTGACCTGATCCAAGAGATTACTCCATTGGGAATATCCGGAAAGTAAAGCCAGATCAAGGCAAAGTTGACTTGCAGCAATTAGTACGCAAATCTTCCAGTAGTGTTAGAGAAGGTTCCAGATTTAAAGTCGATTAAGGTCAGGAGAAGAAATCTTTTAAGCAGAACTTCGGCCAAATCTTCTCCTGATGTGTGCTCATTCCATCAATGTTCTCAACCAAGGATGTGACTTCTTTGTCTAGCCTCCTTATTTTAAAAGTCTCACCCTTGTATTCAAACTCATCTGTGCCCCACCCTGTTTCTGCAGCTGTACAATTCTCCAAGCTCTCTACATCTCAACGCCTACAAGTCTGGCTTCTTGCACATCCTGGTTTCCATCATTGCACCATTGTCTGTCAGGCCCTCAGCTGTCTAGGACCAAAGCCCAAACGTTTTCTCCTTCAGACTATAAGACCATAAGAGTAGGGGTAGGCAATTCAGCCCCTTGAGCCTGCTTCACCATTTAATATAGTCATCTCACTCTCAAGCCCACTTTCTTGTCCGCTGTCCATTGCTAATTAATATTCAATATATTCAATGTCCCAGCATCCACCACATTCTGGGTAGTGAATTCTACAGATACATGCCCATTTGAGAGAAGTAATTTCTCTTCATCTCTGTTTTAAACCTGCTACCCCTTATTCTAAAACTATGATCTCTTGCTTTCATGTTGCCCTACATGAGGAAGCATCCTCTCTACATCTACTTTATCAATCCCTTTAGGATTGATGTACATCAATGATATCACCTCTTATTGTTCTGGACTCAAGAGAATATTAGCCTGAACTGTTCAATCTCTCTTCACAAGACAAACCTCCCCCCATCTCTGGAAGCAATTCAGTAAACCTCCTCTGTGTTGCTTCCACTACAGCTAAATCCTTCCACAAGCCAGGGGACCAAAATTGTATACAATATCGCAGGTACAGTGTCAATATTGCCTTGTACAGCTGCAGCAACATTTCCCGACTTTTATACTCTATGTCTTTAGCAATGCAGACAGTCTTCGGGTTGTGAATGGATTCAGTTTTTGAGTCAGCTTTCAAGCTGATTTGTCGACAAGTTGGATCACAGTGCAGGACAATATTAAATAAGCCATTCATAAGATTCGTAAATCAGATCTTTAAAATTATGATCCTTGCACCCCTAGATGTAAGTACTCTTTTTGTCCTACAAGATAACAAGGGATCTGGACAAAGCAGACAGAGAGAACCAGTTCCTGTTAGCAAGAAGATTGGAATTGGGTGACAACAGTTTAAAGCAGTTGAAGAAATTAAACAACATTTTTAAACAGTGGTGAGTGGTTAGGATCTGGAATGCACTGCCTGAGAGTGTAGTTGGGGTATATTTCATTAAGGGGATGTTATGAAGATGCTTCCATTGTCGTGGTTTGAGGACTCATGTTGAAGAAATAGTGAAAATCATTCCATTTGAAAAACCATGAGATGCTTAGACTCAATTGTGTAATAAATGTTAGCTGGAGGCTTAGACATTTTTGGGAAGAAAAACACTTTCTGAAGTCATAAAGTTAAAGAGATAAATAGAATAGGGAAAAGGACCTTCAGCCCATTGAGTCTGTGCCAGTCAAAAACAACTACCTTACTATTCTAATGCCATTTTCTAGCACTTGGCCCATAGTCTTGTATACCTTGGCATCATCAGTGGACATCTAAACACCAAAGTTTTAAGTCTTTCTGAGTCTACCACCCTTACAGGCAGAGACAAATTCTCTGCTTGCTAGAAGAAGCTTATAAATAGCCAGAGCCTCACAGACCACTGAGATGTTGGGACTGGTTTTCAGAAAAGTCACATGTCTGAATTTATGGCAGTAAGGAATTTTGTTTTTTAAATATATTGTTTGGACAGGTCAGCTGAGTTGTAACGTGCTAACAGAAAAGTTACTTAACTCCTCGAAAACTGTCTTCTTTGGACTAAATCTGGATTAGTGGTGCTGGAAGACCACAGCAGTTCAGGCAGCATCCAAGTAGCTTTGAAATCGCTGTTTCGGGCAAAAGCCCTTCATCAGGAATAAAGGCAGTGAGCCTGAAGCGTGGAAAGATAAGCTAGAGGAGGGTGGGGGTGGGGAGAAAGTAGCATAGAGTACAATGGGTGAGTGGGGGAGGGGATGAAGGTGATAGGTCAGGGAGGAGAGGGTGGAGTGGATAGGTGGAAAAGGAGATAGGCAGGTAGGACAAGTCCGGACAAGTCATGGGGACAGTGCTGAGCTGGAAGTTTAGAACTAGGGTGAGGTGGGGGAAGGGGAAATGAGGAAACTGTTGAAGTCCACATTGATGCCCTGGGGTTGAAGTGTTCTGAGGCGGAAGGTGAGGTGTTCTTCCTCCAGGCGTCTGGTACACTGCATCCACCTGGACACCCCATGCTGGCCTATTACCTGCCCTCGACCTCTTCATTTCCAACTGCCGCCGGGACATTAACCGCCTCAACCTGTCTACCCCCCTCCCCCACTCCAACCTCTCACCCTCACAACGCACAGCCCTCCAATCCCTCTGCTCCAATCCCAACCTCACCATCAAGCCAGCGGATAAAGGGGGCGCATTCATAGTCTGGCGCACTGACCTCTACATCGCTGAAGCCAAACGTCAACTCGAGGACACCTCCTCCTACTGCCCCCTCGACCATGACCCCACCCCCCATCACCAAACCATCATCTCCCAGACCATACAGAACCTCATCACCTCAGGAGATCTCCCACCCACAGCTTCCAACCTCATAGTCCAGGAACCCCGCACTGCCCGGTTCTACCTCCTTCCCAAGATCCACAAATCTGACCACCCTGGCTGACCCATTGTCTCAGCATGCTCCTGCCCCACCGAACTCATCACCACCTACCTCAACACTGTCCTATCCCTCCTAGTCCAGGAACTCCCCACATACGTTCGAGACACCACCCACGCCCTTCACCTCCTCCAAGACTTCCGTTTCCCTGGCCCCCAATGCCTCATCTTCACCATGGATATCCAATCCCTCTACACCTCCATCCGCCATGACCAGGGCCTCCAAGCCCTCCGTTTTTTTCCTCTCCAGACATCCCCAACAGTACCCTTCCACCGACACTCTCATTCGTTTGGCCGAACTGGTCCTCACCCTTAACAATTTCTCCTTTGAATCCTCCCACTTCCTCCAGACCAAAGGGGTAGCCATGGGCACAGGTATGGGCCCCAGCTATGCCTGTCTCTTTGTTGGCTACATAGAGCAGTTGACCTTTCATAATTACACCGGCACCACTCCCCACCTCTTCCTCCGCTACATTGATGACTGCATTGGCACCACCTCGCGCTCCCGCGAGGAGCTTGAGCAATTCATCAACTTCACCAACATATTCCACCCTGACCTTAAATTTACCTGGACCATCTCTGACACCTCCCTCCCCTTCCTGGACCTCTCCATCTCCATTAATGATGACCGACTTGACACTGACATTTTTTACAAACCCACCGACTCCCACAGCTACCTGGATTACACCTCTTCCCACCCTACCTCTTGCAAAAATGCCATCCCGTACTCCCAATTCCTTCGCCTCCACCGGATCTGCTCCCAGGAGGACCAGTTCCACCACAGAACACACCAGATGGCCTCCTTCTTTAGAGACCGCAATTTCCCTTCCCACATGGTTAAAGATGCCCTCCAACGCATCTCGTCTACATCCCGCACCTCCGCCCTCAGACCCCACCCCTCCAACCGTAACAAGGACAGAACGCCCCTGGTGCTCACCTGCCACCCTACAAACCTTCGCATAAACCAAATCATCTGCCGACATTGCCGCCACCTCCAAACAGACCCCACCACCAGGAATATATTTCCCTCCCCACCCCTTTCCGCCTTCCGCAAAGACCGTTCCCTCCGTGACTACCTGGTCAGGTCCACGCCACCCTACAACCCACCCTCCAATCCTGACACTTTCCCCTGCCACCACAGGAACTGTAAAACCTGCGCCCACACCTCCTCCCTCACCTCTATCCAAGGAGCCTTCCACATCCATCAAAGTTTTACTTGCACATCCACTAATATCATTTATTGTATCCGTTGCTCCCGATGCGGTCTCCTCTACATTGGGGAGACTGGGCGCCTCTTAGCAGACTGCTTTAGGGAACATCTCCGGGACAGCTGCACCAATCAATCACACTGCCCCGATGCCCAACATTTCAACTCCCCCTCCCACTCTGCCGAGGACATGGAGGTCCTGGGCCTCCTTCACCGCCGCTCCCTCCAGATGCCTGGAGGAAGAACACCTCATCTTCCGCCTCAGAACACTTCAACTCCAGGGCATCGATGTGGACTTCAACAGTTTCCTCATTTCCCCTTCCCCCACCTCACCCTAGTTCTAAACTTCCAGATCAGCACTGTCCCCATGACTTGTCCGGACTTGTCCTACCTGCCTATCTCCTTTTCCACATATCCGCTCCACCCTCTCCTCCCTGACCTATCACCTTCATCCCCTCCCCCACTCACCCATTGTACACTATGCTACTTTCTCCCCACCTCCACCCTCCTCTAGCTTATCTCTCCACGCTTCAGGCTCACTGCCTTTATTCCTGATGAAGGGCTTTTGCCCGAAACGTCAATTTCGAAGCTACTTGGATGCTGCCTGAACTGCTGTGCTCTTCCAGCACCACTAATCCAGAATTTGGTTTCCAGCATCTGCAGTCATTGTTTTTACCTTCTTTGGACTAAAGTTCCTGGACCAGATATCAGTGGAATACAAATCTGATCCCATGCCACTTGATGAGGTGTAACTTTATTACAATGTCAAACAGTAAGACAAGCTTAGGATGACCTTGGTTGCTTAGAAGTCCCAAAACTAAAGTTGAACTCAGGTGGTCAATCCATCAACAGATTTCCTCATCCAATTTTAGAGCAGCTGACCAAAATGATCAATCCACTGTCATGGTGAGTTATGAAGTTTTCTTTTCTTTATACCTTTTTCCTTGCTACGGCTGTGTCAAATAGGTGATACATAATCTTGGCCCATTTCTTTGGTTTTCAATTACATCGCTGTCCTGTTCAAAACCATCACCATTCTCTACCATTACCATCAGCCCATGTTTGAATAAACATAAAAAATCATCTGTACTTGGATTTATCTCTCATATATCTCAATAATAGAATGTGGGAGACAGTTTTACGGTTCCAAAGTTAATGTACTTCACTGCTCCAACATGGTTTTAGACTTTTAGCAAAACATCTGTGACTTCACCAATACCTTCTAATTTTCTTTGCCTGCCTCTTCATCCTTGGTCAGGGTACCAATCTCTTCTTCTATGTCTGCTTCCACCACTAAGAGATAAACCAGCCACACAAGACTTCATCATAACCTGCTCACTCTTAAAAATAGGAAAGAAGTTTGAAATGAACCAGCTGGGGCTTCTTTTCCCTGGAACGTTGGAAGCTGAGGGGTGACTTTTGGACTCCCCACCCCCAGAAAAAAGAATTTGGCTATTCAATCTGTCCATGCCTCTCATTATTTTATAAACCTCAGTAAGGTCACCCCTCAGCCTCCAACGCTCCAGAGATAAAAGCCCCAGCATATTCAGCCTCTACCTATGACTCAAATCCTCCAACCCTGACAAGATCCCCATAATTGTTTTCTGCACCCTCTCAGGTTTAATAGCCTCTTTCCTACAGAAAGGCAACCAGAATCGTATGCAGTATTCTAAAAGTAGCCTAATCAATGACCTTTACAGCTGCAATATGACATCATAACTCCAATGCACAATGCTCTGATCAGTGAAAGAAAACATGCTAAACACCTTCTTCACCACCCTGTCTACCTGTGACTCCACTTTCAAGTAATTATGTGTCATTACTGCTGGTCTCTTTGTTCAGCAACACTCCCCAGGAACTTACCATTAACTGGTCACAAGCCTCCTGTCTGAAAAACAACCCTCCACCACTACCCTCTGTCACCTACCTTCAAGCCAATTTTGTATATAAAGTGGCTATTTCCCCTGGATCCCATGTGATCGAACCTTACTAACCAGTCTACCATGCGGAACCTTGCCAATCATTTTGCATGTAGAGCATACCACTCTGCCTTCACCAATCTTCTTTATAATCTCTTCACAAAACTCAATCAAATTAGTGAACATGATTTCCCACAAAGCCATATCGACTATCCTTAATCTGTTCTTGCCTTTCCAAATATATATGTACTTTCATATTTCAAATGGTGCATTAATCACGTTTATGTCTTTGTTGAATGAGTCTTATTTTAAAATAAAGTAAAGTGAACCAGGGGTCACAGTTTTTGTTGAAAAAAACCTGACTGTCGGATTTCTTTTTGTATGCTGAAGAGTGTAAACTACATACTTGGCCATATTGGTAACTGGGTCAAACACATAAACCTCGAGAGTGGGGTGCTAGAAAAGCACAGCATGTCAGGCAGCATCCAAGGAGCGGGAAAATTAATGTTTTGGACATTCTTGGTGAAAGGTTTGTGCCCGAAACGTCAATTCTCCTGTTCCTCAGATGCTGCCTGATCTGCTGTGCTTTTCCAGCATTCCGCTCTCCAGCATCTGCAGTCCTCACTTTCACCAAAAATGTAAACCTGTGTTGTAACCTTAATGATACTGGAACAGGACTGTGAATTCCTCCAACTTTGGTGGGCACAGCCATCATAAGAGAACAGAATAATTATCAGAAAAGAACGTGCACAGTTATGAGGTCAAGGCAAGGCAAGTGGGAATCAGTGAGTAGCTCTTGTTGAACCAACATTGGCACAACAGGCTGAATGGCCTCGTTCTCTGCTGTAATAATTCTATAAGATGTACCTTTAAACCTACTCATGTGATCAAACGCTATTTTAATGTCACTTTACAACAGGATTAGACAGTGTAGTTGCAGGAAGGATGTTCCTGATGGCACGGGAGTCCTGAACCAGGGGTCACAGTCTAACAATACAGGGAAGGCCATTTAGGATTGAAATGAGGAGAAATTTCTTCAGCCAGAGAATGGTGGGCCTGTGGAATTCTGCTACCACAGAAAGCAGTCAAGGTCAAAACATTGAATGATTTCATGAAGGAGTTGGAGAGTACACTTGAGGCTAAAGGGATCAAACTATTATAAAAAATAATATATTATTTAATTATTACATTATTAATTATTTAATTATTAAATAATATAACTATTATTAAAAAAAATAAGAACTATTATAAAAAAATAACAGCATCAAGCTAGTTCAGTTGGAAGATTAGCTATGATCATGGAGAATGGCAGTACAGGATCAAAGGGCCAAATAGCCTAGTTCTGCTTCTATTTTCTACCGTGCCAAATATTGCTTGAAAACACTTCTGTGAAGTGCTTCTGGGTGTTTTACTATTTCAAAGGTGCTACATAGATGCAAGTTGTTGTTGATTGAACATCAAGTTCCAGAGCTGTCCATCAGCCTTCAGTATCTCTTAAAGGTACGAGGATAGTACAGTTTGAGAACTATTATAAAACAACACAAAGCATTCACCTTCTGATCCACCTTTCCTTTGCTATCTCAAGGTGCAGCTAATCAGGTGACTGAGCAGATGAAATGAAAAATGAATGCAAAACATCTAAACTTTAAAAGTGCAAAAGAAAAACAGAAAATGCTGGAAATTCTCCATGGGTTTGGTAACATCTGGTAAAGAATAGTTAACAGTTTGGGTGGAGACCCTCCATCCGTTTTGACAAGGTTTGTAATGGAGCAGCTGAGGCTCTGTGAGTGAAAGTCTGCTCTTGGTGTGACTTTATTTCCTAGCTCCATGTGTGGAGCCTATCAGATGTTGTTACAGCCAGGGATTCAAAGGGAAACAAGAAATTATTTATTTTCCTTACACCAATCCTCCTGGAGAAATAATCGAGTACAATAGATACCTGGAAATGATTAAACGGCAGTAATCTCATCACAATGACTTCATAAACTTCAGATGAGAAAAGCTTGCATGATTTACAGCCACGTTCAGATTCCCAAGATAATAGAATCATACTGTAGAGACCATTCAGCTTACTGTGTCTATTGTGTCTCTTTTAAATGTTATTTAACTAATTGAACTACCCCTGCCTTTTCCACACAGTACTCAAATATTTTTATTCAGTCTTTTCCAATTCTCTTTGTGAAGTTGGTTTTGAACCTGCCTTGATCACACTTCATTCACTTTTCCTCTGATTTTCCTCCTGCAATTACCGTAAAATGTGTCCAGTAATCACCAACCCTTCTGATCCTGCAACGAATTATTCTTACGCACTCCATCAAAACTCACCATGATCTTGAACACTGGCTTTAAATCTCATGAAACCCTGTTTCTCTCAACTTTCCTCTTAATTGAAATATTTCATCCCCAAGGCCATTCTAGTCAATCCCTTCCACACTTTATTGAAGATTTCCCCTGAACATGGATTCAAGTGAAAAGGTGAAAGTGGCTACTCAGTGTCCTGTCTACATGACGCACAGCAGAAATTCACTGTGGCTCCTTACACAACACCCACCAATCACTTTTCTTTGTATTTGTTTATGGAATTGTTATGAACTAGGCCAGACCACTCAAAACATTCTTAAGCAGACAGCCCAGACAATAACTTTGCAATTTGTTTCGATAAGTGTACAGTGAAAATTACCCGGAGCAAGTTAGTTCAGTTGACTACCAGGTGTTAAAACAGACAAAAATGTATTCACAAAATTACACAATGAAACACAAAGAACTGAATAGAGAATCCCCACAGAACTCAGTCTATCCAAACTAGACTTAATTATGCTATTCCGAATATACGCAACAGTCCCACTAAACAAACCCCCTTAAAACACAGTAAAAAGAAGGAACAGATGTTTACAGGTTGAAGTTAGAAGGGCAGAAAGAGAGAGACCCTATTCACAGAGTCCACTGCTGAAATCCCAACTAGTTCTGGACTAAACTGCTCGGCTAGAGAGCTGACCACTCCCCTTTCATTATACAGGTCACTTCTAAAACATGACCACTTTGGCCTGAAGTCTCATCTGTTTACATATACACAAAAAGGCCTCTCAATGCCCTTTAATTTCTGGACCAAACCAGTCCAATTGTCATCAGAAGAGTTTTATTACCCGTCTGAAAAAAAACCAAGGACACACAGTATCTTGAGAAAAGGAATAGCTTTTACAAAAAAGGGACCAGCTTTGTGACAGAATGTGGAGATCACTAGCTGGGCTGGGACATCCCCAATTGTCTCTTGATCTGCTGTGCCATTTGATTGCTACAGGTCTGGAGTCACATATAGGCCAGATAAGGAAACAACTGCAGATTTCCTGCCTTCGATTAGTGAACCAGATTTATTTAAGACAATCGATGTATCACCATTAGGTTACTATTAATTCCAAATATTTATTGAATTCATTATTGACTAGACTTGTGACAGAATCAGGTGGGTCATTGCAACAATTGATAATGGTTACATGGTCACCATTAAGCTTGTAATTTGTTTAATTCCATCTTTTATTTTCTTATTGATTTCAAATTTCACCATCCCCCATAATGGAATTTGAGCCCCCAATCACCAGAACATAACCCTGGGAATTTAGATTAGTAGCCCAGTGACATTCCCAATATGCCACAAAGCCTCCCGTCCATCTTGCAGGACAAGGACAGCTGTTACATAAGAGCACCACTACCTGTAAGCTCCTCTTCAAGTCACTCACCATCCTGACTTGGAAATATATCACTGTTCCTTCACTGTCAATGGGTCACACCCTGAAATTCCTTCCCTAACAGCATTGTGGATCTACCTACACGGACTTCAGTAGTTCCAGAAGGCAGCTCACCACCACTTTCTCGAGGGCAACTAGGGAATGGACAATAAAGGCTGCTCCAGACAGTGATGTCTACGTTCCTAAAGAAGAGTTTATGCCCGAAACGTCAATTCTCCTTGGCCTGCTGCACTTTTCCAGCACCACACTTTTCAACTCTGGTCTCCAGCATCTGCAGTCCTCACTTTCTCCTGTCTATGTTTCATGAATGACTTAAAAAGCCTCATGTTGGACTGACCGTGTGCCTTCACAAACCCATTTCTAAGAGTGTCTTCAAGCCACTTACAACCACACAAGAAAATTAATGTTTAAAATGAGCAAAGCCTGGCAGATGGAGACTTTGTTCCAATGAGATTCTGTTCCAGCGTCGTTTGTGAAAATGACAATTAGTTCATGTATTGTTGATCAGGAAATTTAAATCCTTCATCTTAAATTGACACATTTGTTTGTTATACTGAGGACATACTTCATTGGGAAAAATGAGCAGAAAGTATTTTTAAAAGTAAGAAGTGGCATGATTGCTGCATATTTTTCAGTCCCCCTCCCTGACAGTGGGGGTGTACCCAAGCACCCTGAGAACCATTACTTGCTTGGATATGTTAGAATCTGTCTGGACACTGAAGCTTCTGGTAAGGTTGCATTTGGTAGCCAAATACTCAGCCTGCACTGCACAGCTCTGGAGTCCAGTCTTTAACAGATGTGCGGTCTGTGTAACCGCACAGAGAGTCTGATTAAAGTGTCCATGTGCTGCCTTCTGCAGAAAACATTAATCAGGAACATCTAGCTTGCAAGGGAACTCCCACAAGAACCAAACTTTCCACAAAGTGAAGGTGGGATCTAACATCAATCTCCATTGACAAGAAGGAGAATCTTTTTATCCCTGGTCACAAGTCACCAATAAACCAGCGTGTCTAATACCCACAGAAGCAATAGTGAGGTAATTGACTCAAACCTGACTGAGCTAATTGTGTTGTCAGTGCAAATCAGGGCCTGGCGAATTCCAATTTCATTTGTAAAATCGTGTCAGGGAGCAAACTGCAGCTGATTCATGTTAAATATCACAATGCCCTTTGGAATTCTGGCTAAGTGCTTCCTTGTATCTTGACAAAATTCCAAGGAAACATCAAGGATGGTTAGACAGACTCTCATTTTAATGCCTCATCTGAGATCAGCATTTCTGACTGTGTGGCATCCCTTGGTACTGTACTGGGGCATTGACTCAGATTACCAACTTAACCTCCTGACTTTGACGCGACCAAAGTCTTTGAGAAATGGAAAAATGTCATGAAGCTCAACTATCCCTTTCACTCTTGACAGATAGACATCCCCTTCTCACCCACCTAACCTTCTCACTACAGCAAGAAATTACAGATAGCTGTAAACTCAGCCCAGTTCATCATGAAAACCAGCCTTCCTTCCATTGACTCCATCTACATTTCCTACTGCCTTGGGAAAGCAACCAATATAATCAAAGACCCCTCCCACCCATTATACCCTTTTCTGCCCTTTTCTGTCAGGCAGAAGATACAAAGGTTGGAAAACATGTCCCAACAAATTCAAGGACAGCTTCTTCCCTACTGTTATTAGACTTATGAAAGGACATCTCTTATATATTAGAGTTGATCTGTCTCTCTGCAGCTTCTCTGTAGCTGAAACACTACCTTCTGCATTCTGTTCTATTACCCTGATGTACTTATGTAAGATATGATTTTGCTGTTTAACATGCAAGGCAATACTTTTCACTGTATCTAGGTGCATGTCTCAATAATAAATCAAATCATAGCTTTCACATTGCTAGCTCTCTGTCATTGTGGAGCTCTCTGTCATAATTCCCAGGTTATTGTCTGCTGGGAATCCAAGGGTTGGACTCCAAACAGATTTTCCCTGTGACTGCTTTCCGTGGAGTGACTTTCGAGCTGTAGAATTCTCAGGGAAAGCTGTGCATCCTGCCCAAGCTGATCCTTCCTTTCTAAAGGGAAGAGAACAAAGGTCGTGCACCATGTAAAGCAAGGTCTGATTACTTCCTCGATGCATGTGGGGACTAGTGGACAATCTGATATGACAGATTGGAAGGATTCAATATCCTGAGACAAAAGCAAAATGCTGAAAATCTGTAATGGAGTGGAAAATGCTGGAGGTAGTCAACTGGTCTAGTAGCATCAGATCTGAGACCATTCATTGAAACTGGCTCTGGTTTCTCTCTCCACAGATGCTGCCAGTGAGTGTGAACACTGTTTGGTCGAGAAATTTATGTGTCTATGTAAAGTGCCATGCCAGCACATTCAGCTTGACATTAACATGTAACTGTATCCCATCTTTCATGGGATTTGGCACCAGTGTTTATTGCCTGACCCTAATTGCTTTTGAAAAGTTGGTGTAGTCTGATTTCTTGAGCAGTTGCAATTCCTTTAGTACAGGTACACCCATATACAGTTTTGTTGAGTTGCCAGGTGGACCCTCCAATTCAATTCATTGCTTTACCTTTTTGGAACAGTGGCATGGGAGGTTCTATTGGAGGGATTCAATGCTAGTTATGACTTGGTCCAGACTCCTTTTCAATGAGTGAATAATTGAGTGTAGGAAACTGACAGGGGCAGGAGAGCATGCGAGTGATCTTGTTATCACACTGTTAACCATAGTTATACTCATGGATGGTTGCGGATTGCAGATGTTAGACTGTGATGGTGATACAACCAAAGAAGTAGAAATGAGAACAAAACATAATGGTCTGGAGAAGCTCATCAGGGCTGGTTGCATCTGTGCAGAGAGAAACAGAGTTAAGGTTTAATGTTGATGATCTTTCATAGTGACTGTAATGGAATTTTCACCAGCTTTGTTGGAATATTAATTCTTTTTACCTCCACAGGGATGACCTACTGAGATTTTCCAGCCCTTTCTATTTTTTCTTATTTCAGGTTTCCAGCATTTGCAATATTTTGCTTTTATATTTGTAGAAGCAGCACGAACCAAGTTTGTGCGATTTCTGCTGGAGGTTATGTAACTAATAATTGCATTTTACTCTATGATCAGTTTTACTGAATTGCCACCATCATTTCATCTTTCTTTCTTTCTCATATCTAAATTGCTGATGCTGTTCCTTTTTGAGTTTGTTCGTAGGATGTGAATCTCACTATTTAAGCCTTCATTTACTACCCTGGTGAAGGTCACGATGAGTCAACTTCTTGAACTACGTCGAGAGTGGTGTGCTGGAAAAGCACAGCAGGTAAGACAGCATCCAGGGGGGAGTAGGAGAATCAACATTTCAGGCATGAGCCCTTAATCAGGAATGAGACCTTCTTGAACGACTGCAGTCCTTGGAGTGTGGGAGGGAGTTCCAGGATTTTGATTCATAACAGTGAAGGAAGGTGACATGCATGCATGTCAGGAAGTTGTGTGGCTTGAAAGGGATTGTGCAAGTCATGTTGCTCTCTCTCGGTGGTAGAGGTGGTGGATTTAGAAAGTGCCATTGAAGGAACCTTGGCACAGTGCATATTGTGGATCGCACTCACGTCTGCTACTGAGTTTCTGCAGTGGAGTGAGAATTAGATTGGGTATAATTTCATGGGGATGAGGGCATCATTGGCCAGACCAACATTCATTGCCCATCCCAAATCGCCCAGAGAGCAGTTAAGAGTCAACCACATTACTGTGGGTTTGGAGTCACATGTAAGCCAGACCAGGTAAAGATGAAACAAAAAACTGCAGGTGCTGAATCCAAAATAGACAGAGGAATGGAAGGGAGGGGGATGGACTGGGAAGGGAGTTGGGGGATGGGCAGGGCGGTTATTTGAAATTGGGGAACTCAGTGTTGAGTCCTCCAGGCTGTGAGCTGCCCAGACGGAAGGTAAGGTGTTATGCCTCCAATTTGCAATCTGATGACTCATACCTTATTACTTCACCACTCCGTCTTCTCTCCCCACCCAAAATCGTCTCCACCCGCACCCCCCCCCCCCCCACACACACACACACACACACACACACACACACACCCGTATCTTCAGCTCCTCCAGTCCTGAAGCAAGATTATACCCCAAACACTGATTTCTCCAGCTCCTGATGCTGACTGGCTTGCTGTGTTGTCCCAGCCTCCTGCTTGTCTGGATCAGGCAAGGATAACAGTTTATTTCCCTGAAAGACATTGGTGAACCAGATAAGGTTTTCCAACAATGGCTTCATGGTCATCATTAGATTGTTAATTAATGACTATGTTTCTTTTGTTTTATTGAATTCAAATTCCACAACCTGTCATGGTGGGATTTGAACCCAAATCCCCAGAACATTACCTGGGTCTCTGGATTAACAGTCCAGCAACAATATCACCAGGCCATTGCCTCCCCAGGTGGGCTGCTTTCTTCTGCATATTGCCAAACTTCTTAAATCTTGTTGGAGATGCGCTCATCTGGAGAAGTGGAGAGTATTCCATCACATTCCTGACTTCTGCTTTGTAAATGGTGAACAGGCTTTACAGAACTATAACATGACTCATAACACTATACACTCCCACAAGCTGCAAAAACTCAACAAGCATCAGTGAACTGTAGCTGACAAAGGAAGTTAAGGATTGTACAATATGAAAAGAAAATACTTACAAAGTTGCTAGCAATAGCAGTATGTCTGTGGATTATGACATTTTCAAAGTACAGCAAAGGAGGACCTGAAATAGATTAGCAAAAATTCTAAAACTTCTACAAGTACACGAAAAGGAAACATCTAGCTGAGATGAATGTGGGATGAATTAAAAGCAGAGTCGAGACAATTTGTAATGGGGATCAGAGAAATGCAGTGAAGCTAATTGATTATCTTGTGTCTGAGCACTGGGACACTGGAAGGATTGGAAAGCAAAAGTGACTTCAAGTTTACCAAGGGTAGAATGTGGGCAGCCAGCCATTAGAATAGTCAGGTTTGGAGGAAACATTGGCATGAGCTGAGACAGGGTACAGAAATACCTAGGGGTGGTATTTTGAGAGGAAGAGCAATGCCAACAGGAGAGATGGCACATCCAAAGACAGAATACAATCAATAATCTATAACTTGATTCTCTACATTACCCTAAACGTCCAGGGTTATACTGGCTAGTGGATTACTGGATTAGTGGTGCTGGAAGGGCTCAGCAGTTCAGGCAGCATCCAACGAGCAGATTTAGCTGCTCGTTGGATGCTGCCTGAACTGCTGTGCTCTTCCAGCACCACTAATCCAGTATTTGGTTTTCAGCATCTGCAGTCATTGTTTTTACCTGGCTAGTGGATTAGCCATGGGAAATGCAGGATTACGGGGATGAGGTAGGATGTTCTTCAGAAGGTCAGTGTGGACTTGATAGGTCAAACAGCCTGCTTCCACACTGTCGGGATTCTACGACTCAGTGAATCACAGCTAACATGGAGACCAGAGGGGAAATGCTGAACATTGTACTATTATTCAAAGGGATAGGTGTTAATGTCACTGTAATTAATAGGATCAATACTGAGAATTAGACCTAACTTTTATTTAGAAAGGCATTGCTTAATCAGAGATAGTCAGTTTTTTTTTCTTACGTGAGGGTTGTTACTTACAAGCCTAATTGAATTTTTGAGGAAGTATCAAGGAGGATTGATGATAATAGTTCAGTGGGTGTTGTCTCCATGGTTTTTAGTAAGACATTTGACTAGGCCTCACATGGCAGACTGGTCAGACAAATTAAAGCTCATGGGTACTGGGGAATGTGTTGGGTTAGATATTTGTGAAGTCTCATCATGATTACCTTCCTCCGACATTTTACGCCCGGCTAGTGAAGATAAGTATTGTGTATGCCTTCTTCACTGCCCTGTCTACCTGCAGGGATCTCTGGACACAAAGATCCCTTTGTTCCTTGGTACTCTGTAGAGACCTACCATTCATTGTGTAAATTCCTCCTTACTGTACCTCCAAAAATGCATCACCTCACACTTATCAAGATTAAACTCTATCTGCTATTGCTCTTCAGAAGTTACCAGCATATCAATATCAGTTCTGGTGACTACACTACTAAAAGAACATGCTTAGAGTGGAGAGGGTACAGAGGAGGTTCACCAGGATATTATCTGGGATGGAAAATCACAAGTTATGAAAACAGACTGGATACAATGGGTTTGTTTTCCTTGGAGCACAGGAGGCTGATGTAAAAACTGATTGAGGTATAGAAAAGTATGAGAGGCACAGGCAGAGTAGGTTGTGAAAATCTCTTCCCATTGATAGATGTATCTAAGACCAGAAGGTGAGGAACAAGTGGCTTAGAGGATGTGCTGCCTGAGAGGGTGGTGGAAGCAAATTCTCACGAAACATTGAAGAAACGTCCAGATGAATACTTAAAATACACTGTCTCAGCGCATTCATGCCAATGTTGCGTCCAAACCTGACTATACCAATATATTCCCAGCTGGCTGCCCACATTCTACCCTTGGTAAACCTGGAGTCACCTTTGCTTTCCAATCCTTCTATTTCTCTATTCCCCATTGTAAATTGTCTGGACTCTGCTTTTGATTCATTGTAGCTTATGGAGCAAGTGTTGGTAAATGGAATTGCTGGAATATAAGACAATTTTCTATGCTGTGTGAGTCTGAATGTAGATGCAAAATTAGATCAGAAAACAAAAGGTCAATAAATGTTCTTGTGAATAGAAAGTGATTTCCAATGATGGCCCACAGGTTCGGTTTCGGGTCCTTTGCTATTCACGGTACATGTGAATGATTTAACATAAATATGGGAGGTATGATTGGAAAATTTGCGGATTTGCAGACAGATTTAGCTGAGTAGTTGAAGAGGATGGCTTTCAACTTCAGGATGACATTAACAGTTTGGTCAATGAAAATTGAAAATCAATCTGGAGAAGTGCAAGGTCTTGAATTTGAGATGGCAAACAAAAAATGGAATACATAATAATCAAGAAGGTAGAGGATGTAGAGGAAATGAGAGACCAGGAAGTGTGTATTCACATCTCCCTGACAGTGGCTGGTCAAGTAGGTAAGGTGGTAAAGAAGGCATATTGAATGCTTTTATTCTTTGAGTAAAGTATTGAATACAAAAGCAAGGATGTAATATCGGAACAATATAAGACACTGGTTAGGGTACAGCTGTAGTTTGCATACATTTTTGTTCAACAATAACAGGAAAGACATCATTTCTACACAGAAAATACAGCAGTGAATATTACCATGGTTTGAAAATGAAAATATATTGGATAAGCTGAGGATGTTTTGCACAGACAAAGGAGGCAGAAGGGTGGCTTAATGGAAATGTACAAAATAATGAGAGGCTTGGACCAAGTGGACAGGAAGAAGTTGTTTTACCCTACCGGAGAGGTTAATGATTGAAGGGGATATGCAGGAAAACACTTTCACTTTGAGGCTGCCCAGTTGGATAGTTAAGGCAGAAACTCTCAACTCAATGAAAGGGAATCTGGATTAGCACCTAAAGCTGAAACCTACAAGGCACAGGACAAGGTGTTGTTCGAATGGTCATTTAGCTTATCTTCAGCCAGTACAGACACAATGGGCTGAATGGCCTCAGAGTATATCATAACATTTCTAAGGTTCTATGGGTGGTCACCTATTCAATGGGAATAGGCTCGAGGAAGTAGGAGGTGGGACAACTGTAGAAGATGAGCTTGGAGAATATAATGGAGATAAGAGAAAGCTAGAGAAAATTGCAGGAAAGAAGATTAGGGGAAGTTTAACACAGTGGGCTGAACAGACCCACTGAATTAATTCCATGAGCTTCTCACACTTGCCATTGTTTCACCTGAAGATAATTAGGGGTGGACAAAAATACACTGCATTTTTTCCTAAAATTAAACAAAGAACCTGTGGGTGCTGGAGATCTGCAACAAACAAAAAGAGAAATTGCTGGAGAAACTCAGCGGGTCTGGAAACATCTGTGGAGACGGAAACAGAGTTGACGTTTGAGTCCAGCGACCCTTCTTCAGAAGCCTTCCTCAGAAGTTGTATTTTGCTTTATTGCCCACATCCCTTTGAAAAAAAACCAGACAGTATACAGTGACTTAATTGGCTGCAGCTGCACAATTTCAACATGCAGCAGATATTTGTGAATTCAAAAGTGTCTGTTTCAATTGGCTATTCGTAACAAAGAGGCCACCCACTATGTATCTTACAGCACATGTACACCCGTGTCAAGAACAGAATTGTATCGGGAGCTGTCAGCCCAGACTGAATTTATTATTTTCAGAAAGACTGCAGAGAAAGAAAAACACTTTGAATGTCTCTCGCCTTTCAGGAGATTTTCCCCACACTGTCAAGTACCTGACCTCAGGCTTGTGATGTTCCACTGTGAATGAAGAGAGGGAGTTCCCAATCCTGACAACTGAGATATGAGGAGATGAAATAATCCCAAAGGAAACTTCAAGCCAGCAAAAAAAAAGCGAATGTTTTTGAATTTCAAGATCCAAATATTCTCACTTAGATCAAAAAACAACATTCTTGAAGAGGGTTTTTTTTGGGTGGAAAAGTAAGTGTGCAATAATCAAAAACACCATGCAAATTTATTTTTCAGCCATCTGCGCAATGCGTAACATATTTTGTTTTTACAAGCTCACAAGCTACATATCAAGATGGGAAGTCACTCAGTCCATTTGGGTATGCTTTCCAAATGGATTCTCTATAATTCGTCTCAGTCCATTCATGATGCAACACCAATCTCTCAAGCAACCCATGTTTCAGCTTTCCTTCATCAGAGCATGAACTTTTATGGGCTATTGATCAAGTGAGTGCTTTCTCCTGCATGGTGTCAAGCTTCTTGCTTGTTGCTGGAGCTACACAATGGACAGTCAGTCATTACACCACCAAGTTAACTACTTTTTATAAATGATTGATCTGATCAGATTTATTCTGGGACCTTACTTATCCTGTGAAACAGCTGGGCTCCCACATAATCCAAACACTCTCAACCTAACAGTATTTGATAAATAAGCGATTTGTTCCCCTTTAACTGGTGTGTTTAGTGCAGGGATTGACAATGTGGTAGACATGGGCTGTACAGTGCAAAACTGGAACGAATTCTTTGTTCAGCTGCTGTGTACTGTATTAAGTGCAGCAGTTGACAAAGGCATGCGTAGAAATACTATCACCCAGAATGGATTGGAGAGTATTTATTCTCCTCACTTGGTGCATATATAAAAGAAAGAGTCCATTCTAAATGAAGATGAGGCCCTTTTTTCTGTCTCAGAGGAGCTTTAATCTGCAGACTTCTCTTCCCCGGGGTGAAGCCTGGATCATTGATTATATTCAAAGCTGAGTTAAATGGATGCTTTTTTTTTACAGACAAAGAAATCAAAGGTTATGGAGGGCAAACAGGAAAATGGATATGAGATCACAACCAGATCACAAAGGTTGATCGAAGGATCAAATTCTGCTGCTAAGTTCAGTCTGGTCACAAATGTTGACTTTGTGTTGAAATCAAATTACTATTTGAGAAGACTGTTAGCAGTCAACACTAAAAAATGATTTCATGATTTGTACTAATATTCAGCCCATTTAGAATACTTGTTGGATTCAGCTTTGACAACTGCCACACACGTGGCTGAAACAGTTTGTATTGCAAATCCTATTAGTGTATTTTTTCAGATGTCGGGTGGGAGGGGGTGCAAAACCTTTATTGGTTCTTTGGAAACCTCTTGCTGAACTTGGAAAGCTATCACTTGTCTGAGAAAGTGTCACACCCTTGGATGAAAAGCAGAGAATAACAGATATTCAAGAGAGGCTGTGAGATCGTGGAACCCAAACTGTTTAAAAATGCCTGTTGAACTCAAAGCAGAGGGCAGTGGGAATCTGGAATTCTCTCCCCGAAGTGGTTAGTGATTCTTGGAACGTTTGGAGTTTTCAGAATTTGGATGACTAGAATTTTATTGGGAGGATGTGTCAAGGGATTATGGGGTTGGGACAAGTCGCAAGAGTTGAGGTGGAGGTCAGACATGATCCTAACCAATGGCAGAACTAGCCTGTGGAACTGAATGGTTCACTCTTACTTTTATGTTCCTTTACTGCCACATGCAATCACTTCTTGCACTTATTATTATCTTTTATAATAACCATCTTGCTCAGTTATTGGGAAGCAATTTAACTAAATTCACCAAAGTTAAATAAAAAAGTTTTATTTCTTGCGACTGCCATCATCGACATTGGTCTCTATGCCTTTGATACACCCATAACATCAAACTGTTGGCTTAACTTTACCACTTTATTGACAAGACATTCCACTTTCCTTTTGGTGGTTATTGCGTGCAATACGTGGGTTTCCTCTGGGTGCTCCGGTTTCCTCCCACAGTCCAAGGATGTGCAGGTCAGGTGAATTGGCCATACTAAATTGCCTGTAGTGTTAGGTAAGGGGTAAATGTAGGGGAATGGGTGGGTTACGCTTCGGTGGGTTGGTGTGGACTTGTTGGGCCGAAGGGCCTGTTTCCACACTGTAAAGTAATCTAAATGTAAATCTAAATCTAATCTAACAGATAGCGATGCAGGGCTTTACAACCCAGGAAAAGGGCAGAATTTAAGACAATGGATGTAAAGACTTCAAAACCAGTCATAATTGAGGGTTTAGAGATTAGTAGGAATCAAGACTGCAGGTATAACATCATCATTCTATTGCATCTTATAATCACATATTTCAAAGGGCCAAGGATCAAGATGTCGGTGGAAGACAGCGCTTGAGGTTGGGGGATCAGAGTAAGTTGGTTTGATTTAATTAACCTTACCTTCCTGTGACTGGTGAAAGGAGGATTGAGAATTCTTTGATTATGGACTGAAAGAACAAAGAAAAAAAACAAAGAAAATTCACAGCCCCCAGGAACAGGCCCTTCGGCCCTCCAAGCCTGAGCGATTCCAAATGTACTGTTTAAACCGGTCAGTCAATTCCTAAGCATCTGTATCCCTCTGCTCCCCACCTACTTATGCATTTATCCAGACGCATCTTAAATGAATCTACCGTGCCTGCCTCTATCACCTCTGCTGGCAACGCGTTCCAAATGCCCACCACCCTCTGTGTGAAGTACTTGCAGCGTGTATCCCCTTTAAACTTTCCACCTCTCACCTTGAAAGCATGACCTCTCGTTATTGAATCCTTCACCCTGGGAAAAAGCTTGTCTCTATCCACTCTGTCTATACCCTTCATGATTTTGTAAACCTCAATCAGGTCCCCTCTCAATCTCCTTTGTTTCTAATGAAAATAAACCTAACCTACTCAACCTCTCTTCATAGCTAGTACCTTCCACACCAGGCAACATCCTCATAAACCTTCTCTGCACCCTCTCCAAAGCATCCACATCCTTTTGGTAGTGTGGCAACCAGAACTGCACACAGTATTCTAAATGTGGCCGAATCAATGTCTTGTACAATGTTAATATGGGCGGCACGGTGGCACAGTGGTTAGCACTGCTGCCTCACAGCGCCTGAGACCCGGGTTAATTCCCGCCTGAGGCGACTGACTGTGTGGAGTTTGCACGTTCTCCCCGTGTCTGCGTGGGTTTCCTCCGGGTGCTCTGGTTTCCTCCCACAGTCCAAAGATGTGCAGGCCAGGTGAATTGGCTATGCTAAATTGCCCATAGTGTTAGGTAAGGGGTAAATGTAGATGTAGGGGTATGGGTGGGTTACGCTTCGGCGGGGCGGTGTGGACTTGTTGGGCCGAAGGGCCTGTTTCCACACTGTAAGTAATCTAATCTGTAAGTAATCTAATCTAATCTAATAATATGACTTGCCAGCTCTTATACTCAATACCCTGTCCAATGAAGGCAAACATACTATATGCCTTCTTGACCACTCTATCCACCTGTGCAGCAACCTTCAGGGTACAATGGACCTGCACTGCCAGATCTCTCTGCCCATCAACTTTTCCCAAGGATCTTCCGTTCATTGTATAATCGCTCTAGAATTAGTCTTGCCTAAATGCATCACCTCAAATTTGTCTGGATTGAAAAGCATCTGCCACTTTTCTGTCCAACTCTCCAGTCTATCTATATCCTCCTGTATTCTCTGATGGTCCCTTATGCTTTCTGCTGCTCCATCAATCTTCGTGTCATCTGCAAATTTGCTGATCATACCAACAGTGCCCTCTTCCAGATCATTTATGTATATTACAAACAACAGTGGCCCCAGCACTGATCCCTGTGGAACACCACTGCACCTTTCTCCATTTTGAGAAGCTCCCTTCAACTACTACTCTCTGTCTCCTGTTGCTCAACCAGTTCTTTATCCACCTAGCTAAACTACCCTGCACACCATATGACTTTACTTTCTCCATTAGTCTACCATGGGGAACCTTATCAAATGCCTTACTAAAGTCCATGTATATGACAAAAACCTCTAGGAGAAAGTGAGGACTGCAGATGCTGGAGATCAGAGCTGAAAATGTGTTACTGGAAAAGCGCAGCAGGTCAGGCAGCATCCAAGGAGCAGGAGAATCGACGTTTCGGGCATAAGCCCTTCTTCAGGAATGAGTCAAGCAGCAGCCTAAAGCAGCAGCAGCAGCTTTCCTCATTCCTGAAGAAGGGCTCATGCCCGAAACGTCGATTCTCCTGTTCCTTGGATGCTGCCTGACCTGCTGCGCTTTTCCAGCAACACATTTTCATCTCCATGTATATGACCTCAACAGCCCTTCCTTCATCAATCAACTTGGTCACTTCTTCGAAGAACTCTATTAAGTTGATAAGGCATGATCTCTCCTGCACAAAACCATGTTGCCTATCACTGATAAGCCCATTCTTTTTAAAATATAAATAGATCCTATCCCTCAGTACATTCCCAAGTATCAATAAATCATCAGTCACAGTCCTGCTATCATTTTTAGGGAAATGTAGGTACTGTATCTGAGGGGTTAAACTTATTTGACATTTTGAAGGAAATTTAAAAGATCTAGATCACCCATGTCCATCCAGAGAAGGGAATATCTCATTCTTACACTTGTGCATTTGCTGTTAGTGTTCTTTCTTGCTGTTGCTTTGTCTTCAGATTTGGTGAGGATGGGGGTGGTGAAGAAATTATACTTTCTTGTTGATTTTGGCACTTTGAGATGAAATGATTTGAAAGCTCTTCCTGAATAATGTAAAGTGATTGCTTGTTTAGGCTGCTGCTTGACTGCTTTGCTGCCCCCTTTTCCTTGATCCTTTCTTCCAGCCTTCAGACAAGACAATGGAAATTTAACAGATGACGGCAAAAGGAAAGAGAGAGGGAGAGGTCAGGCCCAGCCAGAGACTGAACTCTAGGTGAGGTACTAGAGAATGGTAAGGGAGGTAACAGTCCAAGCTGCTTAAAGCATTTTGATTTTTTACATTGCTTAGACAAAGAAAAGATGTTTCATACAATTCATTGCAAGTTACATTTTACCCTTAATTTTCCATTATTAATGTTGACGGAAGGTACATTTCGGCATAACTATTCATCTTGCACTCACTTTTCAAGAATATGTAATCCACTGGTACACAGATATTTATACTGGATGAGAGGTAAGTGCTGTTTGGTTAGCAAGTGGGCTCTAATTGCTCTAAGTATTTCCATGGAGAAAGCACCAGTTAATCATGATTGTCAGTTAACTGCTAGCCTTTATTTAAGTATTAAACTGGGAATTGTACCTCTCATTTGTCAAAGCATTTGCATTACCCTGAGAAATTGAAATAGGTTGTCACCTGGTTTGCTGAGTTAAGTGGCTTAATGGTTAGTACTGCTGTCTCACAGAGCCAGGCACCTGAGGTCAATTCCATCCGGTTTCCTCCCACAGTTCAAAGATGTGTAGGTCAGGTGGATTGGCCATGCTAAGTTGCCCATAATGTCCAGGGATATGCTGGCTAGGTGGATTAGCCATGGGACATGCAGGGATAGGGAAGGGGGGATGGGTCTAGATGGAATGTTCCTCAGAGGGTCAGTGCAGATTCAATGGGCCAAATGGTCTGCTTCCACATTGTAGGGATTCTATGAGTTCTATGAGTTTTCCTTTACTGATCTGTCACTGGAGTGAATAAGACACTTGTCTGTGTTTGTGGACAACTGCCGTTAGGTAATTTTTCATCCAGTGTGACCTCTAAGTCATGGCTTACAAATTGGTTGGAGCCACACCTAGTTTTCAAGCACAAAAATGCGATCTACGCTTCCAGGACGTAACAGAGTGCATACTTAAAGTTGGGAATGCAACACCCACTACATTGATGCAGGCCTCCAGGAACGTGGAACCATTTTAATGTCCTCTATGTAAAATTGCTTTGCTCTGAGCCAAAGCATGCATTTCTGGACCATATACCGTCAAGAAAATCAAGTCTTAATGATCTCTCAATGAAATAACTCCACAGAGGCCGGTGTCTCATGACCAAGTCACCCTTGACACTTCGAGAGTCCTTGACTACTTTACTGCCTCATACGCAGTCAGCTTACCAGAGTGTCAGTATCTCTGACACTCAACTTTTTTATACATCAGCCAGGGTTCCCTTATTGGGCTAGGTTTATAGCCCCAATCAGAGAACTCATATTCTGTGATGTCTCGCTAGCTGACCTCATCACAATCACTGCACTAGCAGCCAATTTCTAACTGGAAGGTAAAATACTGCAGTTGATGTAATGCTGACATCGAAACTGAAAATGGTGCAAATTCTCAGCAAATCGGACAACATCTGGAAATGAGGCAAAAACATCTTCAGAACGATGAAACTATTTCGGGACCAGTTCAGACCACCAACCGAGCAGGACATCTGTGTTTTTAAATCCTGATCTGGGGAGCTGTGACAGGCAGACATGCTGCTATAATCTCCTTGCCTTCCATGCACCACTGCCCTTTCCTGACATCACAAAGGTGCCCCCACAGACCCTGCCATTTGCAATCGCATGACCAACCATCGTATTGCTCAAGCCCTTCTTTATCAAGAATCCCTCTTCCACCAGTTGTCCTTGCTTGAAGTTGCCACCTTCAAAACATTTACTTCAGGAAATCCAAACTTTTTCCAGCAGTTTCCTATAACTGAAGTCCAAGGTTTGATATCCGATTTGTTCAGTGTCAATTTCTTCAAGTCTACTTTCCAAACTTAACTCAGAAGTTAGGACTGAGACATAGGTTTGTTCAATGCCACCCACTTACACTGAATTAAAATCGGGCTCATGAAATGAGAGAACAGTGCAGTATTAAAGGAGATCATTCGGCAATCAAGACTGTACTGACTCTTTTATTAACCTTGCTGCCTTATTGTTCCTCATATCGCTGCAATGCCTCTTTGTTTTAATCAATTCCTTTTTGAATGCTATTATTGAGTCCCAATCCACCATCGAACCTGATAGATAGGATTTAGTGATTTATTCATGGCTTCAGTAGGATTCTTTACAGCTGGTGTTAATTTGAGGTGCTTTATCTGCACCCAACTTGCTCCAGTGAGCATCAAGTGTCGACTTAGAAGTGAACAGTGATGAGTGTTGTCTGTAAATGAGAGCTTTATAGAATAGCAATGATTGGAGGGAAGCTTCAGATAGAGATCCAATTTTTTTTAACCAAAATAATTATTTTATTCTTTTTTTATTTCAGTTAATAATCAACATATTGCTGTAGGCCTGGAATCAAATGTAAGACAGCCCAGCTAAGGACAAAAGATTTCCTTCCCTGAAGGGCATTTGTGAACCAAATGGAATTTTACAACATTCAACAGTGGATTCATGGTTATCATTAGACTAGCTTTAAATTCAGATTTTATTGAATTCAAACTTCACCATCTGCCATGATAGGGTTTGTACTTTTTTGTTCATTCATGGGGTGTGGGCATCACTGGCTGGGCCAGAATTTATTGCCAATCCTACTTGCTTTGAGAAGGTGAGGGAATGGGTGTGGTTTATAAGGGTAAAGTCACCAAAATCTCAGAGGACCCATAATGCACTATCATTAGAGAAAGATGACCCAAGGTGAGTTTAAACATAAGGGTCACCGCACCTTAAGTAATGGGCAAGGTTGAGAAATCAGAACTTTAGCCAGTGTGGGAATTGAATCCATGCTGGGTCTTTAGTCTGGGTCTGCTAGATTGCTAGTGCAGTGATACCACCACAACACCACCACCTTCCCTTAGTCTGTAAGTCTAGTTATCGAGTCCTTTGTTTACCTGTGCTCTATTTGTTATTATAACCAAATTTAAATATCTATCGTAAACCTTAATGCAGAACACAATGCCAACTGATCTCTGGGTAATATTGTAATACAGATAGTCCCATCTTGTTGCACTAGTATATGGTTACTGCTGCTCTCTCTTCAATGCAGCAGCAACATCTTTGGTTTCTGCTAACAATTGAAGCAGCTCTTAAAAATACTTGCACTGATCAATTCAAGAATTTGAGGGCCAAAATCCAAGAGACAATTAGCATCTTGGAAACACAGTCAGGGCAATTATCATGTGATTCACAGACCTTACAAAGGTCACTGGCCACTTTTATGCCTTGGTCTCAAGCAATCTCATGAGTGCGGAGAAACCACAGGGATAATGGGTGATTTTCAAATCACTGCCAACTCCCTTCGCAGTAAATGCCTCTGAGTAACTGATGGGCGCAACACCCTGAAAGCATGCAAGCTTGCACAGCCAGAATAGGACAGATTGTTCCTGGCACCCAGGCAGGGGCCACATGAGTCTGGCAGTGAACAGAAACACAAGATGGTCTTCAAGTAACCTCACAGGAATTTTTTCAGCATTTATTCCTTCCAATAGAGATTCAGTTTAGTACGCAGGAAGGAAGGTGGCATTTTGGTACATTTCAACATCATGGAAAAGTGCAATAACAGATCACACTACATTTTGTGACCGAAGAAGAAGTTTGTAATCATTTCCCTGTTTTATTAGCACGCAATCATCTCCATTAAACATTGCACAAAATAAAAAGAATTTCAACAGCAAGAAAGCTGTAGTCAGCCTCAGGTAAAATGTACTGACAACAGTCTGAATTCGGCCCCTGAAATTCTTTTAAGTGCTGCCTCAGGAGAACAAATTCTACATCAGCCAAGTTTGCAATCATCCAAATGCTTATTTTTAAATTGAAACAAGGGAAAGCATACAACTTAGCAAGACCATTGTCATGACCTACTCAGCCGCAAACCACTGACCTCCTCTTGCAGTAATTTCCAGTACCTCAAATGTCAGATATTGTTGCTTTACAAGTTCCATGGTTTGTTGTTTTTTTAATTCATTCACAGGACGACGGTGACACTGGCTGGGCCAACATTTATTATCAGCATTTATAGTTTGTTCTATTGTGTTTCTCTGAAGCATTGTGCCTCTTCCCTTTGGGATGTAGGGGCTTTGCTCAGATGTCATTAACTATGTTCTAGCAGGAAACCAATTCACCCCAGGACCTAACCCTTGTATTCTCCAATAGTTAAGAATTCTTGATTGTATCAAGATGTGAATGTCATGAGCATTCCATTGACACAGGCGCTAATTTTACTTTCAGCTCGTCATAGTAAAACATCTGGACTTTAATAGAGTGTTAATTCCAAAAATAAAAGTGAGGGGGGCATTTCCTACAGGTATGAAGGGAACTGAAATATAATCAATGGTGCCTTTTACTCTGAACAAAATCAGTCTGCTTCACTGATACTGTTGTGTCCAAGGTAAAATATATGATAAAATAGACCATTTGTGTGTTCTATGATCCAGTAGTGAATAGAAACAGTCAAGGGAATGCAAGAGAAACACAGCAGGTCTGGCAGCATTTATGGAGAGAGAAACAGAATAAATGTTTTCAGACCACGATGTGTTTGCTGTGTTACAAACATAGCGGAACAGGAAGAGTTCATTTAGCCTCTTGAACCTGCCCAGTCTTTCATGGTTGATCTTAATGTTGACACCAACTTTCCATTTTGATTCCTAACCTGATGTAACAAAAATGTCACAAAAATCAGTTTTGAAATTTTCAGTTGGTCTCAATTTGAAATCTAATTTTGAGGTGTTACGCTCTTGTTCTGGATTCCCCTAACAGAAGAAACAATTTATTTTTTCCCCCTTTAGTCGTCATAAGTAACCTAATTGGTCATAGAAAAGGAAGACGATGGCCTAGTGGTATTATCACTGGACTATTAACCCAGAGACCCAGATAATGTTCTGGGGACCCAGGTTTAATCCTGCCTTGGCAGATGGTGGAATTTGAATTCATTACAAATCTGGAATTACGAGTCTAATGATGACCATAAATTGATTGTCAGAAAAATCCATCTAGTTCAGTAATGCCTTTTAGGGAAGGAAACTGCCATCCTTACCTGGTCTGGCCTAGACTCCAGACCCAAAGCAATATGGTTGACTCATAAATGCCCTCTGGGCAGTTAGGAATGGACAATAAATGCTTCCTAGTCAGTGATACCCTCATCCTGTGAGTGAATTAAAAAACCCGTGAATCTGCTGATGTCTCCTGTTAGCGTGACTCACGAGAGTGTACGTTTCATCTGTCACTCTCTTTCACCAATAGTCCTATCTGAATTTCTCTCTTATGGGGACAGAAGAGGTTTCAATGCTTAGTTCAAGCTTCTGGAGTGCATTGAATGTGACACCTACTGGGCTGGATTTTACAGTTTTTGGAAAGGTGAGAGACAGGGATCAGAAAGCGAATGGCCCACTTGCTCACATAATCCCACTCCCGCACTCCCATGTCATCTCAGCTCAACCAGTCGAGCATGAGTTGGATGACCAATCACTGATGGCCTGGTGGGAGGGCAGCCAATCAGTGGTGGGAAGTGGAGATCTGTGCCCCAATGGGGAAGCCTAAGCAGCGACGTCATGTAGGAAAAGGATTGTGCCACAAAACGAAAGTTGTTCCATCCCAAACGGGTTGGCCCCCCTCCCCACCCCCACCAACACTCTCAGTGTCTCTTTATTTCTTACAGCAGGCTCAAAGTTAAAAGTTAACAATGTTAAAAAAAGTGTAGACACTCCGCTACCTTCGTCAGCAGGTTGTGCAGCTCTGTGGAGCTCAGGACCCAGAGGCTGGCCTTTCTGCTGTACCTACATCAGCTCGTCATAGCTGCCACATGGTATACTCAAACCTTTTCCAGTTCACCCCCTGAAAAATCCAGCAGACACACACATTTCCATGTACTTGGCTCTGTAACAAATCCAGTCGCAAATTAACTGGTTATTTTGAAATGTTGATGAGCATTCTGACTGTCAACACCATCACACATTCACACCAGAGGTCACACGTTCACACTACACAATTTGCACCCCTCAAACCCAGCTCTTTGTTACACAGTACCTGGTAGTACCTGCAAAGTCAGAGCGGTTCAGCTATGAAGAAAGACTAGATAGGCTGGGGGTTGAGTAGTCCTTGGAGTAGTCAAGGCTGAAGGGGCGAACTGATTGAGGTGCACAAAGCTCTGAGGGGCATAGATGCAGGAGAAAATCAGAAACCTTTTTTCTTACTGGAGGAGTCAATGACCAAGGGTCACAGTTTTAAGGTTACAAGCAAGGGGTTTGGAGGGGATTTGAGGAAAAATGTTTACCCAAAGGGTGGACGATATCTGGACATCACCGCATAAAATGGTGGTAGAAGCATGAACTCTGCAGTCATGTAAGAGGTATTTAGATGGAACATTTAAAATGCAAACAAGGCTATAGACCAAGTGCTGGAAAATGAGGTAAAATACATAGGGGCTTGAGAACCGACATGGACACAATGGTCTGCAAGTCCTCATTCTGTGCTGTAAAATAGTCATGACTTGAGAACATACAGTACTGGTATGGAGCTGGGTAAAAACCTGCACATTTTAACCTTCTAGGCAACTTGCTTCTTCTCTTCCAGTGTGCTCACTAATAATCAACCATACTAATAAAACACCGCTCTGACTTCTCCCAGAAGATGAGATTAGTTTCCATTCAACTGCTAACTTCTGCTACTTTTCTCTATTTTAAGGCATTTGGCTTTCTTTGCAAATGAAATAAATCCCAAGAAAATCTGTTGACCGTCTTTGAGTGAAAAAAAAAACAAGCAATGGGAAATGCGTTTAAATCTCAGTCTGTACCTGAATACAGGAAGCTAAGAGTGTGAGTGAATAAACAGGACAGGAAAATAAATGGTGAAAGCATTACCCCACAAAATTATCAACTATTTTTGCACACTTAACAAATGCATTTTGCTATTATCCTCAATCAATGGTAGCATTTTCATTTCAGGAGAGTTGTGGATTCAAATGATACATCAAAGGCTCCAAATCTGGACTCTGCTTGTACTACTGAGGGAGTGCTGCACTGTAGGTGGTACACGCCTTTGTGAGACTACAGTACTGTTTCTCTTCCAGACTAAGTGCTGATGGAGGAGAAGGGACAGTTCTGAGTGAAAAGAAGAACAGAAAACAAGATGCAGACTGGCACTTAAATGACTGCTGTCAACCCGTAAACAGATAACTGCTGTAAACCTCTATGACTCTTCATTGTCACTTACTTGCAGTGCCTTGCGATGCTTTTTATTCGTTCATGGGTTGACAGCATCACTATCTAGGCCAGCATTTATTGCTCATCCCTACTTGCTCAGAGGACAGTTAAAAGTCAACCAGATTGTTGTGGGTTGGAGTCACATGTTGGCCACAGCAGGTAAGGATGGCAGATTCCTTCCCAAAAGATGCGCAGGTCAGGTGAATTGGCCATGCTAAATTGCCCATAGTGTGAGGTGTGCTGGTCTGGGTGGGTTACTCTTGGAGGGTCAGTGTGGACTGGTTGGGCCGAAGGGCCTGTTTCCGCACTGTAGGGAATCTAATCTAATCTAAAGGATATTAGTGAACGAGACGCGATTTTTTTTCCTGACAATCGGCAATGGTTTCATGGTTACCATTAGATTCTTTATTCCAGATTGTTATTTTGAATTCAAATTCCACCATCTGCCATGGTAGGATTTGAAGCCAGATCCCCAGAAGATTACAGGATCTCTGAATGAAAAGTCCAGTGATAATACCATGAGGCCATTGCCTACCCGATACTAAATTTGTCCAACTCATTTCCAACATCACAACAGTCGCTACACTTCAGCCACTGCCGTGACATTATGAAAAGCGTTACAAAAATAGCTTATATACCAAAGTTTTCATGGCTACAATCAGTTCTGAAGAAGGGTCACTGGACCTTAAATGTTAACTCTGCTTTCTGTTCACAGATACTGCCAGACCTGCTGAGTTTTTCCAGCAATTTCTGATTTTGTACACTAGACCCAGTTTTGATCAATGAGATAGGATTAATTACTGACCTTAAAGTGAAAGCACCCCAAGGTAACAGTGATGATAAAATGATTGAATTTTACATACAGTTTGTGGGAGAGACGTGTGGGTCCAAGCCTATTCTCCTGAATTTAAATGTGAGCAATTATAGAGGCATGGAAGCAGAGCCACCAAAAGTGAACTGGCAATTTAGGTTCAGGAATAGATGAACCCAGATGCTTAAATGTGTGATGGCACACATTTAAGGCAATAGTTCCGAAAATGCAGAATGGATACACTCCAACATGTGAGAAAAATTCTAAGGGAGCAATCACTATCCATGGTTATATAAAAAAGTTAAAAGTAGCCTCAAACTCAAAGCAAATAAATACAATTGTGCAAAGATAGGTCAGAAGATTGGACAGAATATATAAAAAAAGCAGAGAATTACTGAAGTGTTAAGAAGAAGGGGTAAATTAAAGTACAAGAGAAAATTAGCCAAAGGTGTGAAAACAGATGGGAAAAGTTTCTTCAGATACTTTGAAAAAAAATGCATTAACAAAGTAAGTATTGCTCCCATAGAAAATGAGTCTGGGAATTAGTCATGGAAGATAAAGAGACAGCAGATTAATTGAGCAGATAATTTTCATCCGTCTTCACTAGAGAGGATATAAGGATAGAAATAGTTGTAAATCCAGAATTGAAAAGGAAGAAGGAAATTAATTACATTACAATTACCAGGGAAGCAGTACTGAGTAAGATGTCGGAATTGTGAGTTGACAAGTTTTTGGGACATGATAGATTTCACACTGAGTCCTAAAAGAAGTATCTAGTGAGAAAATTGATGCACTAGTTTTGCATTTCCAAGTCTCATTAGATTCAGGGTAAATTCCTTTAAATTGGAAAATAGCTAATGCAGCCCATAAAGGAGGGAGGTAGAAAGCAGGAAACTACAGGCAAGTTAGCTTAACATCTGTCAGAGGAAAAATGTTGGAATCTATTATTAAGGACATATTAAGAGGGTACTTAGATAGGTTCCGGGTAATTAAGCAGAATCAACATGGTTTTGTCAAAAGGAAATCACATTTAAAAATTTATTGGAGTTTTGCAAAACAGATCAATAAATGGGATCCAGTAGATACATTTTATTAAACTTCCAAGAAACATTTGATAAGGTACCACAACAAAGGTTAATGTGGAAAATAGAAGGTGTAGGGCATAACACATTGTGTGGATAGAAGATTAGCTGGCTAATAAGAAGCAAGGAGTCAGAATAAAATGAGTAGTGTAACAAGGGTCAATGCTGGGGTCTCAACTTTTTGCAAGTTATTTAAATGATTTGGATGAAGAGACCAAAGATATGGTAACTAAATTTGTTGGTCACACTAAGGAAAGTGAGTAGTGAAGAGGACATAAGGAGCCTTCAAAGGGATAGGATAAGTGGGTGGGCAAAGATCTGGCAAATGGTGCACAATGTGGGAAAGTGGGAAATTGTCAATTTTGGCAGAAAGAATGAAAAAGAAGCATATTATTTAAATGTTGAGAGGTTGCAGAGTTCTGAGACATGCACAAGAGACATCAGCTCTGAAAGATAGGGTGTCCTCTGAAAGATTAGGTGGTTTGGCCATGCTAAATTGCCTCAGAGAAAGTGACGACGTTAGATGGTGGAGATTAGAGTCGAGAGTGTGGTGCTGGAAAAGCACACCAGGTCAGGCAGCATTCGAGGAGAGGAGAATTAAATTTTCAGGCATAAGTCCTTCATCAGGAAAGGTTATGCTAAATTGCCTCATAGTGTCCAGGGAGATGTGGGTTAGACATGGGAAATGTAGGATTATGGAGATAGTGTAGCAGGGTAGGGTGGAATGCTCTTTGGAGGACTGGTGTGGACTCAATGGGCTGAATGGCCTGCTTTCACACTTTGGGGATTCTACCTATGAAAATATGTAGGTCGAGCAAATCATCAGGTAAGCTAATAGAATTTGATATTACATTACGAGGTTATTTATATGCAAGAGTAGAAATGTTATGCTTCAGGTATGCAGGGTATTGGTGAGACCACATGTGGAGTTTTTCTTTCATTCATAGGATGAGGGCATCGCTGGCTAGGCCAGCATTTATTGTCTATCTCAGAGCACAGTTAAGAGTGAACCACATTGCTGTGGGTCTGGAGTCACATGCAAGCCAGACCAGATAGGGATAGCAGTTTCCTTCCATAAAGGACATTAGAGAACCATGTAGGTTTTCCAACAATTAGCAATGGTCATGGTCATCATTGGACTCTTAGTTCCAAATTTTGATGGAATTCTAATTCTACCATCTGCTGTGGTGGGACTCAAACCCAAGTCCCCCAAACATTATCTTGGTCTCTGGATTAACAATTCATTGATAATGCTACTCGGCCATCAGTTCCCACTGAAATGTATGCAGAAGTGGGTACTGCAGATGCTGGCGATTGAGTCAAGATTAGAGTGGTGCTGGAAAAGCACAGCAGGTGAGGTAGCATCTGAGAAGCAGGAAAATCGATGTTTTGGACAAAAGCTTTCAACAGGGCAAAAGCCATTCCTGGTGAAGGGCTTTTGCCCGAAACATCGATTTTCCTGCTCCTCGGATGCTGCCTGACCTGCTGTGCTTTTTCAGCACCTCACTACTCAACTCCCACTGAAATGTGTATAGTATTAGTCACTGTATGTATGGCAGAATGTTGATGCATTGGAAGCAGTTTCACGAAGGTTTATTAGACTAGTATCTGGAATTAATGTATTGCTTTAACAGATTATTTTTGTGATTCGAAGCCTGTACCACAAAGGTCAGTGCTGGGACCCTTGATATTTCTCATGTCCATTAACAACTCGTATATGAATGCAGAAGCTATAATTGGTAAGTTTGAGATAACATGCAAATTGGTGGTGTTGATAGTTAGGAGGATGGTCTCAGGTTACAGTCTGATATTGATCAGCTGGTAAATTGGGCAGAGCAAAGGCAGGTGGAATTTAATGTTGATAAGTGCAAGGTAATGCATTTTAGGAGGTCTGCTAAGGGAATAATATACACAATGAATGGTGGGTCCCTAGGGAGTACTGAGGAACAAAGGGACCTTGGTGTACAAGTCTATAGATCCCTGTAGGTGTCAGCATGGGGTGACAGAATGATGAAGAAAGAATATGGAGTGCTTGTCTTCATTAACCAGGATGTAGAACATAGGAGCAAGGAAGTTACAATTGTTAAAATTTTATAAAATATTAGTTAGGTCATAGATGGAATACTGTGTACAGTTCTGGCCACCACACTATCCGAAGGATGTGGTTACATTGGAGAGGGTGCAGAGGAGATTCACCAGGATGTTTCCTGGGATGGAAAGTCGCAGTTATGTGGAGAGACCGGATGGATTGGGTTTGTTTTCCTCGGAGCAGAGGAGGCTGATGAAGGATCTGATTGAGTTACACAAAATTATGAAAGGCACAGACAGAACAGATCATGAGAATCTCTTCCCTGTTGCAGATGAAGGGTCAGTTTCCGTGCTGTACACCTCTATGACTCTTTGACGTGTCTAAGATCGGAGAGCAAAAGTATAAGCTGAGCAGCAAGTGGTTTACAGGGGATCTGAGGGAAAAAAATTTCACCCAGAGGGTGTACTGCCTGAGAGAGTAGTGGGAGACAAGTTCTCTTGCAACATTTAAAAAACATTTGGATGAGCTCTTAAAAAGCCAGGGATTTGTCTCGCTTGGTGTTTATTGGTTAGCATAGATATGTGGGCCAAAGGGCCTGTTTCTATGGTCTCAGACTCTATAAGGAAAGACTAGGAAGGGTAGGCAGGTATCCTGTGGAGTTTAAAAGGGTCAAAGGTGACTACTGGGTCAAAGGTGGGTGGCACGGTGGCACAGTGGTTAGCACTGCTGTCTCACAGCGCCAGAGACCCAGGTTCAATTCCTGCCTCAGGCGACAGACTGTGTGGAGTTTGCACATTCTCCCCGTGTCTGTGTGGGTTTCCTCCGGGTGCTCCGGTTTCCTCCCACAGTCCAAAGATGCGCAGGTCAGGTGAATTGGCCATGCTAAATTGCCCATAGTGTTAGGTAAGGGGTAAATGTTGGGGTATGGGTGGGTTGCGCTTCGGCGGGTCAGTGTGGACTTGTTGGGCCGAAGGGCCTGTTTCCACACTGTAAGTAATCTAATCTAATCTAATATAAGATCCTGAGTGGACTTGACCAAGTGGACTTGAAAAGGATGTTTCCTCTTTAGAGAGAATTTAGAACTGGGGGTAATAGTTTAAAAATAAGATTTCACCCAATAAGACTGAGATGAGGTAAAAATAATAATCTCAGAGGTTTGTGAGTCTGAGGAATTCCTTTTCCCAAATGGCAGTGGATGCAGATTATTTCAATATTTTTAAAGAGGAGGTAGATTCTTGATTTCCAACAGAATGGAAGATTACTAGGGAAATACAGGAATGTAGAGTTGAAGTTAAGATCAAATCAGCCATTTTCTTTGTGAGTAACAAACTCAAATAACAGAGTCACCTACACTTGTTCATATGTTTACATGCTCATATGAATGCAAGTCCTTTCTTATTGTTAGGGAGAGTCAGTCTGGTCTATATATCTTTATTTCAGGTGAGGGTACATTATCTTCTGCGACACGGTGGCACAGTGGTTAGCACTGCTGCCTCACAGCGCCAGAGACCCAGGTTCAATTCCCGCCTCAGGTGACTGACTGTGTGGAGTTTGCACATTCTCCCCGTGTCTGCGTGGGTTTCCTCAGGGTGCTCCGGTTTCCTCCCACAGTCCAAAAATGTGCAGGTCAGGTGAATTGGCCATGCTAAATTGCCCGTAGTGTTAGGTGCAGGGGTAAATGTAGGGCAATGGGTCTGGGTGGGTTGCACTTCGGCGGGTCGGTGTGGACTTGTTGGGCCAAAGGGCCTGTTTCCACACTGTAAGTAATCTAAAAAAAAAGATGCAAAGATCCTTTGTAAATGGATGCTAAACTTCTGGAGCATCAGTCATGGTCTGCAGCAATCTTATCAGACTGAATGTTAAACCTTACCCAAAATGTATGCTCAGCCTTAATGCTTAAGAAGCACTTAAAATCAACATGTACAGAGCATTCATTATAAAGAGCACTGAGTGGATCAGTGCTTCTCAATACTTTGTCAACTCCTAGTAATCAAAACGACTGATTGTAGCCCAGGGATAAGATTACCAGCCTTTATATTTATCCATGTTCTCTTCTTAGACACTTAAAGCATAGAACAGTACAGCACAGGAACAGGCCCTTTAACCCATGATGTTGTATCGAGCATGACGCCAAATTAAACTGATCCTTTCTGCTTGCCCTTGGTCCATCTTCTTCCATAGCTTGCATATTCCTGCGCTTATCTAACGGGCTCTTAAATGCCCCTTTTGCATCTGCCTCCACCATCACCCTGTCAGAGCATTCCATACTCCAACCACTCTCTGTGTGAAAAACGTGCCCCTCCCATCTCCTTTGAACTTTCCTCCTCTCACCTTAAATGCATGCCATCTCATATTAGATATTTTCTTATCTATAGTCCATCTCTCTCACTGCTCATGCACACACACGCATGTTTCAGCCCCAAACCAGTGATTAAAGCTGCACCCTGAGGTGGTGTGTAGACAAGACAAATTGACTGCAATAGAAAATATTTGCCAGATTATGATCTTTGAACTGGAGAATTTTTCAGAAATATGCATTATTACGAAGTCATACCGTCATACAACATGGAAGTAGACCCTTAGGTCCAACTAGTCTATGCTGACTATGTTCCCAAATTAAACTGGTCCAATTTGCTTGGATTTGGCCCATTTCCTCCAAATGTTTCCAAAAAAATTGGCACTTTTTTGTCAACAGTGAAAGGTACAGCCTTCCCCAACTATAAAAGCATAAGACCTAGAAACCCCATATCTACAGACACAACATTGGGCTATAAGATATGAATAGCCAAACTACAAAACATTATAGAGCAGTGAGTTATACAGTGAGTTAATTGCAACCTGACGAAAGGATGAACCAACTGATCTCTGGCTTAGTAAAACACTGGAAGTTACAATATCAAAATTAATGGTACAAGGTAACTACATTTGCCTAATGCAATTAAAAGCCTGCAAGAGACATTCTCATAAACAATAAAACACAAGAAGCATTCACATATTCATCAATCCTGGAGCCAGGTCTACCTCACTTTGTGGTAAGGTAGCTATTATTTTCTGTTACGAAAACATTATCGAGACTAAGTAATGTTAAGAACGGGATGATTCAGCAATAGTGGGTTTGGGAATCAGTGCACTTTTCAAAGTGCAAGTTGCAGCCAAATTAAAGAGTAGTTTGTATCTGGGAAATTTGAACAAATTACAGAGAGATTAAAATTGCCGTAAGTTTTGTAAGTTCCTGTCAGCCTTATAAAGTGGTGTTGTTTTGTGGACTTGCTACGCAATTCTGGTCAAGCCACAGCAGGATTTTTACCAGGGAGAAAACCTGAGTTCAATAAACAAGTGAATCTGAGGTCAATCCAAATCCTGTACCATGAAATTCCTGAAGCCCAAGAACTCTTCTAATCAGGGTACAAGAAGGGAAACCCCTACACCAAGCTGCCAACAACATCCCAGAGCACTGTTCAATGTAGAGTACCATATTCTCTCAGTCTCTTGGTCAGTATTTCCAACAGATTAACTTGCTAATTATGGGACCTTGCAATGCATAAAATGGTTTCAAAAATAGCATTACATCTCATATTTGATAAATGAACTCTTCAGCAAATGGTCAAGATAACCGTGTGTTTCTCCCCGCACTCATGTTGCCTTCCCTATTAAGCATCTCCTGCAATACCAGGCAATTTGCACTTTGCTCTTGGTCCAGTGTCAGGAGCATCCATGAAATCAGTCTCTGCGTTTGATTCGTGTTCCTGCCCTCTGCTTCTCCTTCATGTCTGAAGATGCAGTAAGCACCAAAGGTTCAGCAAGCAGTTAGATTTGGCATTAAGACAAGCAACATTACAAGAGAGTCTGTGAAGATTACCTCAATAAAGTCATTCAGGGTACCAGCGGAAACTGGAAACAGTAAGTAACGAAGTTAGTCAGCAAGTTGATGATATCTCCTGCAAGGTAGGAAACGGGTTCTCAAGTTTCTTTTTCCTTTTTTTGTTTTATAATTGGTTCGGGTGAGTGATGCTTTAACCCTCCGCCCAGCTCTTTCCTTCTCTATGTCATTAACTGTTAACCCCTTGCAAGTCACTGGATTTTATAAAAGGCCTCTTTGAAAATATCATTTAAAATTTACCAAGGATAACACACAAAATGACTGACTATTACTGAGAAAATATATATAATGTTGAAGCTTTTTGTCTTGCACATATCAGGATATTTCGCAAGAATCCCAAAAAAGAGGAAAAATAATATTCATATTTCACAAAAGCAGAGTGCTGGTTGGTTGCCAAATGGACTCTAATTAATAGAGGCATTACCGTGGTGAATATACCCATTAATGCTGATTGATAATTAACAGCCAGTCTTTGATTACATTTGGAAGCAGGCAGTTTAACTCTGATTGTTCAGGGCATTGCCCTGAGAAATGAACCAGCAAATGGCTGTCACCTAGTTTCTTGTGTTGAAACAGGCAAAGTGCATATACATATCCTCTCCATCTGCAACATAGGGATCTCTGTGCATTAATATTTAGCTTCCAGTCCAAAAACGTGCACCATACTGCAGCTTGGTTGACAATCCTCAATTGGTTGTCAACCTAATTTTTTGTACGTTCAGGACTATCCAGCTAACACCATCTAATTGCTGACTCACATGTAACATTTGACACTGAGTCTAACATTTCACCATGTCTATAATTTCCTTGCATGCCTTAATATGCTCCATTCTGTGCTCAAATTCAAGTGTGAAATGGGCCAGTTCATTTCCTCAATGTCCTAGCTGAAACATTAGTCAGCAGATTCTCTACTAGAATAGAATAAAATAGAATAGAATAGTCATTTATTGCCACTTGTATTTTTTACAAAAAAAAGTGAAAAATGTTTAAGTCGCCATACCACAGCACCCTTATTAGAGTCATAGAGATGTACAGAATGGAATTAGAAACTTCGATCAAACTCGTCCACACCAAACAGAGATCCTAAATTAACCCAGCCCTATTTGCAAGCATTTGGCCCCTAATCCTCTAAATCTTTCCTATTTATGTACCCATCCAAATGCCTCTTAAATGTTGTAATTGTATCAACTTCCAACCACTTCCTCTGGCAGTTCATTCCATACACGCACCACCCTCTGCATGAAAACGTTGCCCCTTAGGCCCTTTTAAACCTTTCCCCTTTCCCCTTAAACCTATGTCCTTGAGTTTTGGACTTCCATACACTGGGAAAAAGACCTTGACTATTCACCCTACCCGTATCCCTCATGATTTTACAAACCTTGATAAGGTCATTCCTCAGCCTCTGATGATCCAGGGAAAAAAATCCCAGCCTATTCAGCTCTCCCCATAGCTCAAACCCTCCACCCCCTGGCAACACCCTTGTAAATCTTTTCTGAACTCTTTCAGTTTCACAGCACCTTTCCTGCAACAGGAAGACCAGAATTAAACGCAGTATACCAAAATTCACAATGAAACATGTCGATAATTTTCAAAAGTTTATTAAGAAAAAGCAGATCTTAGTTCAATTCACGGCTCCTGGGTTTAGGAAAGATAGTGTCGCTTTGAGACTGCCACAGCTGCTGGAATGCTGGGCGGGAAACTACCACTCAAGCAGACCATCCATGTTGGATAGCCAGCACTTGCCCTACCACAAGCCTTACATTCCCCTGCGAGTATATGTATTGGCATTCTTACAGTTCCATATGCTATAGGATTGTCCTTATCATCAACCTTATAAGTCGAGCCTAAGCTATTTAATCACCATGCAAATTTGATGCTGAAATGGGTTGCATCAAAGTAATTCTGTGGAATAATGGCTACCCTGATCAGATCATTGTTTTGCTCTACATCACACAAAATCATGGAAGGCCCTAGGGTGGTCATTCATAGTCCTGAAAAATACCCAGTCGACCATAGATTACTCTGGAAGGGGTAAAGAATCTCAAGAGTCTCAGGAAGTAGTGAAACTAGCTTTCTCATGTTATAAGGCAGTGGCAACACCAGCTGTGTTCACCACCAATAAGATGCTGCTGTGAAGCCAAGATGTTCTGATTTACCACATAAATGAGGAACATGGGAATGTCTGAATATCTGTATTGGTCTACCATGGGCCATACACCCCAAAGACTGATAGGACATCTCAAAGAGTATATCCCTTCCATTATTCAAAAAAAAACTAGTGAGTGACCATACACAAATGACCTGCATTCGCAAAACTCACAACATAGGGTCTAACATTAAATGTGATTCGCGATTGGATAGCATTTGCTGGACAATCCTGAATATGCAGCGAGTTATGCTGACAATTTAGGATTGTCAGTCAGGTTCACAGTATGGTACACCAGCGCCTACTGAAAGCTATATATATAAATAGATAGGGCTCTGTCCTTTGCAGACAGAAACAAGTACATGCACTGCACATGTTTCAGCTCAACAAATTAAGTGACGTCCATTCAATGGTTCATTTCTCAGGGTATTGTCCTGACCAATCAGGACAATACCCTGAGAAATGAACCATTGAATCAGGACAATGGCTTAAAATTTCAACAAAGTCAGCTGGTAACTGGTCAGGGAAGTAAAAACAATGACTGCAGATGCTGGAAACCAGATTCTGGATTAGAGTGGTGCTGGAAAAGCACAGCAGGTCAGGCAGCATCTGAGGAGCAGGAAAATTGACATTTCGGGCAAAAGCCCTTCATCAGAACTGGTCAATCAACAATCATGATGCATTCCCTAGGGCAATGCTTTGACCAATCAGAGCTCATTTGCTTTCCAATCAACTTCCCCCTCTTATGTATCTCAAGGTGTTTTCTACTTTATTGGTAATGTTGCAAATTGCCCTGGTGAGGGCAAGATGAGAAGCTTTGATAAAAATAATTTATTTTCAGAAATGCTAAAATTATGTAATTAGAATGATTGATCTTAAACTGGGCTGTAAACTCATTAAACATAGCATCAATGTTAATCAGAGCTCCTAATATTAGTACAGGCTTCTTAATCTTACATTGAATCCCTAAACTCAGTGCAGTTATTATTCAGTTTAAATACATACAGTAGCATAGCAACATCTGAACACACGTAAGTTCCCAAAGTCAATTTAGGCATTGCATGTCACCAGCTCCAAATTCAATTCACTTTTTTTTAAATTGCTTCTTAAGGTCTTATATTACTTTAACAGGAGATGTAATGTCAGGAGAAGCTTTTTCACACACCAAATACAGAAGGCACTGCCTAGATGCAGACATGGTAGGTTTTGGCATTCAAGAAGATTTTGGAGAGAAATAATGAGCAAGGATGTGGAGAGGAATCAGAACTGATGCTCATTTGATGGGTTGGTGCAGACATGACGGACTGAATGATCACCCTCAGTGTTGTAACATTTCTGTAATTCTTTGAATGGAAAATAAATCGTTTGGGACTTTGGGGGATATAATCAGCGACATGTTCCTGTCAGGCAGATCAATAGATATCAGTATCAATTAGTCAGAGTCTTCCAAGTCTGTGTCCTTCACTACCTTCCATCTCCCAATATTGACCTTCTTCTCATTCTCTGCTCCCTCCATAACGTATCCTGCAGTCACCTTCCTCTGTTCTCTGCAAGTCTCTGCCTGACAGGCCCATTCTATGTCTTCAAAATTCTTTGGTCCCACACAAGCCTCTGTCCTTCACATGTCAGTGATTAATAACAGGAGCAGTCAGTAGTTTCAACTGTTGTTTGAGTTCCCAATACTGTTGCTTGCCGTAGATTTACTGCCAGTATTTCCACCTTGTAGGGCAGACATCAATCTGGCCTGCTTGGTCTGGTGTGGCAGAAAGAAAAGGTCTCACTAGACTGACAAGAACAGACTCTTGTATTTAATAAAATAGTAACTATGTACAAAGTTACAGACATTGATAGAGAGGATAAGTCCTAGACTTTTATTTATTTCATGGACGTCAGTGACCAGATCTTTATTACCCTGGAACTCAATGGCTAGCACATTTCAGAGGGCACTTAACCACAATATTGTAGTCTGAGGTAACATGTAGATTTGACCAGAAAATTTTCATCCCTAAAGGATATTGGTTAACCAGATGGGTTTTCATGACAATTAATGATCGCTCCTTCACCTTGAGCTTTATTTCCAGGTTTATTAATTGAGTTTAAGTTTCACTATCCATCATTGTGGGTTTCGAAGCTATGTCCATGGAGCATGAGCACAGGCATGCACTCCTTCCTGATGAAAGGCTTTCACCCAAAATGTCAATTTGCCTGCTCCTCGAATGCTGCCTGACCTGCTGTGATGTTCCAGCACTACACTCTTGACTCTGCAATCCTCACTTTCTCCTCCATGAGCGCAGGCAGCTGGATTATTAGGTATTACCACTACACCAGCATCACCTCCGATGGTGAGATTCACTCATTCGAGATTCGAAGCTGTTCTCTCACTCAGCCCAAACACCGTCATCATTGTGGATGGTGCTAAAGGCATTTCTCAGTGCTAACTCCTTCAAACCTTTGTACACCCTTGTACAACATCAATGTCAACTGCAGACCCCATGCCTTGCTGATAACACAATTGAAATTTTCACATTAGTGTGGCATAATTCACCACTAGAAGATGAAAAAAAATTGCTTAACAAAAATATAATTTTGTGTATGACTCATTCATGTGATTTATTTATTCACAATAGGAGTTGGACTGGACCAATCAGCCCCTTGAGCCTTCAATGCCATACACTGAAATCATGGTTGACCTGTTTATATTTCGAATTCCACGGTTCCTTCCATCCCTGATAAACTCTGATCCCCTTGCCTGACAAGAAAATATCTGCCTCAGTCTTAAAAATATTCAAAGGCCTCACTTGCATGTGGAACCATGGAGAGAAAGTTGAGACACCAGAGAGTTTCAAAATTGCACAATCCTCTGTGAGATAATTCTCTCATCTCTATTCAAAAGAGGTGACCCATAATTTTAAAACAGTATGTCTTAGTTCTGGAATGACCTACAAGCAGAAACATCCTTTCCTCATCCATCTTGTCAAGACTATTCAGTATCTTATGCAATTCAATCATGGCTCCCCTCATTATTTTAAACTCCATAACTGAATCGTTGATATTTAATACCTTTAACAACTTGATCCTAATGTTTTGTTATCTACTTTGCAAGGGTAAATCTATTGATGTGTAAATGCTTTGATACTCAATGCATTTGAGTATCCACTCACCAGTTTTCTAACCACTGATATTAGATACTACCCATGTATTCCTATCTCTCAATAATGACACCTAAATATTCCCTCTGTGAGATACTGAATTCCTTTAACATCAATAAAAACAAATCCAGTTGTCTGCTAGTATCTAAACATTAGGCAACTACTGCTTGATTTAGCATGGTTGGAGGTCACTAATTTAAGTTGTTCTGACATTCAGTTAGGTCAACACCCAGTTTTATCAAAACTCCATCTACCTGTCTTGGCTCCACATCCTTTTTATACAATAAAACCAAGAACTACGAATGCTGTAAACCTGAAACAAAAACAGAAATTGCCATAGAAACTCAGCAGGTCTGACAGCATCTGTGGAGAGAAGCCTCCAGTCACTGGACTTGAAATGTCAACTCTGCTTTCTCTCCACAGATGCTACCAGACCTGCTGAGTTTCTCCAGCAACTTCTGTGTATGTTTCTTCCTTATACACTTGGTCAGCAAACATTTAACATTCTCAACTTAAAAGCTATCCAATGAGTTAGAGCTATTATCTTTTGTAAAAGAAAATTCCATAGTTCTCCTATATTCTGTGTGAAGAAATCTTTCCAAGTTTCTCTCCTGAATAGCCTGGCAATGATTTTAAGGTAATATCCCATTGTCCTAAACCCCTTCACCAACAGAAAATCTTTTTCTCTATACCCTATCAACTTCTCTCAAACTTCAACAGACCTCAGTAAAATCACACCTTAACTATCTATAAACCAGTTAATGCAAGTCTACTTTATGTAATTTCCACTCATAGCCTAAACCCTGAAGCCTCTAACCAGAGGTGGGTGGCTTTCCAGCATCTGCAGCACCATTAGGCACAATGACCACGGCTGGAACGGCACCAGGGTCTTCACTAAGGATTGTGTCCAGAACCCATGTGAGAGCTAAGTGTGAGCAGATTGGAGTAGAAGGAAACAGTGAGGGTACAGAAGCAAGGATCGAAGTTGGCTTTTGGCAGGCTCCTTCCTGATGCTGGATTCCTCGATGAGGCAGAGACTGCCTTGGAACGAGGGACCTCCTCACAAGGATCCCTGTCAAACCAAATGACATTTTTCTGGGTAGCACCCTGGCAAGGAAATCTCACCATCATTAGTATTCCAGGATGGAAGGCCATGTTGCACCCATCCTGCCTGTGACATGGTTAGCGGTAGGACAGAAGACAGTGGCATTTCCCCTACCCTCTCACTCAATCATATTGACGAAGTCAGAAGTCACATGACACCATGTTATAGTCCGATAGGTTTATTTGAAATCACAAGCTTTCAAAGTGCTGTTCATTCGTCAGCTGACGCTCCGAAAGCTTGTGATTTTAAATAAATCTGTTGGACTATAACCTGGTATCATTTGACTTCTGAATGTTTCCACCTCGGTCCAACACCAGCACCTCCATAACATGTCTATTGTATGGCACATCTCCCTTCCCTCATTTCCTAGCTTACCTGTGGGGTAGCGAGCGGTATATTCATCCTTACTCTCGACATCAATTCTGTCAAACCCCTTCAGAGTCTTAAATACAGAACAAAATGTGCTGAAAATGCCCAATAGATTTGGCAACATCTGGAGAGAGAAAAACAAAGTGAACGTTTCAGGGTATGATTTTTCATCAGAATCCTGTACGTTTCAATGAGGATGCCTTATATAACCCTCTAAATACCTGAAAATATAGACTGAATTAATTCAACATTTCATCAAAGGGTGACTGTCCATGTCAACATTCAGGCTTGCAGATGATATGAAACAAATTGGGGCGGCAAAGGCTTAGAAGTACTATCGCTGGACTGTTAATGCAGAGACCCAGGGGACCTGGGTTCGAAACCAGCCATGGCAGATGGTGGAATTTAAATTCAATAAATATCTTGAATTGAGAGTCTAATGATGACCATGAATCCATTGTTAGTTGTCAAGAAAAACCCAATTGATTCACTAACGCTCTTCAGGGAAGGAAACTGCCATCCTTACCTCATCTGGCCTACATGTGACTCCAGTCCCTCAGCAATGTGGTTGACTCTTAACAGCCTTCTGGGCAATAAATGCTGGCCTGGCCAGAGATGCTGCCATTCTATGAATGACTAAAAAAAATTGAACCAGACACCAACCATTCCTGCAACAGTGAATCTAATGACCTCCTTTGGACTTTTAACTTTACTATAATTGAATCATTGAGGAGAAAGTGAGGACTGCAGATGCTGGAGATCAGAGCTGAAAATATGTTGCTGGAAAAGCGCAGCAGGTCAGGCAGCATCCAAGGAACAGGAGAATCGACGTTTCGGTCTGATTCCTGAAGAAGGGCTGATGCCCGAAACGTCGACCCTCCTGTTCCTTGGATGCTGCCTGACCTGCTGCGCTTTTCCAGCAACACATTTTCAGCTATAATTGAATCATCCCATTATTAACATTATTGGTGACAATCTTCATCAGAAGGAATTTCTTTAAATAGTTAAAAACAAAGGGAGAGCCAAAAATAGCCTGGACCTCTTAGAGAATGAAGTTGGGAAATAATAATGGGATCCAGGAAAAGGCAGGGGATTTGAGTATGCTTTCCATCAGTCTGCACAGTGGAAGACACTATAAGCATTCCAAAAGTACTAAATAATCAAAGAAAAATGAAGGAGAAGCAATAAACACTACATCTATCATTACAGAAAAAGTGATAGGGAAACTGATGATGCTAAAATTGATAAGTCTCTGGCACAAATACAGAAATTCAGAACTGAAGGGTCACTGGATCAAATATATTGACTCTGTCTTCGCTGCATAGATGCTACTAGACCTGTTGTGTTTTACCAGCAATTTCTGTTTTTGTTTCTGATTTCCATCATCTGTAATTCTTTATTTATAAAAGTAACTTGAACTGATGGCATGCATCTTAGGAAGTTAACAGAAGTAGCTACAGAAATAGCCAATTCACTGTTAGTAATGCATCCAGAATACTTAGATTCTGGAAAAATCCCAGGGGATTGGAGAACTGCCAATGCAATATCTTTGTTTAAAAAGGTAAGAATCAAAAACAGGTAGCAATAGGTCAGTTAGGGTAACAATGGTTAATGGGAAAATGTTAGATTCTATTTTAACGGATGTAATAGCAGAGCATTTAGAAATACATTGTATGATCAGGCAGAGTCAGCATGCCTTCATGAGGGGAAATCATGCTCAATCAATTTATTAGACTTCTTTGAGGAGGTAAAAAGCCGGATAGATAAAGGGCAAGCATTGGATATAATCTATAAATAGATTTTCAGAAGGCTTTTGATGAAGTACCATGAATACTTAATAAGGTAAGAGGTTATGGTGTTGGAGGTACCATATTAGTATGGACGGAGAAATAGCTAAGTATTAGATTACTGAGAGTTGGAATAAAGGCGGCACTTTCACGATAGCGCCCTGTAACTAGTGGAGAGCACAGATGTCAGTGCTGAGGCTGCAAATAGTTGCAATAAATCTTAATGACATGGGAGAAGAAAAGGGAACCTACTATTGCAAGTTTGTGGATGACACAAAAATAGGCATGTACACAAAAACATAACAGATGGAAATTAGAATAGGAAATGTGGGAAAATATGAAGTTATGCACTTTGGAAGAAAACTTAGAGAAGTTGAATATTATTTCAATTAAGAAAGACTGCAAAAGTGACAGAACAGAGGGATTTGGGAGTCCTGGTCCATAAATCATAAAAAAAAACTAGAAAGCAAGTCCAGCATGTAATATGGAAGCCAAATGGAATGTTGGCCTTTATTTCAAAGGGAATAGAACATAAAAATAAGGAGGTCTAGTTAAAACGAGACAAGGCACTAGTTAGACCACAGCTGGAATTCTGTGTTCAATTTGGGCCCCTTATGTAAGGAAATATATATTTGCATTGGAGACTATCCAAAGAAGGTTTATTAGGCTGATCATGGGGGATTGACTTATGAGGAGAGATTGAATAGGTTGGGTCTGGGCTTATTGGAGTTTAGAGGAAAGATGGATGACTTTATTGAAACATACAAGATTCTTGGGGTAGATGCAGAAATGTTTTTGCCTCTTGTGGGAGACTCTAGGACCAGAGAGCATACTCTCAGAATAAGAGGTTGTCCATTTGAGATTGAGATGAGAAGGTACTTATCTTTTCAGAGGGTAATCAATCTCTGGAATTCTTTACCATGGAGAGCTGTAGAGATGGGGTCTTTAAGTGCATTCAAGGCTGTAGAAGAAGGAGCAGAGCAGACTTGATGGGCTGAATGGCTTATTTCTGCTCCTACATCTTATGATCTTGTGGAACCAACTTCACCTTGCTGTGTTCATCCACTTCAACTCCCCTTCCCATTCCCCTAAGGACGTCTCCATTCTGGGCCTCCTTCACCGCCTACACAAGGCCACCCACAAACTGGAGGAAGAACACCTCAACTTCTGCCTCAGGAGCCTACAACCACAGTGAATTCACCAGTTTCCAAATCTCCCCGACACCCCCACCCCATCCTTAATCCAACCATCTGACTGAGATCCATCCCCTCAACCCAACCTAACCTATATGTCCATCTACCTTCTTACTAATCCACTCCACCCTTCCTACTGACCTATTACTATCACCTCCCACCTTCACCCACATATCACCTACCTTTCTCCTAGCCCCACCCTCCCTTCCCTTTTATCTCTCGAACCCTGACCCCCCTCCCCAGTTCGGAAGAAGGGTCCTGCCTGAATCATCAACTCTCTTGCTCCTCGAATGCTGGCTGACCTGCTGTGCTTTTTCTGGTGCCACACTTTATCAATTCCGATTTCTCCAGATCCCGCAGCCCCCACTGTCCTCTATTTGAAATTCAAGTCTCACCTGCTCCAGGGGTGTGGCATGACAGATCTAAATTAGATTTTTCTTGTGTACTCCATGTATTCAAAGAGCACTTGTGACACAAAGGTAATGTCCCTAACGCTAAGCCAAGAGGCTTGTGTTCTAGTCCAGAGGTGTGTTACAGCATCATTGAACAGGTTGATTAGAAAATGTCTCCTACATACATACAGTTATACATTTAACTTAAACCATTATTTCTGACATGGTCTGACCCCATCTAATAGAGTATCTAGAGTATCTACCTTTCTCAATGCTTTATGCACCTTGTTTATCCTTTTGAATCGTATATCCTGCTGCTCACTCTTCCCTGCCAAATTAGTTTAAACTCTCCTCATTATCAGTAATATACTGCCTTTGAACAGTGTCAATTCCAGCATGAATTTCGGGTACAATCTGGGAAGCTGACCAAGTCCACCTCCGAAGCTGGTCCCATTGGATCAGGAAAAGCCCTCCCTCCTGTAACATCTATTGTTCCAGTTTAGAATGATTTAAAACTTAATCGCATACAGGTGCTTCCCTCGCTATGTTTTAAGAATGTTATTACTAATTAACTCCCTGTCAGACAGGCCCTTATGTACCATATAACTCACTAGTGCTTTCCCACTGAGTCTCCAAGTGCATGGAAAGCATGTAAACCTGAGAGATGCATGAAATGATGTCATGAAAAATAAATATTGGATAATTAGGTTCATAATGCAGTTAATATGCTTTATTTTAGATATTTCCTTCTTCTGCCAAGTTCCAATCTGCTGTGTTCCTCAAGCCTATTATTGAATGGTGCTGCTGCTTTCCCACTGAACAGTAACAAGTTCCTGATCATGTCACAAATGTCAACTGAACATTGTTTGGTTACTTTGAGACAGAGGAGATGTTTCGGTGGTTTTCAAAATCTTCAGTGGCATTGGTGAACCTGATCAGGCCGAATGCTCACTCTGAGGTGCATTTCAAATACCAGGAACCAAAACCTACCAATCAGCAGCTTAAGAGTAAGTAAATCCATGGCACTTTTCATACAGAAGGTCTGAGTTCTGGAATAAATCCCTAAAGAAAGCTGTCAAGGGACAAGAACATAAAAATATAAGGAATCAAAGCAAGAGTTGTCCATTTTGTTCCTCAAGTCTGCACTGCTGTTTAAAATGATCAAGGTTGGCATTCTACCTCAGTTCCTTTCCTGCACATCTGTTCCCTAATTCCTTGAAAGATCAAAATTCAATCAATCGCAGTCTTATACAAAGACAACAATGGAGCATCACAGAGATTTCCAAAAATTCACAATCCTGACTGAAGAAATTTCTCTTCATTTGCGTCTTAGCTTATCAATTCCTTTTAGCATCTACCCCATCAAATGCTTAAACAGACTTAAATATTTTAACAGGATCACCTCTCATTCTTGTAAAATGTGTACAGGCCTAATTTATTCAGTCTCTCATTATCATTCTGCGTCATTCAGGAACAGACGCAATGAATCTATATCCAAGGTTCTCTTCAATATAGAAACAAAAACTGTCCACTGTGGTTAAGATTTTTTTTATTTATTCACAAGATGAGGGCTGGCTAGGCAGCATTTATTGGATTAGTGGTGCTGGAAGAGCACAGCAGTTCAGGCAGCATCCAACGAGCAGCGAAATCAACGTTTCGGGCAAAAGCCCTTCATCAGGAATAAAGGCAGTGAGCCTGAAGCATGGAGAGATAAGCTAGAGGAGGGTGGGGGTGGGGAGAGAGTAGCATAGAGTACAATGGGTGAGTGGGGGAGGAGATGAAGGTGATAGGTCAAGGAGGAGAGGGTGGAGTGGATAGGTGGAAAAGAAGATAGGCAGGTCGGACAAGTCAAGGAGACAATAACTGAGCTGGAAGTTTGAAACTAGGATGAGGTGGGGGAAGGGGAAATGAGGAAGCTGTTGAAGTAAGCAAATGTGGCTGTGGTACCGAGTTTGTTTCACAACATGGTTGAAGAGCTTCAGAGCAGAGGAAATGACCTGGGAGTTGCAGTGGGAGAGGGACTCCCTGAGATTCTTGTAGAGAGAGGAGGAAAACTTCTTCAAGGCAGGCATCCTTGCAAGCCTCATCCTAGTTTCAAACTTCCAGCTCAGTTACTGTCTCCTTGACTTGTCCGACCTGCCTATCTTCTTTTCCACTTATCCACTCCACCCTCTCCTCCTTGACCTATCACCTTCATCTCCTCCCCCACTCACCCATTGTACTCTATGCTACTCTCTCCCCACCCCCACCCTCCTCTAGCTTATCTCTCCATGCTTCAGGCTCACTGCCTTTATTCCTGATGAAGGGCTTTTGCCCGAAACGTTGATTTCGAGGCTCGTTGGATGCTGCCTGAACTGCTGTGCTCTTCCAGCACCACTAATCCAGTATTTGATTTTCAGCATCTGCAGTCATTGTTTTTACCTAGGCAGCATTTATTGCCCATACTTAATTGCTTAGAGGGCAGTTAAGAGTCAACTATATCGGTGTAGGACTGCAGTCAAATGTAGGCCAGACCAGGTAAGGATGGCAGTTTCCCTCCCTTAAGGACATAAGTGAACCAGATGGGATTTTCCAGCAATCAACAATAGATCCACGGTCATCTTTATACTCTTAATTCCAGATTACTTTTTATTGAATTCACCTGCCATGATGGGATATAATCTCAGAAGGGCCCTATCAAATTGCAACATTTCGTTATTCTTGTACTCTAATCCCCTGGCAATGAAAGGCAACATGCTATTTATAACTATTCCTAACTCTGTTGAGTAAGCATTCCAAAAGCTAAATAGCATGCAGAGCAAATGAGGAAATTACAGAGGCAGACCAAATCTTCCCCAAAGTTGAAACAACTCCAAAAAAGTTCAAAACAAAACCTACAATTAGGTCTTTTGATGAAAGTTTAACAATGGATTGATATGAGCCACAGGTGTAACTAATACAACATTATTTTATTATTAAAACACATAAAACAGCAATCTATAGGAACAGCTTATGTCAAAATTACTGAAAGACGGCTTGAAATCTACAGATGTAATGTTCAGCTTTTATGATATCTACCTCATTAATATTTTAATCTGGGCTACTCATTTTGTGAGGTTTCTGGATTTTTTTTCAGTTACCTCAGTTGGTTGGCTGGTTAGGGTGTGAGGTAGAATGATGCCATTGGCATCAATTCAAATCCCACACTGGTGGTGTCAGTTTCTGGTAGCTCTGCCTCCAATTATTGTAAAGTGATGTCCACCCCTAATGCCTATGGTCCTTTGTGGACTATGGCTAATTACTTGTAGATTCCACTTTTCAGCCACAATGGCTAGTTAAGAGCTATCAGGGGCCATATTAAATGTCATTGTCCTGAGATAGCGACAGAAGGTTATACAGGATGCAACATAGACAACTAATTCACAATTGTCTTCTTAATGCCTGGTGATTATAGTTAAAATTACCCTAACTTTAAGTCCCAAGATTCACGAATTATTAAACAAAATGGATGAACAAAGATAGCCTAAATAGCCTTCCTTGTCTATATTTACCTCATTCAAATAAACCCTCTGAAGAACCACAAAAGTTTCCATCACCGAATTAAAATGTTGATCAAAATTAATGCACCTTTTCCACATTCATGTTTTCGACATGTGCAATTATAGTAAGTCCTCATTTAAAGTTGTGATTGTATTCCTAAAATTCAGAAATTTCATAGAATATTAGAATTCCTACAGTGTGCAGGCGGGCCATTTGGCCCATTGAATCCATACCAACCATCCAAAGAGCAGATCCATCTCCGACACCATATCCCTATAGCCCTGTGTTTCCCATGGCTAATCCACCTAGCCTGCTTATCCCTGGACACTATGGACAATTTAGCATGGCCAATCCACCTAATCCGCACATCTTTGGACTGTGGGAGGAAACTGGAGCACCTGGAGAAAACCCACACAGACACAGGGAAAACGTGCAAACTCTACACAGTTGCCCAAGGCTGCAATTGAATCCAGGTGCCTGGCTCTGTGAGGCAGCAGAGCTAACCACTAACTTTAAGTGAAATGATTTTAAATGAAGTGTTAGAACTGTGGTTAGGAGCTTATTGGAAAAAAATTAAAATATTATACTCATCTAATTGAAATATGTTTAATTGCAAAATTCTTTTATTAGTAAATTAAGCACCTTCAAACATATAATGTTTAAAAGTATGAAAGGAAAATATAACTTGCTTCTTATAATATCTCCTACTCAATGGCAATCTTACTTAGTTCAGGAATGGGGAGAGGCCACAACTGGGAGGTCAGATGAAGGAAGGGCCATAGGTCAGAGGTCAGGGAGCAGATGCCAATCAGGTCACACTGATGCCTTCTTTATTAGTCGCTAGTTTCTTAGTCTGCTTTATTTAAAATGATATGCTAATGCTTGTGAAAATGCTCAAGGTGAAAGCATGGCTGTCACACTGCAGCAATAAGAAACAACATTAAAAGAAATCTCACAACATTCAATGAGTTTACAGGCCCCAATAACTTGCCACAGTTAAAGTGAGGCAATGCTAAATTGAGCAACTTTAACTGAGGACATAATGAGTTGAACATATCATTCTATTTGGGGACAGGGCTGGAAAGACCCAACAAACATGACATAGGTTTAGAAAAATCTGTTCTAATGCTTCACAAACTCCTTAAGGTGGGGGAAAGTTCCAAATGTTGATTGATCAAATGTTAGAGTGCACGGTTTTAAGAGGAGTCCAGGAGGCATAAACACTGGTATGGACCAGTTAGACCAAATGGCCTGTTTCCCTGTTCTATGTATTAACTATAATTCTACACAAACAACTGCAGAGTGTGTGTAAAAACCAGCTGTGCACAACCAATGAGTTCTGTAACAAATCCTCATGAGACCATTTTGCTGGCAGGTGGGTATGTGTAGTTATTCATAAAGTACACAAGCAATAATAAAATAATGATAAAGTATATTAATTCTTACTTCATAGAGATGAAAGAGGGTGCTTACAGTAATTAATAAGATAAAGTTGAATATCGCATCCTTAATTTAAAGCATTTTAAGACAGAAATGTAATATTACAGGACACAACTCAGTGTCTGATATGACTTTTTATTAAATGCACAGATGAGGACAGTACTGCCAAAGACATTTTCACTGTCTGTAGCTACTTTCACTGAGACAGTGGTGGACATGGGCATTGATAGCAGCCCCTGCTTTGTTCTAATGTAGTTATAACTGGATGGCTTGTTCTGCCACTTCACAGGGCATTAAGAGCCAACCATGTATTTGGAATTGAAGCCACGTGCAGTGTGGACGAGGTGCGGGTGGTCGTCCCCTTCCCCAAAGAATATTAATGAATTGGCTAAGTCTTGAGAAATGTAGCACCTTTCACTGTCAAGTTTCTTTTTGTGCTAACCATAAATTAACAAACTTACCAAAGCTAAGTATTTAACGTGTGTGTGTGTGTGTGTATTCAAGTTATCACCATCCCTACCCCCCTCCTCCCACCCCTGGCAAGGTCTCTCCAGGTGAAAAAGGTGTCATACAATACTATGCAGTCTTTATTAGTGCCTCGCTTATTAGGCCTGCTTTATTGAAAATGGTATTTTAGAACGTTTGAAAATGTTAAAGATAAAGACACAGCAGCTATTGCACGCAAGACCAAACTATGGCCTCTCTTGTAACCTACAGAACCATTGTCACTGATCTTTTCTGATCATATCTGAACTGAGAAGACAGAAAGCCCTTTCAAAAATAAAGTAATTGGACTGACTAAAGTCCTGAATCGAGCCTTGAAAATTAAACCTTTATTGATTCTCCTGAGTAATGAATGGACATGTTCTGTTGAGTAATGTTGGTAAAATCTGTTGGATAAGCAACACAAAAGAATGTGAGTGATACCATGGGCATGCTTGTTGGCATTATTTAGCAGCGTTGTCAACATAATACAGTGAACTTCTCTTAGCTGCACTGATATAATCATCTACACTCTCGTTTATCATCGAGTGCACACACAGCAAACTAAGAAGCCATTCAGCTCACAGTGTCTGTCACAATTCCTTGGCACAGGAATCAATCAGTTCACTCCCTTGCTCCATCCCCATGGAGTTACAAAGTTTCCCCTCTTAAGTATTTGTCAAATTCCCCTTGAAAATTGCTATTAATTCTGCCTCCACTCCTCTTTATAGTACATTCTGAATAATAATTATTGTAACATATCTTATGTCATCTTGAATGCTGTTGTAGCCGGCACATTATAGGAAAGATGTGAACGCATTAGAGAGAGTGCAGCAGTGATTTCCAAGAATGGTTCTCAAAATGAGATGTTGGGAATGCTATCCTTGGAAAGAAAAAGGCTGTGGGAAGATAGCAGTTCTAAAGATATTGAGTGGGCTTGATCGAGTAGATAGGGAGAAGCTGTTTCTGCTCATAAAAGAAAAACGAGAGGGCGTAGATTTAAACTGATATGCAAATGAAACAAGGGTGATGTGAAAAAACACTTTCAAGGATGATTATTTGGATAGAAATGGTGTGCTGGGATATGGAGGAAAGGCAGGAAATTGGCACTGATTCTCCTACTCCTCGGATGCTGCCTGATCTGCTGTGCTTTTCCAGCACCACACTCTCGACTCTGATCTCCAGCATCTGCAGTACTCCCTTTCTACTAGGTAATAAAATCAATGCAGGCATGATGGGTCAAATGGCCTCCTTCTGCACTGTAACAATTCTGTGGTTCTGTCATGTGCTTTCCTACGGTTTTCGTGCAAGCTGAGGCAATATTTCTAAATCACTGTTAAACAATATTTATTATCAGACTGGACAGGATGGAAAAGCACATTAGGTCAAGCAGCTTCCAAGGAGCAGGAGAGTCGACATTTCTGGCATAATCCCTTGGTAAGGTTACAGAGTAACATGTTCTGAGCTGATCACATTCCAACCACTTATAAAGACAAGTGTTGCATTGGCCTTATAGCAAGAAGGAGCTGAGATGTCTTGCTGCATTAAACAAGGCCTTGGTGAGACTACACCTGGAATATTGTCTACAGTCTCCTTATCTGCTGAAGGATGTTCTTGCTATCAAGGAAGCACAGGAAAGGTTTACCAGAACATTTTCTGGGATGACAAGACTCACGTAGGAGGAGAGGTTAAATCAGTTTGGCTTATATTCACTGGAGTTCAGAATAATGAGGGGAGATCTCTTAGAAAACTATAAACTTCTAACAGGATTATACATGGTAAATGTAAGCAGAAAGATCCCAATGGTGGGAGAATCTAGAACCAGAGTTAATAGCCAAAGGACACAGACTAAACCATTTCGGACTGAGATTAGAAATACTTGCTTCTTCCAAAGAATGGTGAGCCTGTGGAGTTTGTTGTCATAGGAAGCAGTTGAGGTCAAAACATTGCATGATTTCAAGAAACAGAGTTGAATATAGTATATCAAAGGATATGGTGGGAAAGCAGGAACAGGCTATGGAGTTGGATGATCATCCTTGCTCATAACCAACAGCAGAGCAGGCTCAAAGGGCTGAATGGTCTATTCCTGTTCCTATTCCCTATGTTTTTAATGTTAGCAATAGACTAGCACATGGCTGCTGAGGTCACAGTGACATCAAAGCTCATCTTCAGGACTCATCGATATATTCATTAAACTTTATCTTGACAAAAACATCAATCATAGATCTATCATATCTATCTTGAATGGACTGCATCTTGACAATGGGCGAAAGTGAGAACTGCAGATGCTGGAGATTAGAGTCAAGATTAGAGTAGTGCTGGAAATGCACAGCAGGTCAGGCAGCATCCGAGGAGCAGGAAAATCGATGTTTCAGGCAGGAGTCCTTCATCAGGAATGAGGCTGGAAGCCTTGGGGGTGGAGAGATAAATAGGAGGGGGTGGGGCTGGGGAGAAGGTAGCTGAGAGTGGAATAGGTGGATGGAGTAAGGGGTAAAGGTGATAGGTCAGAGAGGGTGCAGCAGATAGGTGGGAAGGAAGATTGACAGGTGGGACAGGTCATGAGGATGGTGCTGAGCTGGAAGTTTGGAACTGGGGTAAGGTGAGGGAAGGGGAAATGAGGAAACTAGTGAAATCCACATTGATACCCTGGAATTGAAGCGTTCCAAGGCGGAAGATGAGGGGTTCTTCCTCCAGGTGAGAGGTGGTGAGGGAGTGGCGGTGGAGGAGGCCCAGCACATGCATGTCCTCCACAGAGTTGGGGAGGGAGTTGAAATATTCGGCCATGGGACGGTGGGGTTGTTTGGTGTGGGTGTGATGGAGATGTTCCCTAAAGCGCTCTGCAAGGAGGCATCCAGTCTCCCCAGCATAAAGGAGACTGCATCAGGAGCAATGAATGCAATAATTGACATCTGTGGATGTTCAGGTAAAACTTTGATGGATGTGGAAGGCTCCTTTGGGGCCTTGGATGGAGGTGAGGGAGGAGGTGTGGGCGCAGGTTTTGCAATTCCTGTGGCAGGGGATGGTGCCAGGAGGGGATGGTGGGTTGTTGAGGGGCGTGGACTTGACCAGGTAGTCACGGAGTGAACGGTCTTTGCGGAAAGCAGCTAAGGGTGGGGAGGAAAATATATCCCTGGTGTGGGCTCCATTTGTAGGTGGCGGAAATGTTGACGGAAGATGCAGTTTATGCATCCGTTACTCCTGATGCGGTCTCCTCTACATTGGGGAGACTGGACACCTTCATGCAGGTCCTGGGCCTCCTCCACCACCATTCCCTCACTACCCAATGCCTGGAGGAAGAACGCCTCATCTTCCACCTCAGAACCCTTCGACCACAGGGTATCAATGTGGATTTCAATAATTTCCTCATTTCCCCTCTCCCCACCTTACCCCAGTTCTAAACCTCCAGCTCAGCCTCATGACCTGCCTGACCTATCACCTTTACCCCCTTCCTCCATCCACCTATTGCACACTCAGCTACCTTCTCCCAGCCCCACCCCTCCCATTTATCTCTCCACCCCGAGACTTCCATGATGAAGGGCTCCTGCCCGAAACATCGATTTTCCTGCTCCTTGGATGATGCCTGACCTGCTATGTATTTCCAGCACCACTCTAAGCTTGATTACATCTTGACAATAATGCATATCATTCATCTACCATAACTGTTCATATTAAATCCTACCTCAATATAACTATCTCTGAGAAGGAAAGCAAAATCCTTATATCCCATCTGGCTCTAATGTCAGTTGCCTTAACATGATGTCATCTGATCTGTCTACCAATGAAAACAGTTTCTTCTCATTTACACAACAAAAAAAATCCTTCAGAGTTGTATTATATATACCTGAATGTTGACAAGAAACAAGGCCATAGGTCAGAAATGGATGTGAGAGCTTCAATATCGTTTGATCGGATTGGCCATTGACTGTTTTCAACACCAGGGAAAGGCAAATGATCTGTAAAAGAGGTTAGAAGCCTGAACTTGAAGCAGGAAGCAGGGAGGAGACATTGCAAAAGCACTGGAATAAAATCAGTTCTCACACAGAGGGAACCTTGTTGAGCTGTTCAGGATTTCATCGATTCGCTGGAGAGTCAGCATGAGCCAAGATACCTTCTCCAGCACAATCCTACCAAATCCAATACTAATCAGCTGTGACCACCAGCCGGCCTTCCTGTTGTCAGGACTGTGGGTGGAGAAGACCTGCCCGGCAAGAGCTGCCAGCCAATCAGAGGCCAGAAATTCTAATATACAACTGCCTTCCATAGGAGGCTGTGTCTGATGATAGATGACAACTCCCAGAGCCCCAGAGCACAGAGGACCCAAATCAAAGAGAAATGATCTGCAAGGAAAGGGATTCTTGGTTTAGGGGGTAATGGGACAAGGAGGACTGCCTTGTCAAAAGAAAGGACAGGGAATGACTCCCAGTGCGCAACTTCCTGCCCTATGTTCAGTACTTCGATGGTTAGCACTGCTGCTTCACAGCAGGTAGGACCCAGGTTCAACTCCAGCCTTGTGTGACTGTCTATGAGCAGTTTGCACATCCTCCCCGTGTCTACGTGGGTTTCCTCTGGGTGCTCCAGTTTCGTCCCACAGTCCAAAGATGTGCAGGTTAGGTGAATTGGTCAAGCTAAATTGCCCATAGTGTTCAGGAAAGTGCAGGCTAAGTGGATGTACCACAGTAAATGCAGGGTTACAGGGATAGAGTGGGGTGGGTGGTGTGCTCTTCAGAGGACGCAAATGGGCTCTATCTGCTCTGTAGAGTTTCAACAGTGGAGTCGATTCTAAAATTATTTTTTTAACACGAACACCAACCATTCTCCCACAATTGACATCAATCCTATTCAAGTACCATAAACAGTCTTAGTCTAAAACTGTAGTCCTTATTTTCCTGGAACACGTTTACTCCTCTCCTGGACTACACCTATTTACAAATCCGAATGTGCTGCTTTGCATTATAACAATGCCAACCTGTAGCATATGACATGGATTGGGAGTACTTTGTAACCTAACAAATCATGGTTAGAAATCCCTTATTATTTTTGAGTACATCATAAAGCCTGGTTGGTTCCAGTCTGAGAAGTAAGAATTCCAAAATGCTTTTAATGCAAACACAGCTCCGAAACCCACCGATCTGTGCAGCACACAATTAATTTGTTTTAGTTACGTCTCTTCCTTAGGCTGTCAATTTGATTCAATTTATATAAAAGAGTCGTCCACAATTAAAGAAAGCCCTTGCATTCAAATAGCACATTTCAAAACCTTTCAGTGATCTAAGACCATAATTTATATAGTTAGACAATTCAGCCCACTCCACCATTCGATCATGACTGTGTCGCTTTCATTCTCCTGCCTTCTCCCCATAACCTTTGATCCTCTGACAAAACAAGAATCTATCTACATTTGTCTTAAATATATGCAACGACTTGATTTCCACAGCACTGTGTGGCAATGAGTTTCACAGATTCACCATCCTCCTCACCTCAGTTCTAAAGGGTTATTTTTTCACTCTGAGGCTGTGCCCTTTGGTTCTAGTCTCTCCGGCTCGGAGAAACACCTTTTCCTAAATGGCAGCCATTACACTCACCTCAACCCTCCCAGCTCCCTTGAAGTTCTGATGTGCTACTGTTGTCTTCAACCATGAAGGCTGATTCAAAGTATATCTTCCGTCATTTCCTTAGTCCTCATTATTACTTCTCCAGCCTCATATTCTAGCAGTTCACTGCCCACTCTTGCCTCTCTCTTACCCTTCATACATCTCCAAAAACTCGTGCAATCTTCTTTTGCAAGCTTACCTTTCCATTCCTTCTAATTCTCTGGATTCTAATCTTCACCACATTGTATGCTTTCTCTTTTGCTTTTATGCTGTCCCAGACTTCCCTTGTCAACCATGGCTGCCTCTTCCTCCCATTAGTATGTTTCTTTCTCCTTGGGATGAATTGCTGCTGTACCTCCCAAATTATCCCCAGAAACTCACACCATTGCTGTTCCTTGCTTGACTCCCCTTCCAATCACCTCTAGCCAGCTCCTCCTTCATGTCTTTGTAGTTGCTTCTTCTCAACTGTAATACTATTGCATTTGATTCCAGCTTCTCCCTCTCAGATTACATGGTGAATTCTAACATATTGTGGCCACTGACTCCTAGGCGTTTCTCACCTCAACCTTCGTAATCAAGTCTCCAGAATTGTCTGTTTCCTTGTGGGCTCTACCACAAGCTATTCCAAAACATCTGATATATAATACAGCTAATGAAGTGTTTTAAACGCCTAGTCATTCATTTAATATAACAAAATCAGCAGCGAAATGTGCATATAGCAAGCTCAAAAATCAGCACAGAGATTGTTTTATTGATCATATTGCTGGGGGCTTAAATACTTCCCAGTACACGGGGTAAAACTCTCCTGCTCTTCGTCAAAATAATCTAATACTCTTTTACATCACAGGGTACTTCCACCAAAGCAGTGCTCTGTCAGTACAGCACTATGGCTGAAGGTCCTGAAGCAAGTGCTAAATCTTACTTCTCAGCTAAAAAAAATTGCATGAGAGACAGTGTGTGAGCCTTGTCTGAATGAGATCACCCTGTGGGCGTTTCAGACTACAAGAGTCAATATTGGCAATTGTATTCTGAGAGAATAGGCATGGAGGGAACTGTATACAGCAGGTCAGAAGTTTTGCGCTTTGTTACAATTAGCTGCTGCACACAATAGCAAAATATTTCAGTGTATGATTTGTACTCCACTGAAGAACACTGGTGAAAGAAAGATGCATTCTTGTCAGTGGAGGATACAAAAATAGGTTTGTTATGGGCGGACACTATGCAAGTGAAATCTCCAAGTTGCTCTGTGTCACTGAAATCAGGATCCTTAGGCCCACACCAACATAAGGCAAACCGCGAGAAAACAGGTCCTTTATGTCTTGGAATTTTTCAATTACTGCTTTGTTCTAACTCTCATTTCTTTCACTTTAGGTCAGGGCTGTTGTTGAATTTCATGCATCTCATTTTGTTTTTATCTGTCACATGCGTTCTTTTACTGTGTTATATAATATGACATTCCACAGTGACTAGTAATATTCTTGGCCATGGAATCCCAACATCCACCTGCTAACCACTCTCATTTATAACAGTCAGTCCACCATTAATCCCTATCAGTATGTTCTGCTCTTCTAGTCTTTAGAACTTGCTGGCAGAAACTAATCTGGGGTCTAGATTAGAGTGGTGCTGGAAAAGCACAGCAGGTCAAGAAGCATCTGATAGAGCAGGAAAATCGACGTTTCGGGCAAAAGCCCTTCATCAGGAATGAAGGCAGGGACCCTCCAGGGTGGAGAGATAAAGGTGGGTGTGGTGGGGGAAGGTAGCAAAGAGTACAATAGGAGAATGGGGGTGGGGATGGAGGTTATAGGTCAGAGAGGAGGGTGGGGGAAGGTAACAAGGAGTACAATAGGAGAATGGGGGTGGGGATGGAGGTAATAGGTCAGAGAGGAGGGTGGGGGAAGGTAGCAAAGAGTACAATAGGCGAATGGGGGTGGGGATGGAGGTAATAGGTCAGAGAGGAGGGTGGGGGAAGGTAGCAAAGAGTACAATAGGAGAATGGGGCTGGGGATGGAGGTAATAGGTCAGAGAGGAGGGTGGAGCGGATCGGAGGGAAGGGAGATTGGCAGGTAGGACAGGTCATGAGGACAGTGCTGAGCTGCAAGTTAGGAACTGGGGTAAGGTAGGGGAAGGGGAAATGAGGAAACTGGTGAAGTCTACATTGATGCCCTGGGGTTGAAGTGTTCCGAGGCGGATGATGAGACATTCTTCCTCCAGGCGTCTGGTGGTGAGGGAGCGGGGGTGGAAGAGGCCCAGGACCTGCATGTCCTCGGCAGAGTGGGAGGGGGAGTTGAAATGTTGGGCCACGGGGCCGTGTTGGTGATTGGTGCAGGTGTCCCAAAGATGTTCCCAAAAGTGCTCTGCGAGGAAGCGTCCAGTCTCCCCAATGTAGAGGAGACCGCATCGGGAGCAATGGATACAATAAATGACATTGGTGGATGTGCAAATGAAACGTTGAAGGATGTGGAAGGTTCCTTTGGAGCCTTGGATGGAGGTGAGGGGAGAGGTGTGGGCGCAGGGTTTGCAATTCCTGTGGTGGCAGGGGAAGGTGCCAGGATGGGAGGGTGGGTTGTAGGGGGGCGTCGACCTGACCAGATAGTCACAGAGGGAACGGTCTTTGCGGAAAGCAGAAAGAGGTGGGGAGGGAAATATATCCCTGGTGGTGGGATCCATTCGGCGGTGGCAGAAATGTCGGCAGATGATGTCGTTAAGATATTACAACACCTGGTGACTGATGATTTCCTACTCACGTAAAACAAGAGAATTATATCAATCAGCAACTTATCACATGCCCATTGCATTGTCCATTTTACATGATATTGCCAAAACCAAATGCCATTGAGTGTAATATTTAGGTGTGTTAAAGTGAGAGCTATGATGAGGAGGTGACAGTGTTGGATGGGGTGGATAAAGTTGAAAATCACACAACACCAGGTTATAGTCCAACAGGTTTATTTGTAAGTACTAGTTTTCGGAGCACTGTTCCTTCATCAGGTAGCTGGTGGGGCAGGATCATAAGGCACAGAATATATAGCACAAGATCATTGTGTGATACAGCTGATATGATATATTCAATAAATCTAAATTGCTGTTAATGGGTTGCAGGTTTAATTCATTAATATGTAAATCCCAGAACTTCTTTCAAGTCATATTTCAGAGATAACTTAATGTTTTATAAAAAAAGGTGACATCTTAGCTCAGACAATGCATTAATGATGTGAGGTTAGAGTCTGTCTGAATCCCAATCTTGAGTCAGACTGGTTCTATTTCCAAAGTAGGAGTTTATAAAATGTTACATGGATTGACTGCCTGCAGATTGTGTGCTTTTTTGACCAAAATAGAATGTATCTGCAATTACAATTCTGCAAATATAAAATCACCCCGTAGAATTATACATGTGTGTGCGTGCATGTAATGGAGAGAGTAGGAGTGTGTGTGTGTGTGCGTGTGCGTGTGTGTGTGTGTGTGTGAGAGAGAGTGGGAGTGCAAGTTTGAGCTCGTGCATGTGTGCGTGTGGTAAAATGTGTACATGAGTGTAATGGAGTATAAGCCTGTGAGAGAGTGTGCGCGTGGGTGTGAGTGCGGGGGGTGTAAGTATGTGTTGTGAGGGAGAGAGCGTGTGTATGAGAGAGTGTCTGCATGAGCATGTGAGTATGTAAGGGTGTGTGTGTGCTTGTGTGTGAGAGTGTTAAGTGTAGTGGGGTCACCTGTAGTGTGACAGGAACCCCAGGGTCAAGAATGTAGTGCTGGAAAAGCACAACAGGCCAGGCAGCATCCGAGGAGCGGGAGAATCAACATTTCAGGCACAAGCCCTTCATCAGGAATGAGGTTTGTGGGTAGGGGCTGAGAGTTAAATGGGAGGGAATGGGAGTTTAAGGAAAGGTAGCTGAGGTGGATGAAGGTGAGGAAGAAGGTGATACGTCAGAGGGGAGAGTAATGGACAGGTCCGGAGGGCGGTGCCGGATTGGAGGTTTGGGACTGGAGTAATGTCAGGGAAGAGGAAATGAGGAAGCGGTTGAAATCCACATTGATCCCGTGTGGTTGCAGGGTCCCAAGGCGGAATATGAGGCATTCCTCCACCAGGCGTCGGGTGGTAATGGTTTGGCGGTGGAGGAAGCCCAGAACCTGCATGTCCTTGATGGAGTGGCTTGGGGAATTGAACCCCAGATCTCTGTTGAGGCCATCTCCATTGGTACCTCTGCTCGGCCACTCTACGTGTTGTGCATCCTGAAGTCCGCCTTGGAGGACAGTCACCCAAAGATTCAAGACCGAATGTCCCTGACTGCTGAAGTGTTCCCTGACTGGGAGGCAACACCCCTGTCTGGCAATTGTTGCGCGGTGTACATTAATCCGTTGTCGTAGCCTCTGCTTGGTCTCGCCAACGTCCCATTCCTCAGGGCATCCTTGCCTGTAGTGTATGAGACAGACAATGTTGGCCAAGTCTCATGAGTACCTAATGCGTACGTGGTGAGTGGTGGCCCCATGTGTAATGGCAGTATCCATGTTGACACTCTGACATGTCTTGCAGTGGTTGTCACGACAATGTTGTATGATGTTGTGGTCGATGTTGTCCTGAAGGCTGGGCAGTTTGCTGTGAACAGTGATCTGTTTAAGGTTTGGCGGTTGTTTCAAGGCGAGTAGGGAAGATCTTGGCGAGGTGCTCATCCTCATTGATAGTGTGCTGCAGGCTGCGAAGAACATGGCATAGTCACACTCACTTGCAGTCTCTCCCGCACACACACGCTCTCTCTCCCTCACATGTACGCATGCTCACATATGGGGTGAATTTGTATTTGCAGAATTATATTTGCAGATACATTCTATTTTGTTCAAAAGTGCACAATCTGTAGGCAGTCAATCTATGTGATATTTTATAAATTGCTACTTTGGAAATAGAACCAATCTGACTCAAGGTGGAATACAGACAGACTCGAACTTCGCATCTTTAATCCATTGTCTGAGCTAAGAAATCACTTTTTTTATAAAACCTTAAGTTAATTCGGGAATATGACTTGAAAGAAGTTCTGGGATTTACATATTAATGAATCAAAACTTGCAACTCATGAAAGACTTAACAGCGGTCTAGGTTTGTTCAATATATTATATCAGTTGCATGACAGTATGATCTTGTGCTATAAATTCTGTGTCTTATAATCCTGCTCCACTAGCTACCTGACGAAGGAGCAGCGCTCTGAAAGCTAGTGCTTCCAAATAAACCTATTGGACTATAACCTGGTATTCTGTGCTTTTTAATAATGAGAGGTGTTTTGGTAAGAAATGTTCAGAAATGTTAATGTATTAAATATTGAACTGTGCTTAAATAAATTGAATTGTAAATTGAATTAAAGTTTTACTGTGAGTCTCACAGTGTAACTGTTAGAGTCATCAGTGGGTACTCCTGCTGGTACTGTAAGGAGGTTTTGTGAGCAGGATAATGAAAGCCTTCAAGAAAATGTAAATAGGAGAAAGTGAGGACTGCAGATGCTGGAGATCAGTCAAGAGTGTGGTACTGGAAAAGCACAGCAGTTCAGGCAGCATCCAAGGAGTAGGAGAATCGATATTGCGAGTTGCCTGAAATGTCAACTCTCCTGCTCCTCGGATGCTGCCTGACTTTTCCAGCACCACACTCTTGAAGAAAATATAGATAGCCTGGTAGAACAGGCAGATGAAAATTAATGCATGAAGTATGAAGTGACAAATCATGGTAGGGAGAATAAAGCGAGATGATTTAATATGGAGTGCATGTCTTAAAAGAGGAGCAGAGGAACCTAGGTGCACAAATCAATGCAGGTGGCAGATGGAGAAAGAGGTTAATGGGGCATATGAAATCCTGGACTTTATAAATACAAGCATTGGACATGAACAAGGAAGCCTTTGTGAATCTTTATATTGCATTAATGCATCCAATTCTGAGCACCGCCCTTCAGGAAAGATATGAAGGCATTACAGAGGTGACAAAAAATATTTTCACAAATTAATCCAGTTATGTGAATTGATTACAGAAGCTGAAACTATTCTTTTTAGAGAGTTTTTAAGGAAATAAAGGATATATCGCAATGCTTCAATGATGCTATCGGGTACATCAGTGAACGTGATAGTGAGAATTTACGGTATTTCATGGGACATTGTAGTGAGAATAAAAGGCATCTCACGATATGTCAGAGTGAGGAAATGAATATTGAAGGGAGTGTTATAGTGACAATATGTATACATAATGTTAGCTTAACACCTCAAATGAGAGATAGGACCTCTGAGAATCCAGATCTCCCTTACTACTGAACAAGATTTAATGTGCTGTGTCCAGTTCTGGTCACCTTGTTATAGGGAAGATATTATTAAGGTGGAAAGAGTTCTGGAGAGATTTACCAGGAATCTGGAGGGAATGGAGGGTTTCAGTTATAAAGAGAGGCTGGATAGGCTGTGACTTTTTTAAATGGAGTTTAGAAGGTTGAGGGATAACCTTATAGATGTTTATAAAACAATGAGGGGTACAGCTAAGGTGAATGGCATGTGTCGTTTCCCCAGGGTGGACAATTTCAAGTCTAGGAGGCATAATTTTAAGGTGAGAAGAGAAAGATTTAAAAAAGATAAGAAGCTATTTTTTACACAGAGAGTGATTCCAGAGGGAATGGCAAATGTGGGTGCAGTTACAACATTTGAAAGACATTGAGATAAGTACATGAATAACAAATGTTTGGAGGGATATGGGCCAAGTGCAGGCAGGTGCAACTAGTGTAGTTTGAGATTATGGTCGGCATGGACTAGTTAGACCAAAATGTCAGTTTCCATGCTCTATGACTATGATTTTATAAGATTATGTACTCAAATCTTGTAGTGTGATTTGAACCATTCTGCGATTGAGTCAAGATTACTGTCACTGAGCAGAACGACTGCACCTCCCCACTAAATGAGAGTTTTATACATTATAACTGGAGCTACCAGAATGGGAATGCACAATACTGCGGTTGGCAGCTCTTCTGATTAACAACACAGGAAATATCGCGAGCAGTTGTTATTTTTCTCTCCTTAGATAAACACACCTTATTGGCCTCTATCATTTCCCCTACCCAAATCCAGTCTAACAGTACCAGTCCCATATGTTTACAATGGAACTTTGGGAATAGTGACATTTCCTGACAGTATCTGTCCCTGCTTTGTTTCCTTATTGCCCAAGACTAACAATGTTTTTAACTTTCTTTTTTATAGCTGGAGAAGGGGAGTTTTTTGTTTGCTCGAGTTACTGATAGACAGTGCAGCTTCCTTTTCTCCCTCTCGGGATTAAAATGTTTAAATTGCTGTCAAACAAAATAAACCTTTGTAGATAGAAATGAGCGATGCCAGTCTGTTAAGAATCGCAATGTGCACTTGTCTGATCCAGAATTTCTATACTTTGATCTTTTCTTTTACAATTGTGGACAGATCTGTAGATTTTCAGAATTTGCTGGTGACTTCTGGGTCTGTGCAAACCAGATAGGAGATGAGATATTTTAAAAGCTCTGAGGCAGAGCAAGCAGAGGCTCATGACTTTCAAAATAACCTTCTGAAAAGACGTCAAGTTGTTATGCTCATTAATGGATCCTTTGTGCATTTTATCAGTTTTCTTCTCCTTTTTTTTGTACCATTGGGAATTCTTTCCCACTGTTAAAAAATCACACAACACCAGGCTATAGTCCAACAGCTGTATTTGGAGGCACTAGCTTTTGAAGCGCTGCTTCTTCATCAGTGGTTGCAGAGCAGAATCATACTCCAAATTATGATTTCGCACTGTTATCTTCGTTGACTGATTGACAATGGATGTTAACCTACTCAGTTTACACAAGATTTGTTGCAGTGTTTTACATCAGCACAGAAACAGGCCATTCGGCCCAACTGATGCTTGATCCAGCTGGTTTTCTCATTGATGAGGGTGGAGTGGTCAGCTGCTACTGATGGTAGTAAAAGGGGAAAATCCCAGCCAAATCTACAGGTCAATGAGTGACCCTTTACCTGTTGCTGCGTAGTGTGCCATTAGGTGTGGATTTATGTATTGATTAAGGGGATCAAAGGTTATAGGGAATGACACGAAAGTGGGGTTGAGAATTATCGGATCAGCTCTGGCAGAGCAGACCCAATTGGCTGAATAGCATTGACCAAATCACACTTTCTGTGATTTTTCAGGTCCAGAAGCAGTAAGTGTGGGGACACCCAGACCAACCAACCCAACCACCCCGTAGCTCAACACTTCAACTCCCCCTCCCACTCCACCAAGGACATGCAGGTCCTTGGACTCCTCCATCGCCAGACCATAGCAACACGACAGTTAGAACATAGAACATAGAACATAGAACATAGAACAATACAGCACAGAACAGGCCCTTCGGCCCACGATGTTGTGCCGAACTTCTAACCTAGATTAAGCACCCATCCATGTACCTATCCAAATGCCGCTTAAAGGTCGCCAATGATTCTGACTCTACCACTCCCACGGGCAGCGCATTCCATGCCCCCACCACTCTCTGGGTAAAGAACCCACCCCTGACATCTCCCCTATACCTTCCACCCTTCACCTTAAATTTATGTCCCCTTGTAACACTCTGTTGTACCCGGGGAAAAAGTTTCTGACTGTCTACTCTATCTATTCCTCTGATCATCTTATAAACCTCTATCAAGTCACCCCTCATCCTTTGCCGTTCCAACGAGAAAAGGACGAGAACTCTCAACCTATCCTCGTACGACCTACTCTCCATTCCAGGCAACATCCTGGTAAATCTTCTCTGCACCCTCTCCAAAGCTTCCACATCTTTCCTAAAGTGAGGCGACCAGAACTGCACACAGTACTCCAACTGTGGCCTAACCAAAGTCCTGTACAGCTGCAACATCACTTCACGACTCTTGAATTCAATCCCTCTGCTAATGAACGATAATACTCCATAGGCCTTCTTACAAACTCTATCCACCTGAGTGGCAACCTTCAAAGATCTATGTACATAGACCCCAAGATCCCTCTGTTCCTCCACCTGACCAAGAACCCTACCATTAACCCTGTATTCCGCATTCTTATTTGTTCTTCCAAAAGTTAGAGGAAGAGCGCCTCATCTTCCGCCTAGGAACCCTCCAACCACAAGGGATGAACTCAGATTTCTCCAGTTTCCTCACTTCCCCTCCCCCCACTTTGTCTCAGTCAAATCCCTCGAACTCAGCACCGCCTTCTTAACCTGCAATCTTCTTCCTGACCTCTCCGCCCCCACCCCACTCCGGCCTATCACCCTCACCTTGACCTCCTTCCACCTATCGCTTTTCCAACGCCCCTCCCCCAAGTCCCTCCTCCCTACCTTTTATCTTAGCCTGCTGGACACACTTTCCTCATTCCTGAAGAAGGGCTTATGCCCGAAACATCGATCATCCTGTTCCTTGGATGCTGCCTGACCTGCTGCGCTTTTCCAGCAACACATTTTCAGCTCTGATCTCCAGCATCTGCAGTCCTCACTTTCTCCCTGAAGCTCTTCAGCCACATTCTGAAGCAGACTCGCTACCACAGCCACATCTCCTTCCTCAGTGCCTGTCTACGGAGCCAACTGATTCCTGATGAAGGGCTTATGCCCAAAACGTCGATTCTCCTGCTCCTCAGATGCTGCCTGACCTGCTGTACTTATCCAGCACCACACACTCAACTCTGATATCTGGCATCTGCAAGCCCTACTTTCTCCAGAAGCAGTAACCCTGATATTGTTTATATATATGTTTCTGTATTTGTTATTCTAATAGTGACCTTGAAACCATTTCCCCTTCCTGACCTCACCCTAGTTCTAAAATTCCAGCTCAGTAACTGTCCCCATGACTTGTCTGGACTTGTCCTACCTGCCTATCTCCTTTTCCACCTATCCACTCCACCCTCTCCTCCCTGACCTATCACCTTCATCCCCTCCCCCACTCACCCATTGTACTCTATGCTACTTTCTCCCCACCCCCACCCCCCTCTAGCTTATCTCTCTACGCTTCAGGCTCACTGCCTTGATTCCTGATGAAGGGCTTTTGCCTGAAACGTCGATTTCGAAGCTACTTGGATGCTACCTGAACTGCTGTGCTCTTCCAGCACCACTAATCCAGAACCTTGAAACCATTGTCAATTGTAAAAACCTAGGTGTATCACTAATGCCCTTTCAGGAATGGAACTGTTTTCCTTATCAGATCTAGCCTACATGTGACTGCAGACCCACAGTAACAGGGTTGACTCTTAACTGTCCTCTGAAAAGGCTGAAAAAAGTTATCAGGTCAAAGGCAATAAGGGATAGGTAACAAATGTTGACATTACGAGTGACCGTCTCATCACATGCAAGAATAAAGAGTTTGTCACTAATAATTTCTAAATTGTACAAGACAAAACCCCTTTCAGGCTGTGTGTTATGTGCTCCCAAGACAACAAGCCTGTCTGCACTGACTTTATTAAAACTGGCTCCATGATGGCAGTGCTGGAAAAACACAGCAGGCCAGGCAGCATCCAAGGAGCAGGAGAATCGACGTTTCGGGCATAAGCCGTTCATCAGGAATGATGCTGGTGTGCCAAGCGGGCTGAGATAAAGGGTGGTGGGGGTGGAATTTGGGGGAGGGGCGCTGGGAATATGATAGGTGGAAGGAGGTGAGGGTGAGGGTGATAGGCCGGAAGGAGGTGAGGGTTAGGGTGAGGATAAAAAAAAACACACTTTTCAACTGTGGTCTCCAGCATCTGCAGTCCTCACTTTCTAAAAAACACCTATCGTATTCCCAGCATCCCTCCTCCAAATTCCTCCCCCCCCCACACCTTTTATCTCAGCCCACTTGGCACACCAGCCTCATTCCTGAAGAAGGGTTCATGCCCGAAACATCGATTCTCCTGCTCCTCGGATGCTGCCTGGCCTGCTGCGCTTTTCCAGCACTACACTTTTCAACTCTGATCTCCAGTATCTGCAGTCCTCATGTGCATTTTGATTTACCCAAGTTACACATGGCTGTCCTCACACATTAGCAGTTTGCTACTTTCATCAGCCTTTGTACAGACATGAGGTGGAATTTTACAGGGACCTCAACAATGTGTGCTATGGTGAGAAACACAGAAACAAGAGTGCAAGAGTAGGCCATTTGGTCCTTCGAGCCTGCACCACCATTCAATATGATCACGGCTTATCATGTAATCTCAGTGTCCCATTTCTGCTGTCTCTTGATACCCCTTGATCGCTTCAGCCACTTGTGTCACTTCCAGCTCCCTCTTGAATATATCTAATGAACTGGCCCCAACAACTTCCTATGAGAAAGAATTCCACACATTCGCAACTCACTGAGTGAAGAAATTCTTCCTCATCTCAGTCCTGAATGGCTTACCCCTTATTCTTACACTGTGACCCCTAGCTCTGGACTTCTTCAACATCAGGAACATTCTTCCAACATCTAGCTGCATGGTAGAAACCTGCAAAATTCCAACAGGACTAACAGAGCAAATGTAGGAATGACATTCCCAGTGAACAGAGTGTCCAGAGACAGGGATCACAATTAAGAATACAGGTTAGGCTATTTAGGACTGAAATGAGGAGGACTTTCTTCATCCAGAGAACAGTGAGCTTGCGGAATTCTCTGCCACAGGAAGCAATTGAGGCCAAGTCATTGAACATTTACGAGAAGTAGATAGATATACTTCTTAGGCCCATAGGGATCAAAGGGTATGAGGTGAAAGTGGAAACATGGTACTGAGTTGGATGATCAGCCATGAAGCAGGTTTAAAGGGGCAGATGACTTCCTTCTGTTTATGTTTTCTATATTTCTCCGAATGCATTTGAAATAGTCTCTTTCCAACTGTGCTAAGAGTATAACCATGTGGAGCTGCTGTGCCTTATTAACCCAAAGTCATAATTCTGCCATGGCACAAGGAAAAGCTCCACCTCATATCATGTTTCTTTTGAGTCAGAGCTGGCAGACGAAAAGTCGCAGTCATTGTGTTTTATCAAGTTTTCCTGTTTCTTTGTTCAATTTTCAGATTCTATCAATTGCTTGGAGCAGGTTTCACAGCTTGGAACATTCTGTCAGTGTGTGCCTTTGTACAGCTTTTCAACATTCAATCCTAGCTCCACTTCTGACACCAAGATGCTCTCAAGACAAGTCTTATCTGTACTGTGACTTCATTGAAACAGCCTGCAAAATTGCAGGACCCAGTCAGTGCATCATGAATTAATATCCCTACAGTGTGGAAACAGGCCCTTCAGCCCAACAAGTCCACACCAATCCTCCGAAGAGTATCTAACCCAGACCCATTACCCTATATTTTCCCCTGACTAATGCACTGACCTTAACCCTCCTGAACACTATGGCCAATTCACCGAACCTGCACATCTTTTGGATTGTAGGAGGAAACCCACACAAAAACAGGGAGAATGTGCAAACTCCACACAGACAGTCGCGTGAGGCTGGAATTAAACCCAGGTCCCTGGTGCTGTGAGGCAGCAGTGCTAATCACTGAGCCACTGTGCCGCCCATGATGAAGACCATGGTGGAGACCATGGTGGATCATGGTAGAGACCAAATGACAAAAACCAAGCCAGAAGGTATATTGGTACAGATTGTACTTCTCATTCAAACAATATGAGTGGAATGAGTAATGATTATGTTGAAGTAAATGCACCAGGTTCCATTGCTGAGATACCAATTAATTATTGATTGACCAAGAGTCACTAATTGGATGATAGGAAGCAGTACACCCTTCTTTCTTCATCCTGTGCTCCCCATTATTTAATTATTTGTTTAGCGCAATCTCAAATAATCTTGTGCTCATTCCTGTGTCTGATACATGTGCAATGTTTTCTACGGAACAATGATTCCAGCATTTCAGCTGTGACTCAGCAGTTGGAAATGTTGCACTAAATGGCAAGCACATAATCTAGGTTGGCACAGCAATGTGGTACTGACTCCATGGGTTAGATGTGCCATTTTCCGGATGAGATGTAAAAATTCAAAGTTAGAGTGTGGATTTCAAAGAAAAGCAGTGACATTGTCTCTGGTCGTCCTACTCGTAAATATTCCTGAATCACTACAAAACAAAAGCAGGTAAAGAGGAGCCTACAAAAGATATCAATATGTTAAGTGAATTAGAAAATATCTGACAAATGGAGCATAATGTGGGAAAATGTGAAAGTGTCCATTTTGACAGGACGGACAAAAATGAAGCATGTTAACTCAATGGTTACAGATTTCAGAATTCTGAGATGCAGCAGGATCTGGGCATCCTAGTGCATGAATCACAAAAGGTTACTGAAGTACATACAGTAAGTAATTAGGAAAGCTAATAGAATGTTATTGTTTATAGTGAGATGAATTGAATGCAAAAGTAGGGAGGTTATGCTTTCATCATAAAGGGCTTTTGGGGATATCGCATGCAATATTGGTCTTCCTATTTAAAGAAAGATGTAAATACGTAGGAGGCATTCTGAGAAGAGTTACTAGACTAATACATAGATTGGATGGGTTGTCTTATAAGCAAACAGGTAAGACTTGTATTCATTGGAGTTTTGGAGACTAAGAAGTGACGACTCAAAAAATGAAGACCCTGAGTGGACTTGACAGCGGATGTATGGAGAGGATGTTTCCTCTTGTGGACAAATCTAGACCTAGGGATCAGTGTATAAAAATCAGGTGTCATTCATTTAAGGCAGAGCTGAGGAGAATTTCCTTTTCCTTACAGATGGTTCTGAGTCTTTGAAAGTGGCTTCCTCAAAGAGTGGTAGAAGCAGAATGTTTGAATATTTTAAGGTAGTGATAGAGATACACTTACCTGGAAGTGTAAAATGTACTACATTAGAAGATATATCCAAAGGTTATAAGATTGTATTTCCCTTTAATAACTGGAAACTGAGAGATATACGAATGCGGAAGGTCTTGCTTCTGGTTTGGTTTCGCTTCGTATTATCTTTAGATCTCGTGCCTCTACCTATGCGTAACAAAGTTTAAACAACAGTGCATTTTTTTTTGTGCTCCTCTATTTATGCTGTCGTTCTTTCTACATTTCTAGGTAAGTGCATCTCTCACTGAATCACAGAATAAACTTCATGAATCAAAAAGCCTACTTCTGTTCCTAATTCATATGTTTGTATGGCACTTTGAATCTCTCTTTTTATCCTTGCATAAGACTATTGCTGTTACCATTATTTCTGTCACATTACCATGACCATTAACGCAATACTCTGAGCATATTGACTTGCATGTCAAGAAAATAGTCAGTAGATCTATAAACAGAAACTGCTAGAAAAGCTCAGCAGGTCTGACAGCATTTGTGGAGAGAAATCAGAGTTAATGTTTTGAGTTGAGTGACTCTTCCTCAGAACTCCGTAGTTCTGAGGAAGGCTCACTCAACCCAAAACTTTAACTCTGATTTCTCTCCATCGATGCTGCCACATCTGTTGAACTTTTCCAGCGATTCTGTTTATGTTTCTGATTTACAGCATCTGCAGGGGGTTTTTTTTTGGTTTTTAGTCAGTAGATTTATTTGACTTTGAAGATATTTTTCAAAAACATGGAGAGTAACGAAAGTGCTTTGGAAGGTAAACAGATCACCTTAACCAAAATGAAACAAGGAATTGCAGATGCTAGAGATATGAAACCAAAACAGAATTTGCTGGCAAAACTCAGCAGGTCTGGCAGCATCTGTGGGGAGAAAGCAAAGTTAACATTTTGAGTCCAGTCACTCTTCAGTTCATCTTAACCAGCCAGTTAAAAGGTTAAAGTTAAAAGATAAACAAAACAGTGAAATCAGTTCAGTGAGGCTGTGGAAAGACATTAATTAAACAGACACTTCTGTAACAAACAGTCTGTACTAATTACAATTGTAATTGTAATTGTAATTGTAATTACTAATTAACAATTAGTAATTAATTGTCTAAAGTCTATTTATATGCTCAAGAATACACTATACAAGCATATGTACTGTAATATACCTGATACTGTCTGTGGGTCTCTAAACTGGTTCCCCCGTCTCACTGCCCAGCATTAAAATGTCTTATCTTTAAAGGCATTCATGTTTGAAGAATAAGAAATGCTCTATACATTTGTGTAGCTTTCTGACCTTGCCTTATCCCTTCCATCATGTGAAAGTTCCAGAAAATTACTTCTGCAGGTGTCATATGAAAGCAATGTACATATTTGTTGAAAGTGCAAATGAAATTTGACACATCAAAAGGCAATTTTACCTTTTGACTGAAGCAAGGGAAATGAAAGTTCTCTTGAACTTCCCCTATGTGTCTGTTACCTTGATCCTCACAGCAAAGCTGAAATCAGACCTCATCAACTCATAGAAGATTCTTTGAATGAATTCCCTAAGGAAGCAGTTTCTATGCCAATCAACACCTGTAAATGAACAAATTAGTTGCTGTGATTAGGAACCAACTGTAGCCCATAAACATAAAAGCAGAAACAGACGATGGAATGTTGTGGAGATAACTACATTAGAAATTACTTTCTGGAGTTGGACTCATCTCCCCTTTGAAAGAAGAAAATATGTAGAATTTCACTTGGGTAACTACATTGTAAGATGAAAGATGGTTGTGTCTCTGTGTTTGTGCATACGTGTGTGTGTATGCGTGCATGTGTGTATGTGTTTTTGTGTGTGTGTATGTGTGTCTGTGTGTGTGCATGCATGTGTGTGTGTGTTTTTGTGTGTGTCTGTGTGTGTGTGCATGCGTGTGTGTATGTGTTTGTGTGTGTCTATGTGTGTGTGTGTGTGTGTGTGTGTATTGTGGACAGTTTCCAGCAGTGGACGCAGTCCAGATACGGTTGACCGAGTTGATCCTGGACATTGGGTGGGAATGTCTTTTGAAAGTTGGATGGTCCTATACTCATTAGAGTTTGGAAAAATGAGAGGCAACATTATTTGGAAAAAAAGATGATTCTTACAGAAGTTGACGGTTTAAATTGTTTCCTCTCATGGGGAGAGTCTGGGAACAGAGGGCAAAATCTCAGGATTAGGGCTCAGGATTAAGAAGTAACTTCAACTCTCAGAGGAAAGGAAATTTATGGAATTCTTTAGCACAGAGGGCTGTTGAAGCTGGATGCTAACACAATCAACTATCAACTACCACTATCAACATCCTAGGGTTACCATTGACCAGAAACTGAACTGCACTAGCCATATAAATACAGTGATTAGAAGGGCATGTCAGAGGCTAGGAATCCTGCAGTGAGTAACTCACTTCCTGGCTCCCCAAAGTCTGTCCATCATCTACAAGGCACAAGTTAGGAGTGTGATGAAATATACACCCCATTTGTCTGGATGGGTGTGGCCTCAACAACACTCAAGAAGCTTGACACCATCCAGGACAAAGCAGCCCGCTTCATTGGCATTACATTCACGTGCATCCACACCCTCCACCACCGATGCTCAATAGCAGCAATATACACTATCTATCAGACGCACTACAGATAATCACCATGGCTCCTTGGACAAGCCCACAAACAATTCAATCTAAAAGCACAAGGGCAGCTGATATAGAGGAATGTCACCACCTTCAAGTTCCCCTTCATGCTATTCACCATGCTGACTTGGAAATATATTGCCATTCCTTCACTGTCACAAGATCAATATCCTAGAATTCCCTCCAAAGGGCACTGTGGATCGACCTACAGCACAAGGACTGCAGTGATTCAAGAGGGTAGCTCACTAGTACCTTCTCAAGGGGGGCAACTAGGGACAGGCAAAAATGTTGATCCAGTCAGAGATGCCCACATCCCATTATTGTACTAAAAAAATGATTTCAGCTCCTGGGATCTGCATATAACAATTGCAGGAATGATTAAGTCTTGACTAATATGAAGTTACAAACAGTTACAAACTGTTTCACTCTTCCTTTAGTGTGCCATGCTACAAATGGCCCCAGTACAATGGAGACTGAGACTTTTCCATGAGATCTTATGCCATGATATGTTGATGATATCGTGAACACGGCTTGTAAAGGTATGATGCATACTATAGTTATACACCAGGCCAGACCCCTTCAAAATATTTTAAGAAGGTAGTCTAGACTCTAACTTTTTCTTATTTTAAAAGCAGATGCGAAGTGGATATTCCAAGTGTGATACAGCTGGACAAACCACTCAGCTTTAAGCAAAACAGAATTTATTTAAACACTACAGTTGAAACATGAACAAAACGAAAACAGAATTTAGAATAACTTAACGACTTGAAAACTCAACCGAGCAGATTCAACAACTTAACTAAGGAGCTGTTCCAATTCTCGTAACATCCCATAAACACATCCTTTGGCAAAGGCAAATTCAAACTCAGGCTCTTACAGGCAGGAGAGATTTCAGAGACAGAAGCCAGTCAAGAATCATCTGCTGAAGAATGGAAGCTTTTCTCTACAGCAGCTTCTGTGCCTACTGCCAGCAGCTTCTCTGTCACAGTTAAACCAAATTAGAATAAATGTGAACTGGAAGAACTGGCCACTCGCCTGTCACTATTAAGCTAGGCTCTTTCTGAGACATTTCAGCACTGCTGCCTTTACAATCTCTCTTGAAAAAAAACCCAAGGTCAAAATAATCTTGTTAAAGTGACAGCATCGACACACTATTCGTGAGACATAACACAAGAGCCAGAAGGATGGATAGGCGATGGCGTGATATGTATACACATCAGGTCATTGAACTGGTGCTGGGTGGATGGCACTCAACTTACTGGCACAGAATTCCCAAACATTTCACAGGGTAATCCTTGAGGGCCGCCCCAATAGAACATACCTCTCTCTCCTCCCCTCAAACCCCGACACTAATGCCTCCAGCGCTACAGCAGTGAAGCCAAGAGTTCTCTGACTCTTGAGGAAACCAAACATGCAACCACCTGTCCTCTGGCGAGAATCGTCCCTTTTCAGAGAAGTAGACCATGTGTTGGAGCTGCTTGGTCTCGCTGCTGACCATTCAGGCAGCCCACTGGGCGGACAATGTGATCAGAAATTCGGAAACACTATTATGTGCCATTTTGCGCAGAAAAAGACCAGAATGAAGCATGTGTACCATTTCATCAGAAACATATGGTTCAGTCCGTACAGCAAAAATTACACTTACAGTAGTTCAGAAATGAGAGATGTTCAACCAGGTGTCATCACTCACAGTTAAGAGCATACAGGAAATGCTAAAATGAATCCCCAGGACTTTCCAAATGTATTCAGTCTGCTCTCTTGCTGGATGGGAATGGCTTTTCAGAAAAGCAACATCAATCATCAGCTGAAGGTTTTCTCCAGTAAAGGGCTCTGGATACTTTCAAGGTAAAACTGTAGACACATTCAATAGGAAGGGGACTAATTCAGTCCTGGGAATTATACAAAAAGAAAGTATTATTGACCTTTTTTTTTTCTCTAGTTCCTCTTTGAAGGATGCCAGTGATGTGAGATGGAATATGATGCCATTCTTCATGTCTGGTTTCAACAGGACACATTGATTGCAAAATAATGGCCAGAGGAGGGAGGCTAATCAATCCTTTGACATTACCCTTCTGTATAAATCTATAACAGACACTCCAACATCTAAAAAAAGACCAAAGAACTGTGGATGCTACAAGTCAGAAACACAAACAGAAATTGCTAGAAAAACTCAGCAGGTCAGGCAGCATCTGTGAGGAGAAATCAGAGTTAATGGTTCAGGTCCAGTGATCCTTCTTCAGATCTCCAACATCTAACTTCTCCAACAGCTCCTCTCAAACCTGTGACATCCACCAATTTGAAAGAAAAGAAGTAAAATTTGCATTTAAATAGCACCTTTCATGACCACTGCATGTATCAAAGTCCTTTATAGTCAATCAAGTATTTTTGAAACGTAATCACTGTTGTAATGGAGGAAACACATGGCCATTTTGCTCACTGTAAGATCCCACAAACTACAATAAAGACCAGATGGACCCAAAACATTAACTTTGATTTCTCTGCACAGCTACTGCCGGAACTGCTGAGCTTTTCCAGCAACTTCTGATTTACAGCTTTGACAGTTCTTTTGGTTTTAATTTAATGTTTTGTGGAATGTTGATTGAGAGATAAATGTTGGCCAGGACGTCAGAGATAATTGTTCTGCTCTTGAGTGCTATGGGAATCTTTTACATTCAATGAGTGGGCAGATGAGGTTAGGTTTAACTTCTGATCCAAATGATAGCATCTCTCAATGCAGTACTCCTTCAGTGTGGCATAGGAGGGTCAACCTTGACTTTTGTTCTCAAGCCCTGGAGAGTGGTTTGGATCTTGAACTTTGTTACTCAGAGGTGAGAGTGCAACTCACTGAGGCCCAAGAGAAGGGCAACATTATGTACAGGGTTCCTAGCCAGGTCACACTACAATAAAACAAAGAACTGCAGATGTTGGAAATTCTGAAATTGTTGAAGAAACTCACCAAATGTAAAATGACTCAATATTGAATTCAATAATTTCAGAACCTGAAGACTCCTTCCATGTCTTTTACCCAACTCCACACCCCAGGCCTTGTCATGACTTCAGCACAACCAACCCATTTTCACCTACTTATGATCCCCATTATCAGCTTTCCTTTCTCCCGGGCAAATGATCAACCAACCCTTTCTGTCCTGATTGTGCTCTCTCTCTCTCTCTCTCTCTCTCTCTCATGGCTCAATCTCCACTATCTGTTCAGTCCTCCCCCACCCTCTAGGACTTATGCCCGAAACGTCGATTTTCCTGCTCCTTGGACACTGCCTGACCTTCTGTGCTTTTCCAGCACCACACTCTCGACTCTGATCTCCAGCATCTGCAGTCCTCACTTTCTACCTCCCCCACCCTCCCCATACACACTTGGTCTTCAGCAATATGGGATTAGTGGTGCTGGAAGAGGCAGCATCCAAAGATGCTGCCTGAACTGCTGTGCTCTTCCAGCAACACTAATCCAGTATTTGATTTTCAGCATCTGCAGTCATTGTTTTTACCTTCAGCAATATGTGCCACCTTTTCCCAGCTACTATCAGTTCTGTGGAAGGATTACTGAACATGAAATGCTGACTCTGCTTTCTCCCACAGATGCTGCCAGACCTGCTGGGTTTCTCCAGTAATTTCTGTTTTTGTTTCTGGTCACACAATGTTCTGACAATGGCTCAGACACAGATCACAATTCCTGGACTATTGCTGAATCAAGTTTCTGGATCTGTTTGGCTTTTATTAAAAAGATTTAATTGGCCGTTACTGGCAAGGCTCACATTTGTTGTACAATCCTTAAATGCTCTTAAATTGGCTTACCAGGCCATGTTATAAGTCAAATAAACATGAACTGCATTGCAATAGGCTGGAGTCACATATAGGCCAGATCAGATAAGAACAGCATTTTCTTCCCTAAAGTTCATCAGTGAACTAGGTAATAATTTTATAATAATTGATGCTGGTTATTGTTATAACCTTTATGTTCTTTATTCATTGATATAATTTAAATTCCACCAGCTGCCATGGTGGGATTTCAGCCCATAATCCCAGAGTATTAGAACAAAATTCCAGAGCACCAGCTGAGTGACTGATTAGATTAGATTCCCTACAGTATGGAAACAGGCCCTTTGGCCCAACAAGTCCACAATGACCCTCTGAAGAGTAACCCACCCAGACCCATTCCCCTACATTTACCCTTGACTAATGCACCTATCACAATGGGCAATTTAGCATGGCCAATTCACCTGAGCTGCACATCTTTCGATTGAGGGAGGAAACCCACGCAGACAATGGGAGACTGTGCAAACACAGACAGTTGCCCGAGGCAGTAATTGAACCTGGGCCCCAGGCATTGTAAGCCACCTTGTCGCCCCCAACATTAATACTGTGGTTAGTTGCCCCTAACAACACAGTTGAAACACCTCGAAAACACAGACTGCAGGGGTTGAAGAAGAGTACTCGCCACCACCTTCTCAAGGGCAGCTACAGGTGGGCAAGAATGAGAAGGATGCAGAGATCTCATGGGGCTAAAGGGATGGAGTTAACAGAGATAGGGGCAGGGTGAGGCCATAGTGAGGTTAGACACATTCATCCAGCTATATGGATCAAAAGCTTTCGAGGGATGTGAGCCACATGCAGGCAAATGGGACTAGGTCAGTTTAGGAAACCTGTTTGGCATGGATAAATAGGGCCAAAGGGCCTGTTTCCCTACTGTATGCCTCTATGAAGCTATACCTACTGGTAAATGAGCTACAGCACCTGTTGTACAAAGGACCAGGACCTGACTGTGATGTAGCCTGATATAACCTCATACAGAATCCAGAAGCTGATATCATTTGCCTAAAAGGGACAGTCAGCCCTGCTGTGCATGACAGTACTGAAGCACATATCCTGTCTGGCATTGGACCTTTATGTGGAGCATTGTGTGCAGTTCTGGAATCCACATTTTGGGAGGGATGAAATAGCACCGAAGAGGGTGCAGCTGGTATTGGAGAGTCACCTGGAGAGTTTCAGTTTTGAAAAGAGGTTGGACAGACTGAGGTTGTTTACCTGAGAGCAGAGGAGATTGAGGGAGGACATGACTGAGATGCGGGGTATAGAGAGGGTAGACAGAAAGCAATCTGTCCTCTTCGTAGGGGAATGTAGATTTCAGGAAAGCAACAGACGGTTAGAGGGATGTGAGGAAAGAAAATGTGAGGACGGTGAGAAACTGGAACTCACTGCTCGGACAAGAGATTGAGGCAGAAACACTCATAACGTTTATGAAGTATTTAAATGTGCACTTACGATGCCATGGCATTCAAAGCTATGGGTCGAGACCAAGTCAGACAGCATCCGAGGAGCAGGAGAATCGAAGTTTCGATTTCCTGATGAAAGGCTTTTGTCCAAAACATTGATACTCCTGCTCCTCGGATGCTGCCTGACCTGCTGTGCTTTTCCAGCAACACATTTTTCAGCTCTGATCGCCAGCATCTGCAGTCCTCACTTTCTCCTAGCTGATACAAAACAATGGGCCAAGTGCTGGGAAATGGGATTAGAATAGTTAGATGATTGTTTTTGACCAGTGACAATATGATGGACCAAAGAGACTTTTTCTGTACTCTAGATCTCTATGACTCTATGCCATGATTCCCCACCAGGAGGTGGGGTGGATGGTTGATGAACCAGAAACCAGAATAGCTGAAGGGTTCAAACTTAATTCCCATCTGTCCCTTTTGCTGGTTTTTGTTACTTTCTATAATCTGAGGAGCAGGAGAATCGACGTTTCGAGCATAAGCTCTTCATCAGGAATGTAATGAAGGGCTTATGCCAGAAACATCGACTCTTCTGCTCTTCAGATGCTGCCTGGCCCACTGTGCTTTTCTGGCAGCACAGTTTTCAACTCCGAATCTCCAATATCTGCAGTCCTCACTTTCTCCTACTTTCTATAATGGCAGGTGACTGCTCAGGATGTGGATGCTGGCATTGGAGAACTGCAGTGTTGTCTGCACTTACAATGTGTGTTACAATATCTATTCACTTGGACACACAAGGGATGGAACTCAAAAAGTAACACAGAAAATAGGATTAGGAGAAGGCCATTCAGCCCATTCCAGTCTGCTACACCATTCAACTAGATGATGTTTCAATTCAATGCCATTTCCCTTCATATCCCCATATCCCTCAATATCTTTAATATCCCAAAATCTATCAACCTCAGTCTAGAATATACCAAATAACTGAGCCCACACAGCCCTCGGGAATAGAGAATTTGGAAAATTCAACTCCTTTTCAATGATAAAGATTGATTAGATTCCTTGCAGTATGAAAACAGGCCCTTCGGCCCAACAAGTCCACACAGATCCTCCGGACAGTAACCCACCCAGACTTATTCCCCATGTTTACCCCAGACTAATGCACCTAACACTATGGGCAGTTTAGCATGGCCAATTCACCTGGCCTGCACATCTTTGGATTGTGGGAGGAAACCCATACAGACGCAGGGAGAATGGGCAAACTCCACACAGACAGTCACCCAAGGCTGGAATCAAACCTGGGTCCCTGGTGCTGTGAGGTTGATAGTGTTAACCACTGAGCCACCATGCCACCATAGCCCCTATTGCTGATTTCACTGCTTACTGCCTAAACCTTACACTGAGACAGTATTTAATGTTTCTAAAACATAAGATATAGAAGCAGGAGTAGGCCATTCTGTCCTCAAGCCTACCCTGTCATTTTATAAGATCATTGCTGATCTACCTCAGACCTCAGCTCTTCCTTCAGGCAGCACCTCATTGCCCTTAACTCCCCGATATTTCAAAAAATGTCTACCTACCTCCTCTTTAAATATTTTCAGTGATCTAACCTCCACAGCTCTCTCAGGTAGAAATGTCCAGGCATTTGCTACTCACTGAGAGAAGAAATTCCTTAGCATCTATATTTTAAACAAATATCCCTGTATTCTACTACTATGTCTCTTTGTTAGAGACTCCCCCACTGGTGGCAACATTTTCTCAAGGTCTATCCTGTCAATCCTCTTCAGACCCTTGCTTTATTTCAGTAAGATCACCTCTCATACTTCTAAATACTAATGAATAAAGATCTAACCTGGATGGCCATTCTTGGTAAGTCAACCCCTTCATCCTAGAAATCAGCCTGGTGAATCATTTTGAGGCTGTATCCAATGCCAGTATATCCTTTCTTAAACACAAGGACCAAATCTGTACTTCAGATGTGGCATCACCAACACCCTGTACAGGTAACAAGACTTCCTTATTTTAAACTCCAACCTCCTCGCAATATCACCCCAAATCCCATTTACCTTCTTACTTACTTGCTGTTTGCAGACACCAACATTTTCTGTTTCACACACCAGAACACTCAAATCCCTCTGTGCTACATTTTTTGAAGTCTCTCTCCATTTAACTAAGAGTCTGCCACAAATGGAGCTGCATTAAGACATTATTTCAATGAGCTACATCACACCGCAGCACCCAAGAACTACAAAAAGCAGAAGAAAAATATCTATACAAGGTTTTCAAGAAAAATAAATACCTAATAAATGCAATCTGTTGATTCCTCAGAAACAAATCCAAGCAAGCAGACATAACGCAACCAAAAACTATAGCCACATTAACTTACAACAAAGACATATCAGAAATGACTTTCAGACTACTCAGACCCCTTAGCATAATGGTAGCTAACAACATGCAACAGTAACTAATGAAACTAAAGGATCCATTAGATATTACCAGAAAATCTAACGTCATTTACAAAATACCATGCAAGAACTGTAAAAAACATTACATATGACATGCAGGCAGGAAACTTGCCACCAGGATACACAAACACCAACTAGCCACTAAAAGTCATGACCCACTCTCACTAGCTACCATACAAGCAGACAAAGAAGGACACCACTTTGACTGGGACAACGCATCCTGAGACAGGCGAAACAAAGACACGCATGAGAATTCTTAGAGGCATGGCATTCTAACCAGAACTCCATCAATAAACACTGCAACTTAGATCCCATCTACCTTCCCTCAAAAAAAGAACTGGAAATGACATCACTCACCTTAAGAAACCAAGGCCTATAAATAGAGAGGCGGGACATACCACTCGCACTTCATCGTAGACTCTCACTGATGATGTTACCTAGTTTGGTGACAAAACGACTGAAAACAAATCTTCCACCTCAGCGAGCTAATTTACATACTTATCATCAACCTGAGCTACAAATCTTCTCAAAAATCTGTTTGGGTGTGTTAAGCTGTTCTAAATATCCTGCTATTTCTTCCTTAATAGTGGAAATTAGCACTTTGCCAACAATCGACAGTAGGCTAACTGGCCTATGATTTCCTGGTTTCTCTTTCCATTCTTTCGAGAACAGGGTAATCTCATAAGCGGTTATCCAATCCCCTGCAACCTAACCAGAAATCAATGAGTTCAGTAATATTTAACCAATGTCTCCACTACCTCTGCAGCCACTGCCTTTAAATGCTTTAGCTGGAGGTCCTCAGGTCCTGGCAATATTGGAGCCTTTAGTCCTATTAGCTGGTCAAGTACATTGTCCCTCGTGATAGAGATTGTTACAAGACCCTTCCTGCCATTTATTACCTTGCTTATCTGATTTCTTTGGGATGGTTATAGTGTCATCCATATTGAAGACTGATGCAAACTATTGGTTTATCTTACCTGCCATTTCCCTCTTCCCTATTTCTATTTACCCGGTTACATCCTCCAAGGGTCCTAATTCGATTTAGCTGCTCTTTATAAATACCCTTTAGAAATTCTTGCTGTTTGTTTTAATATTTCTTGCCAATGTACTTTCAGAATCAGTTTTCTCCCTTTTTAATATCTTTTTCATCACCTGCTGTTGGTTCCTAATATATTCCCATTAGTTGCCTACCATTAGTTTGTGTCACTTTGCCTGCCTTAGTTTTTGATTGGATACAGTCCTTGACCACCTTCAGCTAATTTAACCTTCTCATAAAGTCCTTCTTTTTTACCAGAAATAATTGCTGATTATTATGAAATATTTGTTTAAATGTCTGCCCCTGTTTATCTACTGAGCTCACCTCTTTGTAACTGCCTTCAATGTTTCTTGAATTAGATTAGATTAGATTACTTACAGTGTGGAAACAGGCCCTTCGGCCCAACAAGTCCACACCGCCCCGCCGAAGCGTAACCCACCCATACCCCTACATCTACATCTACCCCTTACCTAACACTATGGGCAATTTAGCATGGCCAATTCACCTAACCTGCACATCTTTGGACTGTGGGAGGAAACCGGAGCACCCAGAGGAAACCCACTCAGACACGGGGAGCATGTGCAAACTCCACACAGTCAGTCGCCTGAGGCGGGAATTGAACCCGGGTCTCTGGCGCTGTGAGGCAGCAGTGCTAACCACTGTGCCACCGTGCCGCCCAGTTTCTTGATTTAAACTTTGTCAGACATCCACATTTCCATGTCAGGATGGAAACTTCATTGATGGTGCTTGAAATAACTCCACAAAAGCCAGTACCTCATCATCAAGTCACCCCTTATTTACACGTGCATAGCACATGACACTGACCCAGCTGGCTCAGAGACAGCTCCGAGAGTGAACAGAAACTTTGCAACTCCTGTTTATTTCTGTCAGGCAGGGCTCCCTGATTGGACCAGGTTAACAGCCCCAATTCACCTGGCTGACACTGTTCCAATCACTTCAATGCTCTTTCCATTTCCCTCCTGCCCTTGTCTGTCCAGATAGAAGTAGTTGTGGGTTTGGAAGATGAACTTTTGCATTGCATCTTGAAGATGGTACACACGCTGCTACTGCGCATCAGAAGTGGAGGAGGTAGATGCTTGTGGAGGGGGTGGATCCTTGTGGATGTGGTGCCAATGAAGCAGCTGATTTAACTTGGATATGGGCAAACTTCTTGAGTGTTGTTGGAGCTGCTCTCATCTAGGCAAGTTAGCAATATTCCATCTCACCCTTGACTTGTAACCTGTAGATGGTGGACAGGCTTTGGGGTGTCAGGAGGTGAGTCACTTGCAGTAGTATTCCTAGTCTCTGACTTGCGGTTCTTGCCAATGTATTTATGTGAGTAGTCCAGTTCAGTTTCTGGTCATTGATAACCCCCAGGAAGTTGATTTTGGGTAAGTCAGCCAGTATATCATCATTAACTATTAAGGAATGTTGTTTAGATTCTATCTTGTTGAAGATAATCATTGTTTGATGTGTGTAGGGCATTTATGTTATATGCCACTTGTCAGCACAAGCCTGGATGTTGTCCAGGCCTTGCTGCATTTGGACATGGATTGCTTCAGTACCTAAGGAGTTGCAAATAGTGCTGAACTTTGTGTGCTCATCAGTGAATATTTCTAAACCTATAATGGAGGGAAGGTCAATGGTGAAGCAGATGAAGATGGCTGCACATAGGACACTATCCCTCAATGTTTGGCATTTGCTATCGCCATGATAGGTTTTTCTCCTATAGTCATGCCCTTGTCCACACTGGAATCAAAACTCTCACAGCTATTGGGCAAGGGCATTTTATCTCTATCCTGGGGTAACATCCATGCTGTTTCTACTGTGTTTTGCCTTGTAGGACTATCACCCTCTAATCCCAACTCTCGGCCATGCCATGATAGAGGTTAGGATTAGCATTGAGGTAAGGGGATGAGGTGTTTAATACAGAATAGCTGAAATTTCACAAAGGGATGGAAAACCAGTGGAAAATGGTCCCTTGCCAAGATCCTCCCTCACTCCAGCCCAGATAGAACTGGTTCTGTGCCAGAAATAAGATGGAATTTCTGAAGCTCAAATTTCTAACTACAAGTCGTGGAAAGTTTCACACACGAACAAATGTTTTTCACGTTATTTTTGTGCTTTTTCTCATCCTTTGCCCAAAAGACCTGAGATCTGAATCACTCTGAAAGTTTGAAGAAAACTGGTGGATTCCTGGCACACAGGGAAGCTTTGAAAACTGTAAAACCTGACTGGGGAGGAGGGGGGGGGGAGCAGAAATGCTATTGATGAGGTCAGTAATTATTTGAAACCAGGGATTATATTCCAAAACAAAGCCTTGACTGACCCAGGAGAGTAAAACCTTTCTCTCATTAGCAATGGGTCAGATGCAGGAGTCTATGTAATATTGTATTTACAGCAGAATGCTGAAATAAGTATTATTGTAATCATAAAGATTATTCCTATTACGTTTAACTGAAGTTCAAAATATAACCCAACAACTACAATCACAAATGTTTGGTGATCTGAACTAAGAGGCATGCAGTGATGAAGAGAGGGAACCTTTGGCATAGGGGATCCAAATAGAAATCTTTGACATTGACCAATAGCTGGACAACCTGCTAATTAAAACAATGAACCACTCTGAATGTTCTTTCTCATTTTAACAGTTTGTGGTTCTTCTCAGTTGATGGTCCCAGCCCAATTTACAACCAAGAGGCACAGAGCAGTGATTAATTTGATTGGATTTATTGTTGTTGTCACATGCACCTAAATACAGTGAAAAGCTTTGTTTTGTGAGCAGTACAGACAGATCATTGCAAACATGGGCATACAGATCACAGGGTGCTTGGACAGAGCGAGGCCTACAAGACAAAGTGCTGAGTGAGCTAATCTAAGCTAAGGAAAAGGCAGGAAGCATCGGATGGTTTTGTAGGTCAAGGAATTTATCCAAATTGTTCATCCTGATCAAAATCTGATGTCTCCCACTTGGAGGGTGGTGGAAATTTGAGTGAACAAATAATGGGATTTGTCTGTGATTATTTTCACAGTCATGTAGCCTTCCAGTTCTCACTTTTGAGTTTGCCATTTTAGGATCAGTCACTTGGTTGAATATCAGATGCTAGCCAGCAGTCATAGGGCTCACCTATAACACAAATCAGTCCTTTGGCAATGGGGAGAGATGAGAGTTTGGAACAATGGAGATACTTCAGTAGGATCAAAGCATGCTAGGTATCTTCTTAACCTCAGCAAAGAATTTTCCTTCATCTCCCTCAATCATCTGTGAGTCCAGAGCTAGTGGACACATCTATAAAAACTGCTATAGAAACTGTATCATTCACAGATTTCCCCTCAGGGAGGAGATAAAGGGCACTTATTCCTCTCACCCTCTGTGAAATTGCCTGAAACCACGTGTTTCTGCTTGCTTTCACAGAACATAAAACATAGAACACAGAACATCACAGCGTAGTACTGGTTCTTCTGCCCTCGATGTTGCGCCAACCTGTGAAACCAATCTGAAGTCCATCTAACCAAAACTATTCCATTTTCATCCATACGATTAGATTAGATAAGATTAGATTACTTACAGTGTGGAAACAGGCCCTTCAGCCCAACAAGTCCACACCAACCCACCAAAGCGCAACCCACCCAGACCCATTCTCCTACATTTACCCCTTCACCTAACACTACGGGCAATTTAGCATGGCCAATTCACCTAACCTGCACATTTTTGGAGTGTGGGAGGAAACCGGAGCACCCGGAGGAAACCCACGCAAACACGGGGAGAATGTGCAAACTCCACACAGAGAGTCGCCTGAGGCAGGAATTAAACCCAGGTCTCTGGCGCTGTGAGGCAGCAGTGCTAACCACTGTGCCACTGTGCCACACATAAATGCTTATATGCTTATCCAATGACCACTTAAATGTCCTTAATGTTGGCGAGTCCATGACTGTTGCAGGCAGGGCAATCCATGCCCTTACTACTCTCTGAATAAAGAAACTACCTCTGACATCTGACCTATATCTATCATGCCTCAATTCAAAATTATGTCCCTTCGTGCTAGCCATCACCATCTAAGGAAAAAGGCTCTCACTGATCACCCTATCTGATCCTCTGATCATCTCGTATGCCTCTATTAAGTCACCTCTCAACCTTCTTCTCTTTGACGAAAACAACCTCAAGTTCCTCAGCCTTTCCTCATAAGACCTTCCCTCCATACCAGGCAACATCCTGGTAAATCTCCTCTGAACCCTTTCCAATGCTTCCATATCCTTCCTGTAATGCGGTGACCAGAATTGTATGCAATACTCCAAGTGCAGCCACAGCAGAGTTCTGCACAGCTGCAACATGGCCTCATAGCTCCAAAGCTCGATCTCCCTACCAATAAAAGCTAACACACTGTACACCTTCTTAACAACCCTATCAACCCTTTAAAGTGACAACTTTCAGGAATCTATGCATATGGACCCTGAGATCTCTCTGCTTATCCACACTACCAAAAATCTTACCATCAGCACAGTACTCTGCATTTCTGTTACTCCTCTCAAAGTGAATCACCTCAACTTTTCCACATTAAACTCTATTTACCACTGTGCAGCTCAGCTCTGTGGTTTATCTATGTCCCTCTGTAATTTACAACATTCTTCCACACTGTCCAAACTTCACCGACCTTTGTGTCATCCGCAAATTTACTAACCCATCCTTCTACGCCCTCATACAGGTCATTTATAAAAATGACAAATAGCAGTGGCCCCAAAACAGATTCTTGCAATACACCACGAGTAACTGAATTCCAGGATGAATATTTCCCATCAACCACCACTCTCTGTCTTCCTTCAGCTAGCCAATTTCTGATCTAAACTGCTAAATCACTTTCAATCCCATGCCTCCACATTTTCTGTAATAGCCTACGGTGGGGAACCTTATCAAACGCTTTACTGAAATCCAAAACAAATCAACTGCTTTACCCTTTTTGGTCACCTTCTTAAAGAACTCAATAAGGTTTGTGAGGCACAACCTACCCTTCACAAAACCATGTTGACTATCCCTAATCAATTTTTTCCTTTCTAGATGATTATGAATCCTATCTCTTATAATATTTTACAAAACTTTACCCACAACAGAAGTAAAGCTCACTGGTCTATAATTACCAGGGTTGTCTCTGTTCTCGTCATGAATAAAGGACAGCATTTGCTGTCCTCTAGTCTTCTGGCACTATTCCTGCAGACAATGATGACGTAAAGATCAAAGCCTACCTCCTGCAATCTCCTCCCTAGCTTCCCAGAGAATCCTCGGATAAATCCCATCCAGCCTAAGGGATTGATCTATTTGCACACTTTCCTCCTCCTTATTAACCTCAATCCTGTCTTGTCTAATAGCCTGTATCTCAATACTCTCCTCGACAACATTGTCTTTTTCCTGATTGAATACTGACAAAAAATATTCATTTAGCACCTCTCCTATCTCTTCGGAGTCCACGCACAATTTCCCACTACTGTCCTTGACAGCTCGTGACTGAGCTTCCAAGCTTGGAAACTCATTACAAAGAGACACCAACATCTTCAGAGAGTAGGTGCCAAAGCCCCTACCCTAATCTCAGATCCCTTGAAGAGTGAGATTTTCTATTCACGCCTTGTCTGAGAGATTCACAACTGGAAAGTGACCATTTGTGCAACAATTGTCTTCTTCCATCCCAAAGTACTTGAAGGACTGTCTAAATGGAGTTGCTCATGACAACTGTGTATGGAAACACAACAAATAAGCTACCATGACCAATAATGTGACATTTTGTCTTATTTTATTCTTTTTGAGGATTTGAGTATCACTGAAGGTAATTGCTCTTCCCCAATTGTCAAATGTGGTGTTAAGTCACCTCCATGAACTGCTGCAGACCATAGGTGTAGATAGACCCTCATTGCTGTATGGAAGAGTGTTCTAGGATTTTGATTTAGTTGATGGTGATGTTGGTTTCAAGATAAGTGTTGATCCAACCATCTAAAAGATTCTCCTGCTCTTCAAAATAATTCTATGGGACTTTTTTATATTCAGCATTGAGGAAAGATGGCAGTTTGAGCTCCTTGCATGGATTACACTGACACCATAGATACAACCCTGTCCTCATGGATTTGGCCTACCATGAGCTCTGGGTGCCGGGGTCATTCAATGTAGAAGCTGCTCTCTTGGATTAGGCTGTTCTTACTCTGAGTCTGCTGCATCTCTGTCTCCGTTTTATCGAAAGGTGATTCCTGCAACTTCAGGTAAGAGCTGAGAGAGTGAAGCGGAGGTGGGAGAGGGGGTGAAGACACTCAGAGGGAGGGACCTGGTTTGAGGGATAACAGCTCATATAACTTAGGTCTTGGGAACCACCATTTCTCCGCCATTTTGTGAAGCCCTGTATGATATTCAATAATTCAATAAAAACCTCTTATTTACCTGCCAATGGACAGAATCCTGACTACAGCTGCTGAGGACATTTCTTCTCTTCTTCCTTCCCAATACCATGTGACTGCTGATGTCAGAATCACATCGTCTCTCACATCACTATCACATTTGCCTTATTGATACATCCCCGACAGGGACGTCTGTGCCCCATCTGAGAGGTAAGTACCTCCAACAGTGCAGCACTCCACCATTGCTGCACTGTAAATAACGGTTGGAATTATGTATGTGAGTTTGTGGGGGGATTATTCTAACTCAAAGGTGAAATTGATATTCACTGAACCGCAGTAGTCAGAAAACTAAGAACAAATAGAACCAGGGAGATGCCAATGCATCAAGACCAGCAGGAGTCTTAAATGTTTTCAGATTAAACAAACACCAAGTCCTGAGGTTTCCTGGAAGAAGAGTAAAGCAGAAATAAATATTCAAGGAATATCTTCCAGCCGCCCTCTTGAGAGGACTGAGGTATGAACCATTAGACTGACTTACCCTTTGGAGTGCAACAAAGCTGTTTACTGCTATTCACTGTACAGTCAGGATGAACACATGGTTCAAAGTCATACAAACAAAGAAGATTTATACGCTGGCTCCATTATTATTGGCTTGCATTTGTTTTCAAGATGAGGATATGGTATGCATTGGCAATAATAGAAATTTTTTTCTGTTCTTTTTTTAAACGTGACACATTTTATGGTTGTCTGTATTTTAACTGAAGGGTGACAGCACGAACATAGTGTCTATGGGCTGAAGCATGCACACTTGCATGCAGAATAGGGGCAATTATCTTTCAGAATCTTTACATGATTTTCCACAGCTTGGCTAACAGTCAGATTGTCTTATGGGAACAGGGATGTTTCTCCCATTTATTCTGCTATGTGAGTGCCTTTCTTGATAAGATAGATGCCGGGAAGTCTAATTGCTCTAAGTAAACAGTGAGGTCACCCAGAGTCTAGGGAAGCTTTCTACCTGAAACTTTACTCCCTTCATCAAAAAGCAACATGGAACATGGTCTCTTCACTGCCCCATCTCCATGAGAAAATGAGGGTGGTAATCAGAGGTGGCACAGGATCAACACTGATTGGTAAAGCTGCTGATAACAAAAAAAGTCTGAAGCAGGTAGAAATGACATTATTTATTACATGGGTGTGTCACAGCTGTGTTTTAGCTACCAGGAGCCTGAATAGGAAATCGATAACATCTCCCAATGCAACACTGAGGGACTGGAGGTATTGGATGAGATATACTATTCAAAGGACGGTCTTCCTAGTCCCTGGTCAATATTGACCTGTCATCCAATCCAAAAGGAACAGATTAACTGGTCATTAGTTGCCATGGCTCATAGTTAGCATGCTCTCCTCTGAGTCAGCATATGGTGGAATAAAGTCACAGTGCTCTGATGCACAGTGGTGCGACAATGAAATGGTGAAATTGGAAGGTAAGAGTTTTAAATGTTAAGTGTCAATTTTGCGTAAAATCTCAGACTGTTTCCATGCAATTTAATATTTTACTTAAAGCTTCAGTTTGAAGTTTTCTATAACTGTCAAAATTGCAAGTATCTTCCGGGTTTGAGGGTAGGATTAATCAAGCAAATCAAAAGGTGTGCTGCAGAGGTCAACCAAATAAGTAACTGGCTTAAGTGTTTTTCAGAACTAATGCAGAGAATGCGAGAGAAACTCAATGGTTTAGCCAGTGTATGTGAGGAGCGAAACAGAGTTAAACATTTGAAGAATCTATCACCATATCAGACTCGTCTTTTGAACTGTTGTTTTCAAAGTGTCTGATTAGAAGATGGTCTGAGTCCCATTAGGATAAATAAGAATTTATGTGCCCAATCATTGGTGTTCTGGTGCAGAGTGGACAAACTTAGAGCTTGGTGAAAGGGTTTTTAATTATTCATTCATTAGATGGAGGTATCATTGACTCCGCCAACATTTATCACCCATTCGTTATTGATTGATAGGCCATTTCAGAGGACAAATAAATGTCTGACATGTTGATGTACATGTGGAGCATATTTAGACTAGACCAGGTAAGGATGGCAGATTTCCTTCCCTAAAGGATAGTGAGGACCAGATGGGGTTTTACAACAATTGACAAAGGTTATTTATTTGAGTTATTTATTTACTTTCACATAGAGTCATTAAGATGTACAGCATGGAAACAGACCCTTCGGTCCAACCAGTCCATGCCAACCAGATATCCCAACTCAATCAAGTCCCACCTGCCAGCACCTGGCCCATAACCCTCCAAACCCTTCCTATTCATATACCCATCCAAATGCCTCTTAAATGTTGCAATTGTACCAGCCTCCACCACATACTCTGGCAGTTCATTCCATACACATACCACCCTCTGTGTGAAAAAATTGCCCCTTAGGTCTCTTTTATATCTTTCCCCTCTCACCCGAAACCTATGCCCTCTAGTTCTGGACTCCCCAACCCCAGGGGAAAGACTTTGTCTATTTATCCTATCCATGTCCCTCATGATTTTATAAACCTCTATAAGGTCACCCCTTAGCCTCCGACGCTCCAGGGAAAACAGCCCCAGCCTGTTCAGCCTCTCCCTGGAGCTCAGATCCTCCAACCCTGGTAACATCCTTGTAAATCTTTTCTGAACCCTTTCAAGTTTCACAACATCTTTCCAATAGGAAGTAGACCAGAATTGCATGCAATATTCCAACAGTGGCCTAACCAATGTCCTGTATTGCCACAACGTGACCTCCCAACTCCTGTACTCAATACTCTGACCAATAAAGGAAAGCATAGAAAGCTATGGTGAAAAGTATTTTGTTGCCACAATCTGGCCCCATTTTGAGTTACAGAAAGAATACAAAATAATGCATAATTAGTATTCATTTTCTGTGCAAGGGATCTTCAAACACAGCTCCAGCACATCTGCAACGTCTCTGCAAGGTTTCCCGTGCCTCAAGGAATCCCTGCTCTGGGTACAGCAATGACAATCTCGCTAAGAGTCCACACTTCAAGCTTACCACAGCCAGGAAAAGACATGCTATTGTCTTTTCTTTCGCTGTCTTGAGCCTCAATAAAAATAGAAAGAGAAAAACTGCACGAGAGAGTCACGTTTTGAAAACATCCAAGAGTAGCAAACCTTTATCAAGATGCTAACATGGAATAAATGATCAACGTGGAAAGTAAGAGTCGAGGCTGTGGTGCTGGAAAAGGCAGCGTCTGAGGAGCAGGAGAATCAACATTTCAGGCAAAAGCCCTTCATCAGGGTTTTTCTCTCCATTGTATGGACTGCACAGCGTCCTCAGGTAAGACAAAGGGTGGAGGGGTTTGCTTTTTACTCAACAACTTGTGATGCATTGACATTGCAACCCTAGGCAGCCATTGCTCCCCAAACCTTGAACTCCTCACCATCAAATGCCACCCCTTGTATCTACTATAGGAATTTACCGCTGCTATAATAACTGCTGTGTACATACCACCACAAGCAAAGTTTGAGGAAGCTCTGGGTGTGCTGTACTCCTCCTCTAACACCCTGGAGATGGAACACCCAGAGGCCCTGTTTCTTGTGACTGGCAACTTGAATCAGGGCAATCTAAGGAAGGTGTTGCCCAAGTACCACCAGAACATTACCTGTCCCACTAGGAGTCCAAACATTTTAAACCACTGCTACACCACGATGCCTACCACTCCATCTCCCACCTTCATTTCAGGAACTCCAACCACAATGCCATGCTTCTTCTCTCAGCTTACAGTCAAAAGCTCAAGCAGGAGACCCCCTCATGGATACAGGTCCAGTGCTGGTCAGAGGAGGCAGAGGGTCAACTCCGGTGCTGTCTGAATTCAGCTGATTGGGCCGTGTTCAAACAGGCCGCAAGTACCTTGGATGAGTATGCCACCAGGCTTGAGGCCTTCACATCAGGAGACCCACTCAAATATAAGGAATCCAAGTATGACCTTCGCAGAGCCATTAAGACAGCCAAGGACCAATACCGAACCAAACTAGAGACCCAGACAGATATCCAGCAACAATGGCAAGGACTGAATGACTTCACAGGTTCTAAAAAGAGACAGTACAAGATAGCAGACAATGACATATCCCTCCCAGATTGTCTCAATGCCTTCTATGCCTTGTGCAGAATTTCGGCGGAGGGGTAACACCTATTCCGACAAGTCCTAACGAACCTATCCCAACAGTCACTGCATCAGAGGTCAGATCAGTTTTCCTTCATGTGAATTCAAGGAAAGTGATGGGACCAGACGGAGTACCAGGCTGTGCACTCAGAGCATGTGCAGAACAACTGGCAGAGGTGTTCTCGGACATCTTCAACCTCTCCCTGCAGCAGGCCACTGTCCCTGCCTGTTTCAAGAGGGCCAACATCATCCCTGTGCCTAAGAAGGCTCATGCAGTATGTCTCAATGACTACCACCCAGTGGCCCTAACTTCAGTGGTCATGAAGTGCTTTGAAAGGCTGGTCATGGCATTAATCAACTCCAGCCTCCCCACTACTCATGACCCACTCCAATCTGCCTATCGGGCTAACAGATCCATGTCACATGTCATATCACCTGCCCTTCACTCCTCCGTAGAACATCTTGACACCAAGAACACCTATGTAAGAATCCTAGTCATTGACGATAGTTCAGCCTTCAACACTATTATCCCCTCAAGACTGATTATTAAACTTAGTGATCGCAGACTAAGCCCCACTCTGCAACTGGATCCTCAGTTTCCTGACCCACAGGCCACAATCTGTGAAGACTGGGGTCAATATTTAATTGTCAATAACACTCAATACTGGAGCCCCCCAGGGGTGCATACTCAGCCCCCCTACTGTACTCACTGTATACCATGACTGCATCGCCAAATACCAGACTAATGCCACTTACAAGTTCACTAATGACACTACCATAGTCGGTCGGATCTCAGATGGAGACAAAACAGACTACAGATGGGAGGTGGAAGACCTGTAAAAATGGTGCACTGAGAACAACCTAGCTCTCAATGCCAGCAAAACCAAGGAACTTCATTATTGACTTTCGGCAGGATGTTACTCATGCCTCCCCTACACATAAACAGCACAGAGATGGAACGAGTGGAAAGTGTCAAGCTCCTGGGAGTGATCATCCACAACAAGCTTTCATGGACTCTTCATGTGGATGCACTGGTTACAAAGGCCCAATAATGTCTCATCTTCTTCAGGCAGCTGAGGAAATTTGGCATGACAGCAAGTACCTTTGCCAACTTTGATAGGTGCGCCATCGAGAGCATTCTGTCCGGATGTATCACTACCTGGTATGGCAACTGTACCATCCAAGATCGGAGAGGGTTACAGAGAGTGGTGAACTCGGCCCGGACAATCACAAAGGCCAACCTCCCATCTATAGAATCCATCTACCAGGCCCTCTGTTAAGGGAAGGCCGCCAGCATTCTCAAAGATCCATCCCACCCTGGCAATGTTTTTCTACAACCTCTACCATCGGGGAGAAGGTACAGAAGCCTGAACACGCGCACCAGCCAGTTTCACAAATTTCTATCCTACTGTTGTTAGAATTCTGAATGGACTCACAAACTCTTAACATACGCCTGTACCTGTGTTTTTGTTTTTGCTGCTGTTTGCCTATTATTTACTATCTATATTACTTAACTGTGTGTTCTGCCTGTATTGCTTGCAAGACAAAGCTTGGTACGTGTGACAATAAATTCAATGCTATTCAGTTTAGGAATCTTGATTCTGATCTCCCACATCTGCAGTCCTCAGTTTCTCTACCTTGGAAAGTAAGGCCAAGTGAGCATTTTTTTTACTATCACATATTGTCGGTAAAATTTGGTCTTTGAATTAATTAAGAGTGTTTAAAATATAAGGAATAAATAGATCTGGAGGGGTGGCACTCTCTCTCTCTCTCTCTCTCTCTCTCTCTCTCTCTCTCACTCTCTCTCTGTCTCTCTCGCTCTCTGTCTCTCTGCCCATCCCCCTAACAGATTATCTGTTCTGGATACTGCTCAGAGCGATGTTTTCTCAGTGGGGCTTAAGAATAGGAATATACAATTCAGCCAATCAAGACTGCTCCATCCTTTAGTACAATCATGGCTGATTAAACACTTCAAATGCTTTTTGCACACTATCTCCATAACCCTTTATTCCACTGATAATCTGAAACCTATCAACCTCTATTTAAATATACTCAAGACTGAGCTTCAACAGACCTTTGAGTAGATGATTCCAAAGATTAAAACCCTCTGAATAAAAGAAATTCTCCTCACCTTTGTTGGCATTCCTCATTATCGGGCCATTTGGATTCCCAACCAGGGGAAAGATCTTATCTGCATCTACTTTAAGTATTTTGTAGGTTGCAACTTAATCATCAATGTTCTGTGAAACTCCAGAAAATATAGGCCCAATCTCTCTTCTTGGGATTGTCCCACCATCGCAGGAACGAGTCTGGTGAACCTTCATTGCACTCCCTGTATGGTAATAATATCCTTCCTGAATAAAAAGACCAAAACTCTACTCCAGGTGTAGTCGACATAAGTTCCTATATCATTCAAGCAAGACTTTACCAAGCCTGTACCCAAATCCTCTTGCAATGAAGACAAAACATGACATTAACCTTCATAATAGCTTGCAGTACCTGTATGTCGGCCTTCAGTGACTCATCAATCATGATGTCCAAGACCCTTTGCATATTTACACTTTCCAATCTCTCACCATTTAAGAGAAAAGCAGAGATTGATAAATTCTTAATCTCGCAAGGAATTAAGGGACACGGAAAGAGTGCAGGTAAGTTGCGTTGAAATGCCCATCAACCATGATTGAATTGTGAAGTGGACTCAATGGGCCGAATGGCCTTACTTCCGCTCCTATGTCTTATGGTCTTAAAATGTTTGCACATCTGTTCCTCCTACCAAAGTGGATAACCTCACATTTTTTCATGTTGTATTCCATCTGCCATGTTTCCACCCACTCACTGAGCCTGTCCAAATCCTGCTGGAACTGTTTTACATCTTCCTCACGATACACATTCCTGCTTGACTTCTTATCATCTGCAAATTTAGAAATATTACTTTTGGACCTTAACTCTCAATCACTGATCATAGGGGAAAGCAACAACACAAAGTCCATGGCAATAGGAGTGGCTCGGCTATGTGGGGAGGTGAAGAGACTGGGAGAACAACAGTGAAAGGAGATTCTACCAGAAAGGAAATAGATAGACTATCCTAATATGCAAAATAATATCAACGTTATATTACCTCCCTGGTGCCAGTTCAAGGAATGCACTCAGCAAATGCAGGATATTTGGAAGCAGGAAAATAGGAACATAGGAATTAGGAATGGGAGTAGATAGTTCAGACCTTACAGTCAAACGTTGTGGTCAGTGTCAAGCCCAATGACTGGAATAAAAAGAAGGGTGGGCCTTGCAAGCAGAATTTCAGGGTCAAAGAAATAAATTAAATACCAGGACCTCAAAGGTAGTGAGCTCAGGATTACTGCTCCACTGAATTCCCCACTATCAACACCCGATGGGTTATCATTGATCAGAAGTTCAACTGAACTTGCCACAGTGGCTATAAGAGCAGACCAGAGGCGAGGAATACTGCAGTGAGTAACTCACCTCCTGACTTTCCGAAGCTTGTCCATCATCTACAAAGCAGAAGTCCAGAGTGTGATGGAATATCCCACATTTGCCTGAATGGGTACAGCTTCAATACCATTGAAGAAGCTTAACACCATCCAGGAAAAAGCAGTCTGCTTGATTGACACAACCTCCACAAACATCCATAGCTCCTTCCAGTGCTCAGTAGCAGCAGCATGTACTACCTACAGGGTGCACTGCAGAAGTTCACCAAAAATATCTTCCAACCTCTTGCATCAGGCAGATGATACAAATGCTTACATACTCATACCAGTAGGTTCAAGAACATCCTCTTCCCCGCTGTTATTAGACTTCTGGATGAATGAATCTCTCAAATTTCAAATCTGACATTGATCTTGCTTTTCATGCACCTTCTTTGCATGCATGGCTTTGTATTCCTTCCAGCACCTTCCAAACAAGAAGACGAAAGTGGAAGGTCAATCAGGACAATGGATTCCATTGTCCAGAGATCAGACAGGCTTTTCTGCAGCATGGTTTAAGATGATCATTGGCATAAAAGGTTAAGGGGATAATGTGCATAAAATGTTTTGAAGTGTTTGATCAACTGTGATTACATTAAAGGATAGAGTAGTCTTGATGAATATACTCCCATTCTTATATCCCCCTGAGTTAAATCCCTAGATCATATGAATTTCAAAAGTCAGAAATTTGAGGTGCCAAGAGTGTGGGCTGGAGTGAGGGGAGGGGAGATGGATGATTTGTAAATGTAATTATTCACACAAATGCATAATGTTAGGAACAAATAAAATGCTTGGGTGGAGAAGTTATCAATGGATCTGAAAATGTCCAAGACAACAAATACCAAAACATGCCATATAAGCTCATGAGGGGGCTCTTGATATGGAGAGGATGTTTGCTCCTATAGAGTCACAGAGTCATAGAGATGTACAGCATGGAACAGACCCTTCGGTCCAACCTGTCCACACCCACCAGATATCCCAACCCTATCTAGTCCCACCTGCCAGCTCCCAGCCCATATCCCTCCAAACCCTTCTTATTCATATACCCATCCAAATGCCTTTTAAATGTTTCAATTGTACCAGCCTCCATCACTTCCTCTGGCATACACGTACCTACACGTTTCATTCCATACACGTACGATCCTCTGCATGAAAAGGTTGCCCCATAGGTGTCTTTTATGTCTTTCCCCCTCACCATAAACCTATACCCTCTAGTTCTGGACTCTCCAACCCCAGGGAAAAGACTTTGTCTATTTATCCTATCCAGGACCCTCATGATTTCATAAACCTCTATATGGTCACCCCTCAGCCTTCGACACTCCAGGGAAAACAGCCCCAGCCTGTTCAGCCTCGCCCTCTAGCTCAAACCCTCCAACACTGGCAACATCCTTGTAATTCTTTTCTGAACTCTTTTGAGTTTTATAGCATCTTTCCGATAGGAAGAAGACCAGAATTGCACACAATATTCCAACAGTGGCCTAATCTATGTCCTGTTATGCCGCAACATGACATCCCAACTCCTGTACTCAATACTCTGACCAATAAAGGAAAGCGCACTAAACGCCTTCTTCACTATCCTATCTACCTGCGACTCCACTTTCAAGGAGCTATGAAACTGCATTTCAAGGTCTCTTTTTTCAGCATCACTCCCTAGGACCTTACCGTTAAGTGTATAAGTCCTGCTAAGATTTGCTTTCCCAAAATACAGCACCTCGCATTTAGGAGAATCAAGAACTAGGAGTCACTGTTTAAAAACAAGGTACCACCAATTTTAAACTTATGCAACACTGAGGATGGTGAAAAGTATTTTGAGGTAAATGGGAATATGGATTTGAGGTTACAATCAGATCCCCATGATCTTTAGTGGCTTCACAGACTGAGAATCTACTCCTGTTCCTGGTCACGTATTCATCTGTTTATTCAAGCATCATCAATATGATTTGATTTGATTTATTATTGTCACGTGTATGTAGGTACAGTAAAAAGTTTTGCTTTGCGTGCAGTATCGGCAGATCATACCATATGAGGATTATAGGGTGATTGGACAGAGCAAGGAAGACAAAGTTACACATGCTAAAAAAGCTGCACAAAAAAGCAAGATCAGCAACAGATTTGAAATTTGAGAGGTTTAATCAGAAGTCTAATAACAGCAGGAAAGAAGATGAACCTGTTGGTACGTGTATTTAAGCTTCTGTATTATCTGCACGATGGAAGAAGTTGGAAGAGAATATAACTAGGTAGGAGAGGTCTTCGATGATGTTGACTGCCTTCCACGGCAGTGAGAAGTGCCGATGGAATCATTAGATGGGGGGTTGGCTTACATGATGGGCTAGGCTGTGTTCAAAACTCTCTGTTATTTCTTATCGCCCTGGACAGAGTAGTTGCCATACCAAGCCATGTTGCATCCAAATAGAATGCTTTCTATGATGCATTTGTAAACATTAGTGAGAGTCTTTATGGTAGCCTCCTGATGAAGAAGGTGGTATCCTTTGGACTTTTGGACTGAAAAAGCTTAAGATCTTGAAGCAGTGACAGATGATCTTCCTCAAAGTAATAATCTCATTCCTATCAATGTAGACTGCAACTAAATGCTGGCATGAAAGTACTTCTTGAAAACCGCAAGATTTAGACCAGGGAGTGTCTTCCCAGAAGGAAAAACCACTAAAACTAAAAAAAAGAGGCGTCCTAATCTGACTCAACTGGTATATATCAAAATAGAGGAGCAATACGTGCATTTCCAAGTATTTTTTAATAGATTTTCCCTCGAGGTTTCCTTACCAAACCTGACTGTGCAGGATCTGTAGTTTCCTGAACTTAAAGAAGGAAATAAATGAAAATAGAAGTTGTTGGAGAAACTCAGCATGCCTGGCAGCATCTGTGGAGAGGTCTACACTTTGTGTCCAGTGACCCTTCTTTCAGAATAGCGTCATGAGCAGCAGCTGATACAGGGTAGTGAGCTTGCATGCCCATACAACTTGCACCACACTCAAAATGCACCACAGCAACTCACCGAGATCCTTCAACAGCATCTTTTGAACCTGCAACCCAAGAACAATGACATCAGATATGTGAAAGGGAAAAGAGGAAAGAAAACAAAGAGAGTTTAAGGAGATCAACAACTGTTGAACACTTTGGCAGATGCACAAAAGGTCAGAATTGCAAAACAAAACTGCAAGAGGAAATATTCAATGGCAGAAACAAATATCTTTGGAAAACATTTGCCCCAAATCTGATTCATCAGACAAAGCCAGGGGAATAATTGATTTGATTGTGACCTGTTAACCAAAGGAACACTGAAATGTGATGTGTTACAGGACAGCAGTAAGTGTAGTCTAACAAGAAGGGATCAATTGGACACACAGATTGCTTCCAAAACCATGATGGAATTTTCTGATGTCTCTTTCAAAAATGAAAAACAAAGATTTTATTTTAAACCTGAATAGAGCTTGTTTCGTAACCTCCCTTCAACGTTTTTGACTCATGTATTGCTATCTTGCCACAAACATTTAAGGGTGCATGCCAATAGCTATGGAATGATAAGCCGTGGGCTAGGGAGGGGAATGTATGTCAAAGTTCCCACTTCTTCAATTATCCCGTGACTACTGTTAGAGAATGTTTACTGATAGTCACAGGGCGAAATGAGGATTGAAGTGGTTTGTGTCACTCTTCGTAGTCTAACATGCTAATGATATCCGCAGTCCCAGCTCACGAGTAGACAATAGCCATTTGAAAGGACAGTCAGCAAGTGGTCAATGCCTTCAGAAGGGAGAATTAATGGAAGGAAATTTATCATAGCAGCTCAGTGCAAATTTGTGTTCAAATGTATGTTTTTCATGATTTCAAGTTTCATAGATTCAAAAGCAATGGTGATGGATTGAAACTTCCCACAGAACCCACTTAGAGGGAACAGAATGAGCAACAGTAACAACATCTTGAACTTATTGAGCAGCTGAACCTAGTAAAACATCCCAAAATGCTTCACAGGAGTATTATCAAATAAAATTTGACCCCTGCCATATAAAGAGATATTAAGACTCATTAGGTGGCCATAAGCTGAGTCAAAGTGGTAAACTACAAGGCCCGTCGTAAAGGATGAGAGAGATTGAGAGAGGAAGAAATTTTAGTAAGAGATTACTGAAACAAGGTCCCAGGAGGCAAAAGGAGCTATTAAAATAGAAGAAACACAATTTTACTTTTCATTTATTTATTCACAGGATGTGGGTGTCATTGGTTGGGCCAGCATTTGCCCATGAAGGTGTTAGTGAGCTGATGATTTGAACTGCTGCAGTATGTTAGGAAAGAAATTCCAGGATTTTTGATACAGCTAAAGAATGTATTTCCAAGGCAGGATGATGTGCAGAGGGGAACAGACAGGTGAATCTATCTGGGCAAAAGTGAGGACGGCAGATGCTGGAGATCAGAGTCTAGATTAGAGTGGTGCTGGAAAAGCACAGCAGCATCTGAGGAGCAGCAAAATCGATGTTGAAGGTTTTGCCCGAAACGTTGATTCTCCTGCTCCTCAGATGCTGCCTGGATAGCTGTGCTTTTCCAGCACCACTCTAATCTAGGTGGATCTATTTGCTGTCCTTGCCCTTTTCGATGGTAATTGTTATGGTTTTGAAAGATGTTGCCTAAGGAGCCTGAATGCGCAATGGTTAAAATTATCAGAGTTTCAGAGATCCTAGAACATTGCAGTGCTCAATGAGCCAATGTTAGCTGGAACATGGAGAAGAATGAGATCAGAAACGCAGATCAGTACAGAGTTCAACGGGATGCTCAGCTTGTGATCAATCTCATTCAGACTGAGACAGTGACCAGCGAGAGGGATAGAATTAATTGCTAAGGAATGGAGTTTTGATTGGCATCTCAAATGAAAAGTTGGAATGGTCTGGGTTATGAGAGATTGGAAAGGTTTAGAAGGCACCTAATCAACAACTCATAATGAAAAACATTTAAATGCATGAGATTAGAGGAGAGAAATGGGATAGGTGTAGACAGCCTCAAAGGTGAGTTGGAAATGGCACAGCATTAATGGGCTGAATGGTCTTTTGCACTCCTGTGTTCTATTGCTCTCATTAAGGGTCAGTTAGCTCAGCTTGGGTTTAATTCCTGCACCAACTGAAATCACCAAAGGATATTCCTTCTCAATCTCCCCCTCAGCTGAGGTATAGGGGCCCTTAGGTCAAGCTACAACCAGTCATCTCTCTCTAATGATCAGAATCAGAATATAGAACATAGAACAATATAGTGCAGTACAGGCCCTTCGGCCCTTGGTGTTACACCAACCTGTGAAACCAATCTAAAGTACATCTAACCTACACTATTCCATTATCATCCAAATGTTTATCCAATGACCATTTAAATGCATTTAATATTGGTGAGTCTAATACAGTTGCAGACAGGGCATTCCATGCCCATTATATGGTGACTGCCTCACCTTTTTATTCATCTCATGTGAAACAAGCAATATTTTACAACATATTTGATATTGTGAAGAGAAAAGTAAAGAAAAAAATGTGTTATTTCTGCTTTGATGTATCTGTTATTGCTGGCTGCTTCTTCACCTGCCTAGACACTGATCTCAGTAAATCCTCACTTAATGTTTCTACTTCTCATCCTTTAAATGCTCCCTGAAACTTACCTCTTTGACTGAGGCTTTGGTCTTTTGCACTAATATCTTTTTGCATGGATGTTAGCCAAAAGTCAGTGGATCAAACTCTCCCCTAGAGCTTGGTTTCAAGTTCAAGCTACTGTGATGTTCCAGTGTCGGGCAGCACAGTTGGCAGTACTGGCTTTTAGATAACCCACATACCCTCTCAAGTGGGCATCAAAGTCTCTCTATTCAAAGAGAAGCAGGGCTGTTCTCCCTGGTGTCCTGGCCAATCATTGATCTCGACCAATCTGACTCAAATGGATCAGCTGGCTGTTATCACATTGTTTGTTACAGGACCTCAGTACAAACTGGATGTTCAAGCTTCCCACACTAAAATAGTGTGGCATCACTTCAAAAGTATGTTATTGGCTGTCAAGTGCATAAGAACAGCCAAACATTATTTCACAGTAGTACAGGCGGATAATCCCTGTTGCTTTCTATTTTGAAAAAAACATGCTGCAATTTAAGATGAAGAAATTATAAAGCATTCTACCCAGGTTAGAAATATCAAATAAAATGTGCCACATCTGAAACCACATGCCAGATGAATTCCCATACAAGCTAACCTATTCAGGGCACTTGGACTGCAGGCTGGCTGGTACAGGCTACATATGGAGGACAGATGTGCTGATGCCCTGCCGCACAGCCTTTCTTTCATTTGTCCTTTGGTCAAGGTTGGTGAGCAAATCAATGACTTAATAGTTCTTTATATGGCTGTCAGTTAGCTCAGTTGGCTGGATAGCTTATTTGTGATGCCAATAGCCAACAATTCCGAACCTAACCGAGATTACCGTAAAAGATTCTCCTTTCAATCTCTCCCTTTACCTGAGGTGTGGTGACCCTCAGGTTGAGTTAGCACCTAACATGTCTCTCTCTCTAATGGTAGAGCACCACTAAGGTCTGGTAGGACTATGATAACTTTATGGTTAGCTCTCATTAGCTGCCGACACAGCTCCTTTGACCACAACATTCGACTTGGAGACAGATGAAACCATCTTGACTGTATCAAGGAGAAATTAAATTAATTAATGGCCAAGGGAAATAATTAAATCCCTTTCTTCCTGCCCACCGCGTACTCACTGTTCCTTCCTTAGATTTGTGATCAAAAATGCTCCAGAATAAACAGAAGTCACTGGCAGCAACTAATGGGAAATATGAAAGTATACAAAGAAAATTCACGTTTTCATGTTACAGTTGGAGTGATGGGATTATTATTATTCACATTATACAACAGTCACATTGTGTGAATAATGTTACCGTGAAGAATTGAGACAACTCTATTTTAAAACAGAGGTCGTCTTATTTTCCACTGGCCCCAACAATTTTTTAATAGTCTTATTCTGAAGCGACCTAAAAAACTCCGCCCATAAATACCTGAACATTATGAGCTCACTCTCCACTTTCAAGTATCTCTTCATCTCCAACCCCTTCAAATCTTTATCCAACTCACCTACCAATGTCCATTTTTTTTCTTTAGATCAGTGTGATGCCAGGTCAAGGAAATAGGAAGTCATACTGGCTTTAGTTCTGTAGAATGAAGTGAAGTGGAGTATGTTTTAGTGGGACTCTTTGGACTCTTTGGGAAACAATAATCGTAACATCATTTTCAGAATCATTTTGGAAACAGACAAGAAACTACCAAGCATAAAACTATCTAACCAGAAGAGAGCCAACACACGAAAAGGAATCTTATCCTGGTGGGTGCTTCCTATCTGATGGAAATTAAAGATTGGAAAAAGAAATAAAATGTAAATAAATGTATTTGGAATAGAAAGCTAATCTAATGGCAACCAGAACACCATTATTAGAATTACAATTACAATCCCTACAGTGTGGAAACAGGCCCTTTGGCCCAACAAGTCCACACCAACCCTCTGAAGAGTAACCTACCCAAACCCATTCGCCTACCCTATCTTTACCCCCCTAACCTACACATCCCTGAACGCTACAGTCAACTTGGTATAGCAAAGTCACCTAACTTACACATCGTTGGATTGTGGGAGGAAACTGGAGCACCCAGAGGAAACCCACAAAGACTCAGAAAGATGTACAAACTCCACACCTACAGTTGTTCAAGGCTGGAATCGAACCCGGGTCCCAGGTGTTGTGTGGCAGCAGTGCTAACCACTGAGCCATTGTGCCACTGTAAAAGCCCACTTGGTTCTCCAATGTCCTTTTAGGAAAAAGATCTAGCAGCCTGACCTGGTCTGGTCTAGATGTGACTCGAGATCTACAGCAATGTAGTTAACATCTAGCTTCCTCTGGGCAATTAGGGATGGGCAATAAATGCTGGTTTAGTTAGTGACATGCACATTGTCCAAAGCGCTTGCTCTTCCAATATTTAAAAAAAAAGAAGCAGAAGGATTCCACAGAGTTAAACATCACTGAGCTGAAAGTCTTCTTGCACTCAGTGATATTCTCTGGCTATGGCTGCTCTCATTCTTCTATGTTTCAGCTGGGATTGGAAGACATGGTTGAAAACTCATAAAAGGATTGGTTCTAAGAAATCTTCACGGGCGCTGACATATTCCATTTCCAACAAATGTTAAGGGTATGGGATGCACAGTCTGGAAATGTGGTGGAGGCAGATTGAATTGAGAGGGCATTAGATGCTTATTTAGTGGTGTACAAGGGTATGGGAGAAAAGCAGGAGAATGGCATGATTGCTTGCAGAGCTGGTGCAAGCACAATGGAGACAGAATAGCATCCTTCTACACTGTAACAATTCTGTGATTCATGGAGGTAAGGGCTGGGTTAATGTACCAGGTTTTTACCTTGTGTCTGTCTTCAGTAATGAATTGAGTGTGGTCAATAAACATTAAAGGAGAAGAGAATAGTAATGTTGGATAGGATGTAAATATATAAAGATCACGAACTTAGAAGATTGGCAGTCCTCAAAGTAGAAAAAACCCAAGGAGCCAGATTCAATCCACTTTCCGTTACTGAGGGAAAAATGTTTCTCAAAAAGGAATGGAAATTACAGAAGCTCGAGTTTTAATTCCTCCTGGATAGGGAGATGGTGCTGATAGATAAAGTGTAATGCAGTGTGAAGTGTACTGAGATATATTTGACAAATGACAAAAGAATGGTGAGTCAGACTTGTGCAGAAGATTGATCATTATAGGGGAAAATAAGGTATTGTTACCCTTACCTTTGTTGTATCTTTGTCCAGTGGTTAAATTAGTCTAGATGGTGAGAGATCAACCTGGATGCAGTGGATGATGAGGATGTCTTTGATATCTCATTGAGCTCTAAACATTCCACTACACAGCGCTGACTTTTAGATTAGATTACTTACAGTGTGGAAACAGGCCCTTCAGCCCAACAAGTCCACCCAGACCCATACTCCTACATTTACCCCTTCACCTAACACTCGGGGCAATTTAGCATGGTCAATGTGGGCGGCAATGTGGCACAGTGGTTAGCACTACTGCCTCACAGCGTCAGAGACCCAGGTTCAATTCCCATCTCAGGTGACTGACTGTGTGGAGTTTGCACGTTCTCCCCGTGTCTGTGTGGGTTTCCTCCCACAGTCCAAAGCTGTGCAGGGTCAGGTGAATTGGCCATGCTAAATTGCCCGTAGTGTTAGGTAAGGGGTAAATGTAGGGGAATGGGTGGGCTGTGCTTCGGCGGGTTGGTGTGGGCTTGTTGGGCCGAAGGGCCTGTTTCCACACTGTAAATCTAATCTAATCTATAATTCACCTAACCTGCACATTTTTGGATTGTGGGAGGAAACCGGATCACACCCACACAGACACGGGGAGAATGTGCAAACTCCACAGAGAGAGCCACCGGAGGCGGGAATTGAACCCGGGTTGCTGGTGCTGTGAGGCAGCAGTGCAAACCATTGTGCCACCGTGCCACCCACTTGGCTTCAAGGCTGATGAACCTTAGACTAATTTTATCAGCTCAGTCCAGCTGAACCAGTTTTCATATTCCAGGGTATACAACCCGCATGTCCCATTGTAGGAGACCCAACAGGTGCCCTCACTTAGTTTGCCTTGCCGTCAAAGCAGTTTACGAAGGTGAGCAACTGTTATGTGTTAATAATTACTCGGGGCCACACATGACAGCTAGGTGAAGGTGAGGACCAATGCAGAATGAGACACTCCAAAACCTGCAGAGAATTGACCCATTAGAAGTGCTTTGCCTGTCTTATTGCCCTTACGTATTGGCTGGGCCTCAATAAAAACTAGTGGCCACTTTCTGGCATTGCCCTCCTGAACAAGGCGTTCTGTAACTTGTGGCGGCCATCTCCCAGCAGAATTATCCACCAGCACTGAAAGAGATCTCCTACTCTTAGTAATGAGTATCACACAACCCTCCCTTCTCCAGAGCCTGACAGTGGGTGTCAACTATTGTATGTCTTGTAGAACCAACCACTGCCAACTAATGGTGAGGTAGGGTACTGCACCAATCCTCCATTCTGTACTGGGTCTTAAGGGCCTGTTTGGCCAATAGTGGTAGACAATGGACCACTGAGTCTTAACAAGAAGATGTATTAACAATGGAAAGCAGTTTATTGCATAGTAGCAAAAGATACAAGTTACATCGACTTGTTGTACTAAATTGCCAAGGCTTACAGCGCCTGAGATGACATATCTGACCCCATTGTACCCCCAAGCTGGAGTCCTCAATACTCCACCCGAAACTGTATGGAAGCATCAGATAGGATGGTGCTTCATTAACCCTTTCAGCACCATTCCCTTCTCTTTCCCCTCCAAGCTTTCATCCTCAGGTTTAACATTTGCACATTGACATGAAAAACAACTTTTACAGTGTTATAATTACATTTACATTCACCTGTCCTGTCCCTTCAGATTTGGAAAACTGCTAAGTTTTAGCTTGAGAACTGTTGACTTTGATTTTGATCAACTGCAAATAATGTTTTTGCATTATTGGATCTCTTTTTGTCTGTTCATGGCCTTCACAGAGCATGCTGTTATAACTAAGCCCAGTAGTTTAGGGTGGTACTGTGGCTCAGTGGTTAGCACAGCTGCTTCACAGCGCCACGGACCTGGGCTCGATTCCCGCTTCAGGCAACTGTCTGTGGCGTTTGCACATTCTCCCCATGTCTGTTCCAGTTTCTTCCCACAGTCCAAAGATATGCTGGCAGGTAAATTGGCCTTGCTAAATTGCCCACAGTGTTAAGTGCATTAGTCAGGGGTATATATAGGGTGGGGGAATGGCTCGGTGTGGACTTGTTGGGCTGACTGGCCTGTCCCCATACTGTAGGGAATCTAATCTAGTTGGTCCAATAGCTTTTCTGGAGGACCCATAATTCCCTCAATTCCCTGTAACCTCAGGTAGTTGTAGTTGATCAAGTGTGATGCTAGAAAGAACACAGCAGGTCAGTCAACATCTGAGGAGCAAGAGAGTCAATATTTTGGATTTAATCCTTCATCAGGACTGGGGAGGGGTAAGGGGGATGAGAAACAAATAGGGGGAGGGAGTGAGAGTAGTGCTGAAAAACCACAGCAGGTCAGGCAGCATCCGAGGAGCAGGAAAATCAACATTTTGGGCCGGAACCCTACATCAGGAATGGTGATGATTGGCTCTGACCTAAAACGTCGATTTCCCTGCTCCTCAGATGCTGATTGACTTGATGTGGTTTTCCAGCAACACACTCTCAACTCTGATCTCCAGCATCTGCAGACCTCACTGTCTCCTCAGGGGAGGGAGTGAGCCCAGTAGAAAGGTAGTTGGGATGGTGATAGGTAGGATATGATTGTGGTAGGTCAGTGGGCAGGGTGGAGTGGATGGATGGAAAGGAAAATGGACAGGGACCTTTAAACTTATAAATGTCCAAGATGGAAGACAGCTGCTCTGTGCAACAAGTACTTTATTTCTTGCAATATGCTTGATTTTCAGACCACACATTTTCTTCGTTTTGACCATGTTCCGAATCTATGGACTCTGGTTTCCATGGAATTGCATACAGTTCATCTTCATTTTGTGTAAGCAAATCTCCACTCACAAACTGCTGATATACCTGTGTTGAAGAATTAAACATTTTTCTTTATTCCCTTTCTGAAGAGATATTTGCACAACCTCAGCTGTAGTATTAAAGTCTTGGTGCTGACCCAGCTTTATTTCTGTCGCTGGCCCTGATAATTCTTTCTTGAAAGACACAGGATTTAAATATTGCTCTTGAGCTTGTATCAGTTCATCATCTACTATCAAAGACAGATTTGTTGCATCAATTTGTCCAATGGGTTGCTAAGCTATCTGAACAATTCCAATTAGTGAAGCCTCACTGCCGTCAAAAGGGTTGTACTGTTTATTCTCGCTCTCAATATTTGCTTCTTCTTCAAACTCTGATGGTTTTTGTCATTTGAGGGTTCTTTGATGATGATAAGAATAGAAAACATCTCCAGTGGTCCTGTAAACGCTGCAACTTTCTGTTGACAATATGAAATTATCCACATCAACGCAGGCAATTTCAGAAGATTGTTTCTTCTTTATTGAAGCCAAGGAAGCCCATTGAAATCTTCCACTAGTTGCCCCTCTCCTGGTTCATCAAAATGGCTCATTTCTGAGCCAGTCGTTCTCCTGGAATTAGTTGAACTCCTTCTGCTAACTCAAGGATATTAGGTCAAGGCATGTGGCAGACTCAAACATTTGAAGAGTTGATTATGAATTATTTACACATTTTCAGCTCTCATTTTTTTTTCTGTCACAGTGTTACTTGGAGCATTTCTTTACCCTTAAGGGCCCCCATACACTTAGAATCCCTACAGTGTGGAAGCAGGCCTTTCAGCCCATCGAGTCCACACTGACCCTCCCCCCCGCTACCCTATTCCTGTAACCTTGCATTTCCCAGGGCTAACCCACCTAGCCTGTGCTTCCCTTGACACTATGGGCAAGTTAGCATGGCCAATCCACCTAACCTGCATATCTTTGGACTATAGGAGAAAACCCACTCAGGGAGAATGTGCAAACTCCACACAGACAGTTGCCCAAGGATGGGATCGAACCCAAGTTCCTGACACTGTAAGGCAGCAGTGCTAACCCCCCATTTTTATCCTTTCTATTAAGTTCAAGAACCTTCATCCCCCCCCTTCGCGTCAGCAACAAATTATCTACACTTGTATCTCTTTAAACTGTAACTATAGTTCTGATGGAATTTGATCAGTTAGGACAGTGACACTCATCCCTGTATCAACAAATATTTGCAGCATAAACAGGTCTGGCAAACTAAGTTGTTTGAATCCCCAATTTCCCCTAGAAATGCTTTGGGTAATTTTCTAAATGGTGTGGTTCCATTGCAAGAGAGACTGGATAGGTTGGAGGAGCTTAGAGGAATGGAGGTTGGAGAGAATCTCATTGAATCACATACAATTCTAACAGTACTAAACAAGTGAATACAGGAAAGATGTTCCCACTGACTGGGGAGCCCAGAACCAGACATCATAGTAGAAGGGTGGAGTGTAGGCTAATGAACTGAAAGAACTGCAGCTTCTGGTAAATAGAAACAAAATAAGAAATGCTGGAAGAACTCAGAAGGTCTCGCAGTATCTGTGGAGAGAAAGCAGAGTTAACATGCCGGGTCCAGTGACTCCTCTTCTACAGCATGTCTCTTATAACGTCTTTGATACAGCACGTTTCTTACCAGCTCAGAAATGCTTTTGCAAGCAGTCCCTGAGATATGTGCAAGTTCTGTTTTTCAGTCCACTCGCACGTCAAGTTTGTACACACATTGGAACACAATGCAGGACAAATTAATGTAGTTGTTTGTAAGCACGGGAAAAATTTGTGTGTCGGATCTTTAAAATTACACCCCTTACGGGATTGCATTTATAATTATGAGCATTCGTAAGTGAGTCATTCATATATTGGGGACTCCACTGTACCATTAACTATAGATTCTGCCTTATAAATTCTTGCTTTTAAAGCTTTTGTTTATCAATTTGTGGGATGTGGGCATCACTGACTGCCCAATATTTATCACCCATCCCCAGTGGTCCTTGTGAAGGTGGTGGTGAGCTGCCTTCTTGAACTGCTATAGTCCCATCTGTTATAGGTTGACCCATAATGCCCCAAGGGAGGGAATTCCAGGATTTTGACTCAACACAGTGAAGGAATGGTGAAACATTTCCAAGTGAGGATGGTGAGTGGCTTGGAGGGGAAGTTGAAGTTGGTGGTGCTCTCATGTATCTGCTGCCCTTGTCCTTCTGTGGGTTTGGAAGGTGCTGCTTGAGGTCCTTTGGTGAATTTCTGGAGTGCATCTTGTAGATAGTACACACTGTTTCAACTGAACATCGATGGTGGAGAGAGTGGATGCTTGTGGATGCAGTGCCAATCAAGCAAGCTGCTTTGCCCTAGATGGTGTCAAGCTTCTTGAGTGTTGGAGCTGCACACATCCAGGCAAGTGGGAAATATTCCATCAAGCTCCTGACTTGTGCCTTGTAGATGGTGGATAGGCTTTGGGGGCATCAGGAGGACTCAACACAGTTTACCTATACTCTGACCTGCTCTTATAGCCACTGTGTTTATGTGATAAGTCCAGTTGAGTTTCTTGTCAATGATAAGTCCCAGGATTTTGATAAGGAGGGATTCAGTGATGATAACACCATTGAATGCTAAGGGTTGGTGGTTAGATTGTCTTTATTGGTGATGGTCATAGTCTGGCATTTGTGTGACAGAAATATTACTTGCCACTTGTTAGCTGAAGCCTGGATATTGTCCATGTCTTGTTGCATTTGGGCACGGACTACTTCAGTATCTGAGGAGTTGCAAATGGTCATGAACACTACAATCATCAGGGAACATCCCCACTTCTGACCTTATGATGGAGGTAAGGATATTGATGAAACAGTTGAAGATGTTTGGTCCTTGGACACTACCCTGAGGGACTCCTTCAGAAATGTCCTGGAGCTGAGATGACTGACCTCTAATTTGCACAACCATCTTCCTGTGTGTCAAGTATAACTCCAACCACTGGAGAGTTTACCTCTTGATAGCCATTGATTGCAGTTTCACGAGGGTTCTTCGATGCCACACTCAGTTGAATGCAACATTGATGTCAAGGGTTGCCATTCTCACCTCACCCTCTGGAATTCAACTCTTTTGTCCATGTTTGAACTAAAGCTGGAATGAGGTCAGGAGCTGAGTGGCCCTGGCGGAACCCAAACTGGGCGTCACTGAGCAGGTTATTGCTGAGCAGGTGTTGCTTGACAGCACTGTTAATGACACCCTCCATCACTTTACTGATGATTGAGAGTAAACCGATGGGGCAGGAATTGGCCAGGTTGGGTTTGTCTTGCTTTTTATGCACAGGACATACCTGGGAAATTTTCCATATTATCGGGTAGTTGCCAGTGTTGTAACTGTACTGGAAGAGCTTGGCTAGGGGAGCTGCAAATTCTGGAGTGCAAGTCTTCAGTACTGATGCAAGAGGATTCGCAGTAGGTTAAAATCAACTAGGAGAAAGTGAGGGCTGTAGATACTGGAGATCAGAGCTGAAAAATGTGTTGCTGGAAAAGCGCAGCAGGTCAGGCAGCATCCAAGGAGCAGGAGAATCGACGTTTCGGCCATAAGCTCTTCTTCAGGAATGAGGAGGGGGTACCAAGCAGGTTAAGATAAAAGGTAGGGAGGAGGGGGCGGTGGGAATGCGATAGGTGGAAGGAGGTTAAGGTGAGGGTGATAGGTCAGAGAGGTGGTTAGATTAGATTACTTACAGTGTGGAAAGAGGCCCTTTGGCCCAACAAGTCCACACCGACCCGCCAAAGCACAACCCACCCAGACCCATTTCCAAACATTTACCCTTTCACCTAACATTACGGGCAATTTAGCATGGCCAATTCACCTAACCTGCACATTTTTGGACTGTGGGAGGAAACCAGACCACCCGGAGGAAACCCACACAGACACGGGAAGAATGTGCAAACTCCACACAGAGAGTCGCCTGAGGCGGGAATTGAACCCGGGTCTCTGGAGCTGTAAGGCAGCAGTGCTTACCACTGTGCCACCCACGGAAAATGTGGAATCCAGTTTTTTTTAGATTCCCTACGGTGTGGAAACAGGTCCTTCAGCCCAACAAGTCCACACCGACCTCCGAAGAGTAACCCACCCAACCCATTTTCCTTCTGACTAATGCTCCTAACACTATGGGCAATTTAACATGGCCAACTCACCTGACCTGCATATCTTTTGAATGTAGGAGGAAACCGGAGTACCCGGAGGAAACCCACGCAGACTCGGGTGGAATGTGCAAACTCCACAAAGACAGTCACCCAAGGCTGGAATCGAAGCTGGGACCCTGGTACTGTGAGGCAGCAGTGCTAACCAGTGAGCCACCATGCTGGGGTGGGGACGGAGAGGTCAGGAAGAAGATTGCAGGTCAAGAAGGCAGTGCTGAGTCCGAGGGTTGGGACTGAGATAAGGTGGGGGGGGGGGGAATGAGAAAGCTGGAGAAAGCTGCATTCATCCCTTGTGGTTGGAGGGTTCCTAGGCGGAAGATGAGGCGCTCTTCCTCCAGGCGTTGTGTTGCCATGGTCTGGCGATGGAGGAGGCCAAAGATCTGCATGTCCTTGGCAGAGTGGGAGGGGGAGTTAAAGTGTTCAGCCATGGGGTGGTTGGGTTGGTTGGTGCGGGTGTCCCAGAGGTGTTCTCTGAAATGTGCCGCAGGTAGGTGGCCTGTCTCCCCAATGTAGAGGAGGCCACATCGCGTGCAGCGGATACAGTAAATGATGTGTGTGGAGGTGCAGGTGAATTTGTGACAGATATGGAAGGATCCCTTGGGGCCTTGGAGGGAAGTGAGGGGGGAGCTGTGGGCGCAAGTTTTGCATTTCTTGCGGTTGCAGGGGAAGGTGCCGGGAGTGGAGGTTGGGTTGGTGGGGGGGTATGGACATGATGAGGGAGTCGCAGAGGGAGTGGTCTTTCCGGAACGCTGATATGGGAGGGGAGGGAAATATATCCTTGGTGGTGGGGTCTGTTTGGAGGTGGCGGAAATGACGAAAGATGATACGATGTATCTGGAGGTTGGTGGGGTGGTAGGTGAGGACCAGTGGGGGTCTGTCCTGGTGGCAATTGGAGGAGTGGGGCTCAAGGGCGGAGGAGCGAGAAGTGGAGGAGATGCGGTGGCGAGCATCGTCAACCACGTCTGAGGGGAAATTGCGGTCTTTGAAGATGGAGGCCATTTGGGTTGTTCGGTATTGGAATTGGTCCTCCTGGGAGCAGATGTGGCGGAGGCGAAGGAATTGGGAATATGGGATGGTGTTTTTACAGGGGGGCAGGGTGGGAGAAGGTGTAATCTAGGTAGCTGTGGGAGTCGGTCGGTTTATAGTAAATGTCCGTGTTGAGTCGGTCACCCGAGATAGAAATGGAGAGGTCTAGAAAGGGGAGGGAGGAGTCTGAGATGGTCCAGGTAAATTTGAGGTCGGGGTGGAAAGTGTTAGTAAAGTGGATGAACTGTTCAATCTCCTCATGGGAGGATGAACTGTTCAACCTCCTCGTGGAAGTACTGATGCCCAAATGTTGCCAGGGCCTGTAGCCTTTCCATTTCTTGATACCAAGAGAAGTTACTTCTGTTAAGTTTTTACATGTTTAGCCCTTCCCTGCTGCTGACTGAGTACAGGAGTCAGTGAATCTAAATTGAGTCTGAAGATGCTGAAGAATCTCCAGACATGCCCCACTGCTAGCATCTGGTCAAAGACATTTGATGTCATAACATTTGAAACTGTGGGCCATTTGCTGAAAAGTGTGATTAGTGCAGGTAGGTTGGCTCAGCCTCAATGGACCGAACATCCTCTTCTTCACTATATAACTCTACGATTGTATGAGGCAACGAAATTGAATCCATACCTGCTGCTGGCCACATTGTATGTGCAGACGAACCAAGCTTCCATTGCAATATGTGATAGTTCTGCTGCCACAATCTTCCCCAAATGAACTTTCTTATTCTAGTGTGGTAGGGGAGCAACACTTACTGGTCTATATGTATTCGTATTGAACAAGAAGTGGTTCATTGAATGTTAACAAGTGGGTACAGGTTACATTGAAATAATAGATGCTGTTACATGGGCTACTGTAAGTGTGTGGCCGTTAGCTCTGACTCCTTCGACATCCTAAGCTGTAATGACCCAAAGTCTATACAACCTCAGCATAGCATGTCATGTTAATGGCACTCAGTATTAACCCTTTCAGACCCAAAGACAACAGGGGCCTGCCTGTGCAATTCCCTATCTGTGGAATTCCCTGCCCAGTGAAGCAGTTGAGGCCACTTTGTTGAATGGTTTGAAGACAAAGGTAGATAGATATTTGAACAGTAAAGGAATTAAGGGTTACAATGAGAGAGTGGGTAAGTGAAGCTGAGTCCACGAAAAGGTCAGCCATGATCTTATTGAATGGCAGACCAAGCTCAAGGGGCAGGATGGCCTACTCCTGCTCCTATTTGCTACATTTTATTATGTTCTGATTACCAGACACCCTACCTCCCTGGTTGGGAGGGATCCCTTAAAGGCAGTCCTGGAAGTAGACTGGAGTTACAGAGGCTGCTGTGCTCCCTACCAATTGGAGAGCCAGAAACTCTTGGTGCCTGTCCTTGTACACGATGGAAGGGCTGACAACAGCCAATTAGTTAGGTAAAAACAAGGACTGCAGATGCCAGAAACCAGACTCTAGATTAGAGTGGTGCTGGAAAAGCACAGCAGGTCAGGCAGCATCCGAGGAGCAGGAAAATCAAGTTGCCAGATGGCCAAAAATGCAGCATAGTGGCTCCTCCTCTATCTTTCAAACATGTCAGAGTCTGTACCGCACTGATGTATTTCGGGCTGATATGTTACTAGGCCGTATTTTGGAACAAACTGCAATCTGAAGAATCACCAATTTTTCAAATACAATTTCCAGAGCCTGGAAATTAAACTGGAAAGAATTAACATTTGAACACCTAATGTTCTATTTTGAGTACTTTCTATTTACAGTGGATTGAAGGCAAAGAAATTTCATGCAACCTAAATGTTCAGGAGATGTATAATATACTGAAGCAATTCTTGACCTTGTGTTTGTGTAGAGTGGGTGACTATAAGTCAGAAGCTCAATTTACATCTCTTTCAATTGTTATCTCCCCTGATGCTTATTTCAGTTGAAATCAATGTGCTCCCAACCTGTACTATATTAAAGTCAAGACCCACCTTTGTCAAATTTAGTTTCCAACATAATTTGAAGCCTGAGTAAACAGTTCTATCAAGCTCACGGTCAATAACAGCAATAAAGTCTGGCTGTTATGTGGTTTAATCACTTCCAGTGCGTTAAAATCTTTCCTGCTGCAGTGATCATTATTTTCATTCTACGAAGAAGGAATAGCATGATGTGTGAAGGCTTCAGTTCATTTACTTGCACCAGTTCTGCCAAAGTATCCCTCTAAAACTTTGTGAAAACAAAAAAAAAGTAATTGCTGGAGAAGCTCAACAGCATCTGGGAAGAAAAGTACAGAGCTCACGTTTCAAATCCTATGTGACTCCTTTTTGGAACTGAACAAAGAAGTTGAAAAAGGTTTGATAATGCAGGAAAATGTGGGTAAGAGGATGAGGTATAGCAGGGAAAGCTAGGGAAGGCTGGAGGGCAAGAGTAAGATTAGAGGTCACAGATGTCACCGAACAAAAAGTAAAGGGAATGATGATGGTTGGAGAGAAGACAGGCAAGTTCCAGTGAAGGTGTCAATGGCAGAATATATATATCACCTCTGCAGAAATCAAAACCATACAATCAAGACATGGAGCATGCAGGAGGGTGGAAAACACCAGGAAAGGCATGGTAAACAAAACGGAGGACAGAATCCATGCTCATAAACTTAACAAAAAAAAGGAATTGCTGGAATAAACCAGCATCTGTAGAGAGAAATTATCATTAATATTTCGGGTCTACTATTACACACAAGGCAAAAGTGAGGACTGCAGATGCTGGAAACCAGAGTTTAGATCAGAGTGATTATTCCTGATGAAAGGCTTTTACCCAAAACGTCAATTTTCCTGCTCCTTGGATGCTGCCTGACCTCCTGTGCTTTTGCAGCACCATTCTGATCTAAAACCTACTATTACACATAACCCATTGTTAATCACCAATAGTCCCTATTAGCAGCTATTCCCTCTCTTAGCCAGATCAATTTCCACTCCTTTGTCTGTCCAGCTACTCTTCTCTCGCTTTGGGCTCCATTGTTTACTCCTTACCCCTTCCCCACCCTATCTTCTGCATATAAACAACATTGTCCTAGCTACCATCATTTCTGAGGAAGGGTTACTTAACCAAAACTCTGATGTCTCTCCACAGAGGCCGCCAAGCCTCCTGAGCTATTACAGCAACGTCTGTTTTCATTGCTCATGAACTTAATGTTTGTCTCATAGTGCCTAAGTGGAAAATGAGGTGCTGTTCTTCCAAATTGCATTGGGCTTCACTGGAGCACTACAGTTGTCCTGGGACAGAAATATGAGCATGAAAGCAAGATAGTGTATTGAAACGGCAAATGACTTGCAGATTGAGTGGAGGCATTCTTGCAAAGCGATTCTCCCAGTATGCATCTGATCTCCCATTTATAGAAGTGACGGTATTGTGAGTAGCGAATGCAGTAGGATAGACTGAAAGAAGTCACTGCTTCAGCAGGAAGGAGTGTTTGGGGACTTGGAGTATGGGGGGGGGGGGGGGGGGGTGGAAGATAAAGGGCGGCACGGTGGCTCCGTGGTTAGCACTGCTGCCTCATAGCGCCAGGGACCCAGGTTCAATTCCTGCCTCGGGCAACTGTCTGTGTGGAGTTTGCACGTTCTCCCCGTGTCTGCGTGGGTTTCCTCCGGGTGCTCCGGTTTCCTCCCACAGTCCAAAGATGTGCAGGTCAGGTGAATTGGCCATGCTAAATTGCCCGTAGTGTTAGGTGTAGGGGAATGGGTCTGGGTGGGTTGCTCTTCGAAGGGTCGGTGTGGGCTTGGTGGGCCGAAGGGCCTGTTTCCACACTGTAGGGAATCTAATCTAATCTAAAAAAAAGCAGCAAGCATTGCACTTTCTGCAATTGCATGGCAAGATGTGATGGGGGTAGTGGTGGATGGGATGAAGGAGTGGTGGATGGTGTCATGGAGGTTTGGTTCCTTCAGAGTGCTGACTGGATAGGAAGGGGATTGTACTTTTCGTGGTGGCATCATGCTAGATGTGACAGAAATGGCATTGGGTAATCCTTTGAGTACAGAGGCAGATGGGGGTGAAAAGCATGAACAAGGAAAATACTATCACAGAAATGGGAAAGAGGGGAAGAAGTGAGGGCAGAAATGCTGGAAAAGGGTCAGACATGACTGAGTCCTGTCCATGACAAAATGGGGGAAGGGGGAGGATTCTCAATTGTGGAAGAAGGAAGACTTATCTGAAGCACCTCAACATTGTTGAAACAAATGTAATAGAAACTGCGAAAACAGAATGAAAATCTTGAAGGAAGTAGGGTGTGAAGAAGTCCAATGAAGGGAGCTATGGGAGTTTATGGGATTGTAACGAAGATTAGTGAACAGAATTTTCCAGAAATGTAGACAGAAATATTAGGGATGGGAAGGTTCATTAAAGGATCAAATGAAAGTGATAAAAAAGGGGAAACTGGAGCACAATTTTTTTTCGAGCTCCAGATGAGAGGAGAAAGCAGCATCTTCAATAACTGGAAAGAAGATTTGAGGGTGGAATGCCACACAGGACTGAAACAAGAAATGTTCCACAAACCCCACAAAATGATAAGCATATGGGTACCTGTAGCAATAGGTCTTACTTGGTGCAAGTGAGACAGTCCGAGGAGAAATTGTTCAATGACAGATCAAGCTCAGTCAGATGAAGGACGTTGATGATGGATGGAGTTTAGTTGAAGCGCAGAGCTCTCAGACTTTCCTGATGGGTGCTGGAGCTGTAGAGATTTTAGATGTCCATAGGGAAGAGGAGGTCCTTACACCCAATAAAGGTGAAAGCCTTGAAATGGCATAGGACATCAGAAGAATCAGGTGGAAAGAGACTGTACAAAATCTCAGAATCAGGAAACTGTTATGGTGAAGAGGAGGCCATTTAACTCATTCTGTCTGGAGCAGCTGACTGAGCATTTTGATTAAACGTCAATCTCCTGCCTTTTTCCTGACACCCACATAAATAATCATACAATTTCCTCTTGAATGCCTGCTTCCACCACATTTGCAAGCCAGAAAGGAGATGGCAAATAGAGTTAAGAAAGGAAGAAATAAGCTTAGTGGGGGATGAAGATGTTGAAACCATGGGTCTGTTGGGCCAGTCCTGTCTGTGGATTTTGCGAATAAAGCAAAAGCAGACTTTAGAGCGCTACAGAACTATAAAGTATGAAGCCGTGAATGAAAGATGACACCTTTGAGACAGCTCGAGGTCAGAGGCCAGGAAATCTGTAGTGAGTAACTCATCTTATGACTCTCCAAAACCTGCCATCCATCTACAAAGGCATAAGTCAGGCCAGTGATGGAATGTTCCCCACTTGTCTGGATGGCTGCAACTCCAATAAGCTTGACACTACCAGAATAAAGCAGCCCACTTGATTGGCACCACATCTGCAAACATCTACTCCCTCCACACCAACACTCAGTAGCAGCAGTGTGTACATCTATAAGATATACTGCAGAAAGTCAACAAAGATCCTTTGACCTTTCAAACCAATGACCATTTCCATCTAGAAAGACAAGGGCAGCAGGTAGATAGGAACATCATCACCAGTAGGTTCACCTTCAATCTACTTGCCATCTTTACTTGGAAATATATCACTGTTTCATCAGTTTCCTGGGTCAAAATCCTGGAATTCCTATCTTAATGACATTGTGGGTCTGCCTACAGCACATGGACTGCAGTGGTCCAAGAAAGAAACTCACCACCACCTTCTCAAGGGCAACTAGGTACAGACAATAAATGTTGGGCCAAACCAATGGTGCCCACATTCCAAGAGTGAATAAAATTAAAAAGTGATGCTGATGGATAGAGAGGTCGAGAGTGTGCATGTGGTGGTGCATGACACTGAGATGTATCTCGGGATGCAGCAACAACAGCAGTTCAAAGAATACCTATAATCCTGAGTGGAATCAAAAAATTAAGACCATTAGATATGGGAGCAGAAGTTAGGGCATTCAGTCCATCAAGTCTTCTCCACCATTCAATCATGGATGACAAATTTCTCAGCCCCATTTTCCCGCCTTCTCCCCGTAACCTTTGATCCCCTGCCAATCAAGAACCTATCTCAGTCTCTTTTATAGTCACTGACCTGGCCTCCACAGTCTTCAGTGGCAGTGAATTCCATGGCTGAAGAGGTTCCTCCTTATCTCCATTCTAAATGGTCTAGCTTTTACTCTAAAGCTGTGCCCTTGAGTCCTAATCACCGCTACCAATGGAAACATCTTCCTAATATCTACTCTGTCCAGGTCATTCAGCATGAGAACAAAACTTCAGTTCGATCCCACATTGGATAAGCCAGGTCAGAGACAGTCACTTAAAAAAGAGAAATAAAAACAGAAATTATTGGAGAACCTCAGCAGATCTGGCAGCTTCTGAACTTCAGTACTGAAGAAGAGTCACTCAACCAGAAATATTAATTCTGCTTTCTCTCCACAGATGCTGCCAGACCTGCAGAGTTTCTGCAACAATTTCTGTTTGTGTTCCGGATTTCCAGCACCGGCAGTTCTTTGTTTTGTTTTTACTGTGAAAGGAGATGAGGCCGTGAAACCGATTAATGTATTATCAAACAGCTTGTGTTTCCCTGGGTGTTTGCACAGTCTAACACAGCGCCAGCAATTAGCTGAACCTAAAAGTGTAACTTCTGAGAAAATCTAGTGAAACCAAGAAAGAACTTCCCTATGGAAAGGTCAATTGGATGTCACAGCAAAGAAGGATGCAATGTCGCAGAGATAAATATCCCAAGTTATGGGAAATTAAAATTTACATCTGTGACCACAGCGAGGTGGATAATATATCTGAAAGCTGAAGACTGGGTCCAGAAAACAAAAATAACTGTCAGGATGGCTGATGAAGACAGCTGCATATCACTTACTACATCACACACTGGACAAAATAGAATTTTAACTGAAAGCTGATCTCCTGAGGGTTGAAAGTGCATGAAAGTAATATTTTGCGACATTTAAAATATGGTTTCAACTGGAACTCGATCTGATTCAAGTTGACGTACAATGTTCTCTGTGGAAGCAAGTGATTGTCTTTTGGCCTCTACTCAGCTCTCCAGCCACTGGCCAAGCTCTTCAGAGACAGTGTGCGAAAGCCTCTTGCACTTATTTTGTTGCTTGGTAATGATTTTATGGGTCATCGAGCAGAGGATTGCTTTTGGCACGGGAGTGGTGAATTTTCCACTTTTTGCTGAGGCTTAGTCTTAAATAGGCTAGACACCAAGGTTAGCTTTTGTGCAGATCCAATACAGTTTAGAGGTTGCAACCACGATCATCTGCCTTAAATCCTTAAAGCAGACAAATTGCCCTTAGTGCACTGGTGTAACATTTCCACTTCTCACCCTGGCCATCAAAAGACCATCATCACTGAAACAGCGTAACTGGTGTTGAATGCACTGTGGCTGCTGACTGCATCTAATTTCATGACATTTGGGTGTGTTCTCTGATTGTTCCATTCTACACATTAGTTGCTCTTCTACCACACAAGACAACTAGGATATTACTTCAACTGCTTAGTCACGATTTTCCCAATGTGCATTTCAGTACTAGCGTTAACTCAATGGGTAATATTCTCAATTCTGAATCAGAAACTCATGTTTGACAGCCCCACAACAGAAACCTGAATATGCAAAATCCAGTTGATGCTTCAGTGGAGTACTGAGCATGTTCTACACTGTTAGTAATATCCAAAACGAATTAGCTGGTCATAACTATTTGTGAGAGCTTACTGCAGACAAATTGGCTCCTGTGTTTCCAGTACTATAAATGATTATACTTCAAAGGTGTTTCACTGACTGAAACACCATGAGTTATCCTCATTTCTTGAAAGGCCATGTATAAATGCACTTTCTTTTGCAATCTTGTCACACTGGTATTCACCTGCACATAGACATTCCAGTCTCCTCACTGATCATTGCGATAACATGACATTATGGTGCCATCACAGTCCTGTGGTTGAGCTTGAGAGTCTGATCGATTACACAGAGGCAAATTCAAGATACAGCTAACTTTTCTAGAAGGAGATTAAACCTGAAGAAGCCAGGAAGCTGATTGATCAGATCCGGAGGCCACGTTGGGAACAGCACAAACAGGAGGCTGAGAAGAGGTTGCTGTTACTTGTTCTCTGGAGCTGCACTGGCTGATCACAAAGTGTGTACGGGACAGAGATAGGTCATCTCCCCTAGAGCATCTAATACACTGCCACTGCTCCTTCAGGTTGCATTAGTTATGGCCTTTGCAATAACCTGGCTTGCCATTTCTGCAATCCTATAGTGATCACTATTCTGACCTAAGTGCAAGCTATTAAAGGCTATTGCAATTGAAACAGTATAATCCCTGGATATTGTCTACAACATTGACACAAGTAAGCATTGTGTTGAGGCCACCATGTTTGGCATGTGTAACATCAAGTGGTGTCTCCAGTACAGCTTTGTTTAGATTTAATCAGATCCCCTACAGTACAGAAACAGGCCCTTTAGTCCAACAAGTCCAGACTGACACCCCCCCACCGCTGAAGAGTAACCCACCCAGACCAGTTCTTCTACCCTATATTTACCACTAACAAATGCATATATCACAGGCAATTTAGCCTGGCCAATTTACCTGACTTGCACATCTTGGACTGTGGGAGGAAACCGGAGCAACTGCACACAGACACAGGGAGAATGTGCACACTGACAGTTGCCCAAGGCAGGAATCAAACCCGGGTCCCTGGTGCTGGGAGGCTTACCACTGAGCCACTGAGCCACCTTGCCACCCCTAATGTTATTGTTTAATATTATTGTTTCAAACTAAACCCTTACTCTCAGATATCATGTGGCATGACACCATGCGAAACAGGAGGGCAAGACCAGAGCTTATGTTGAAAAGATTATTTTCCAAAGGGTTTTGGCATAAGAATGCTTGACTGGGAACATTATGAATCAGAATGATTAAGTGGGTAACTGCTTTGCGATCCAAATTTCAATCTTAATCCCTTCACTACATCAGTCAATGCCAGAGCATCACACTGAACAGGTATAACTGCAGCTCAAGGAGGAAGGGGAGCAAAACTGGCTAAGAGTGTGTAGTGCAGACTATAGCCACTGTAATTAATACTGTCCATCAGAGAGTGAAAAGGAGCTAAATGCAGCTGCGACATTAACTCTTTCAGAGCCATTATTTAATACAACAGCCCACAACCATAAACTGCTCTTCTCCTTCCACGTATAACCTCTCCCTAACGACAGGAGACCCAGACTAATTTGAATTGTTAACTCATGGTTACAGCCCACAAAGAGGGAATATATCCTCTTCTGTTCATGTTGCACATTGCAAATCCAGCTCAGTAAGTCCACCTCTCTGCCCATTCTCATATGCCTGCAAAATCTTTCTCTTCAATGGTTTAATGAATTTCCTTTTTCAAGCCTTGAAAATCTGCCTCAGTGTGGAGAGACCTGAGCGCAATGGCACCTGCTTCTTATTTGACTGAAAGCAATTACAAAGGATATTTGTTTAGCTTTATGAGGAAAACCTGTGCCAAGACCCATAATACAGGACACCGTGAGGATTAGAACATAGAACATTACAGCATAGTACAGGCCCTTCAGCCCTCGATGACGGTACGAGAGATAATGAGTTAAATGAGAAAGTAACAATTGAGTTTTGACCTCGGTACACCTTTAAAAAGGAATAAATTACTCTTGTAATCTGAGTGCCACAGCCAAAGACACTGACCTCGTAATAGTTCTGATTCTCAACTTTCTGTAAATCAAAAGAAAGTTCCGGAAATGTTTTTAAGCGTTTTTTGGCCTGAGGTTAACAAACACCTGCCTTTTCCCACAAGGGGACGAAATCAATCCTATAGATACGCCACGACTCCATCTGTCTCACATTTCATTCTTTAATCCACACTTGGAGAGTGATAGACACAAGATGATTCTGTTTACAATAGAGACTTTTATTGATGTTTTCTCTGGGGGGTGGGGGGGGCTGATGGCTTCTGAAGTCGATGTTCTACATGTCAAACAATCATTTCTTGCTCTGTACCTTTTAAGGTCCTTGAAGAACGTGTCTGTAAATGCATCATAGTTCCTCCAGTTAAGAAGAACTCTGCCTTCATTTCTTCTCTATAGGTGTACAGCCATTTCAGCAGAAACCTGAACATTATGGTTAAAACTTGATCATGTCTGAGCACCTGAAGCAATGTACTGCAGTTGAATTTATAGAGATGCTGTTTACTATATTCAGTGTAGGAACACTTTATTTGTTTAACTACCGTGGTAAAATAATATGCTGCCAACCAAGAGCTTCTGCCTGTTTACATTTCAGAAGCTATCAGAAAGAGTCAATTATGCCTCCTATGGATTTCAGGTTCAATCTTATTGCAATTCTGAAATCCAAGCTTGTGGGTGAAAGTGTAAAGAGATAAATATTCAGGAACCCCACTTGCCTAGATATCATACCCCATTTCTCAGGAGACACATTAATGTTGCATTTCCTCAGATGATATTTAGGCAACCATTTGGTCACTTTAAATGGGCATGTTTAATGTTCTAATCAATGGTCTAAGGTACCCTGTACAGAATTGGTCAGTATGGAACAGATCATGTGACTGGTACCTTCCTGACCCATTCAGAGGCTCTATACCAGAAGCTCTTACAGTCCAACCAATGGTTGAGAGCTAAAACAATGAGTTTTACTGTAGAATCATAGAGCTGTACAGTAGCTAACAAGTACACTTCACCTGACGAAGGAGCAGTGCTCCAAAAGCTTGTGATTTCAAATAAACATTTTGGATTATAACCTGGTGTCATGTGACTTTTGACCTTGTCCACCCCAGTCCAACACTGGCACCTCCACATCAAAACAGTCAACAGTGTTTGGTTAACTGTAATAGAAGATGACCCACTGCAGAGGTTTAACAAGAGCAAGGTTGACTAACACTTTTGGTATGAATATCTGTTCTACCTCCTTGAGCAGGAAGGAGGAGAGCATGCCAGGGGATCTACAAAATACCATAGGTGTGACTATCTTTAAGAAAGGAGATGAGATTTATCATGGTTGTTACAGAGGAACCTGCCCACTGTCTGCCATAAGGAAGGTCTTTACAAAATTCCTCTTCAATCCCCACTTCCCAGGAGCTGAACAGTACCTATTGGAGACACAATGCTGATTCTAGTCATAAGGAGGCACAGTGGGCATAATCTTCACTGTGAAAAAGAAGTTCAAGAAAATTTCAGAGAGCAGCAGCAATGTCTATTCATAATCTTCTTCAACCTCAAAATGTCAACTAAGTTGGATTTCCTCAAATTTGGCTACCAGCGAAAATGCATCAATATATAGGGGAGACGACGGCCTAGTGGTATTACTGGGGGACTATTATTCCAGAAGCCCAGGTAATGATCTGGGGACCTGAGTTCAAATTCTGTCATGGCAGAATTAACAGTCTAATGATGACCATGAATCCATTGCTGATTGTCAGTAAAACCCACGTGGTTCACTAATGCCCCTGAGGAAGGAAATTGCCATCCTTACTTGGAATTGCTACCTACCTTACCTACATAGATGTGACTCCTGATCCACATAAGAACCAGGAGTAGGCCATCTGGCCCTTTGAGCCTGCTCCCCCATTCTTTTCATGGCCTCAGCTCCACTTACCCACCCTCTCACCACAGCCCTTAATTCCTTTATTGTTCAAAAGAAATCTAACTTAGCTTTAAAAACATCTACTGAAGTAGCCTCTACTGCTTCACTGGGCAAGGAATTCCATAGATTCTCAACCCTCTGGATGAAGAAGCTCCTTCTCACTTCAGTCCTAAATCTGCTCCCCCTAATTTTGAGGCTATGCCCTCTTGTCCTGATTTCATCTGCCAGTGGAAACATCCTCTCTACATCTAGCTTATCTATTCCTTTCATAATTTTATATGTTTCTATACGATCCCCTCTAATTCTTCTAAATTCTAATGATTATAATCCCAGTCTACTCAGCCTCTCCTCATAAGCCAACCCCCTCAACTCCAGAATCAACCTCCTCTGCACCCCCTCCACTGTCAGTACATCCTTTCTCAAATAAGGAGAACAAAACAGCACACAGTACTCCAGGTGTGGCCTCACCAGCACCCTGTGCAGCTGCAACATAACCTCCCTGCTTTTAAGCTCAATCCCTTTGGCAATAAAAGATAAAATTCCATTTGCCTTCCTAATTACTTATTGTACCTGCAGACCAACCTTCTGTGATTCATGCACAAGGACACCCAGGTTCCTTTGTATAGCAGCATGCTGCAACTTTTTGTCATTCAAGTAACAGTCATTTTTACTGTTACTCCTACCAAAATATATGACTTCATATTTATTCACATTGTATTCCATCTGCCAGACCTTTGCCCACTCACTCAATGTATCTATGTTCCTCTGCAAAGTTTTACAGTCCTCTGAACACTTTGCTCTGCCATTCATCTTCATGTCATCAATGTGGTTGATTCTTAACTGTCTCCTGTGCAAATAGGGAGGGGCAACAAATGCTGGCCTATCCAGCAGCACCCTCATCCTGTCAATAAATTCTTAAAATTTCTCCATCAGCTGCTTTGCTGAAATACCATAATCCTCCCGATTAGATCTAGCACAGATTGAACATGTGAAAACTGGAGTTAAACGAGGTTGTGTCTTAACAGGCCTAATGCTGCTCCCCATCTTTCTCACTGCACTCCGTATGCATGAAGCTTCTCACTAGAGTATAAGTGGGAAATTGTTCAAACTGTGTTATCACTCGTCTCAAACCAAGACCACGCCAACCTCTGTCCTTTGGCTGCAATATGCAGGTGTACTTACATTCACACACACTCAGAGGCTGACTACCAAAACATCACCATTTATAGAATATGAGAGAATGATCTACAGAGCAGCAGCGTTACTGCTGTTCTGTTTGCGTCAGAGACTCGGACAATGTGCAGGAGGCAACTCGAATCCCTTGAGAAATTTCACTGGGAATGATTCCACAAAATCTTGCAAATTCAATGGCAAAATAGGTGTTTCAATATCAGTGTCGTCTCTCAGGCCAATACGCCCACTACTGAAACATTGGGTACAGTCAATTAGCTGCACTGGGTGGGCCTCATCATTCGCATCCTTCCGAAACAAGCCCTCTCCTCCAAACATAATCATGGCGAGTGGTTGCAAGGAGAGCAGAGGAAATGGTACAAGTACACCCTCAAAGCTTCCATGAGAAATGTAATACCTGCACCATCTCAAGGGACTCGCTTGATGAGGGGCAGCCGGACCAAAGAAGAAACCATGATAAGGTACCAAGCATTATGAGCACCTAGATGGGGGGCCAAGTGTAAACACAGTGGAAGGAGCATGTGAAATGCTGAAGATCTCACCACTCAATTAATCAAAAACAACTTGCCCTTATCTCTTCCTTTATTTTCTTATCCTTCACCACCCAATTGCCGTATCTTTAAACGAGACTTATCTCAAACATGTGCAGGTTGTTGGAGTTTGCATGACTAATCTCCCAGCTGATAAGCTTGTTTGCAGTGAAGTCATCTTGTTCAAATATATTTTTCAAATCACAGTAGCAATGTGAAGGACATTCTAAGCAGTATTATTGTCCCACTCAAACAAATCCGACCACAAAATAATTGCATATCGTTTCTTATTTCTGCAGTAAGCAGCAAATTTCGATGGAAGGACGGCCTTGAATTGAAAACGTATGAGCCAGCCTTTTGAAGTGAAGGCAATCCTCTTGTACTTAAATTTAAGACAATCTGTGGCTTTTTGTAAAAGAAATTAGGAGACTGTATAAAGAGCGATTGTTGTCACAATTATTAAATCTCCTGGGGAAACCCTCAAGAAAAATTGCATTGTTCTCAGCCATGGGTACTTGGAGAGGTGCCAAGCCTAACCCATAATAATCAGCCACCACACCCTTTAATTAACAACATTGCTGACATATGGCACAAAAAGCAAGCTCAGGGATCTCAAACCATTTTCCCATTTCCATTATATTGCGTGTGATGTAGTCACACACACAGTAGCCATGTTACAGCTCTTTGAGAAATGCAGCAAGTCTTTGGAACCACTTCTAAGAAAGAAAGGAGTACATGCTGTTGCTTGGGTTCCTAGAACTACAAGAGTAACAGGATCCTAAAGATAGACACTTTATCTGACATTATAGTGGAAACTATTTTTTCCGAAAGGTGCATTGTGTGGTTTTTGAACTTCATAAGCAGCTTATTTTTATCCAGTTTCCTTCCTCGTTTTGCTGTAGTTGACTATTCATGCTGAGATGCTTTGCCTTTCACCAGTGATTGTTTGTGATATATGTGTGTGAGCCTTGACAGTCAGGGCAGTGAGCTGTTTGAGTGTGTGAAAACAGTAATATTCGCATTTATTTGTAACCGCCTTTGTCGTTTTATTCAGACATGTTTCAAAGGTTTCCGACCAGTGAGTTGTTTGCAAAGCACATGACTGTTATGCAGAAAAATGCAATCACTGTCAGATGCCAGTTGCTGAAGGAGGAGCCTGTGCAATTGAACTTTGGAACCCAGACCAACATCCAACCTCTGATATCGATAGTCCCAGCCACACATTTTTGGAAACTTCAAGTAAAAGTATTAAAGTTAATGCACCATCTAGCTTAGCTGTACTGGACTTCATCTTGCAGGGGGTCGCTTTGCTCAGCTATAGAGTCATAAAGTTATAGAGTCATACACCACAGAAACAGATCCTTCGGTCCAACCAATCTGTGTTGACCATAATCCCAAACAAAATTAGTCCCGCCTGCCTGCACTTGGACTATATCCCTCCAAACATTTCTTATTTTATGTACTTATCTAAATATCTTTTAAACGTTGTAACTGTACCTGCATCCAGCGCTTCCTCTGGAAGCTCATTTCACACTCTGTGTAAAAAAATTGCCCCCATGTCTTTTTTAAAATCTTTCTCCTTTCACCTCAACTTTCACCTTCAGTCAGCCTATCTACATTTTGGAAGATAAGGTGAAACTAGTTAGTGTTACCTGTTTATGTTTTGAAAAGGAGAAAGTGAGGACTGCAGATGCTGGAGACCAGAGTTGAAACATGTGGAGCTGGAAAAGCGTAGCAGGCCAGGCAGCATCCAAGGAGCAGGAGAATCGACGTTTCGGGCATAAGCCATTCTTCAGGAAGAAGGCTGGTGTGCCAAGCTGGCTGAGATAAAAGGTGTGGGGGGGGGAGGGAGGGGGATTTGGGGGAGGGGCTCTGGGAATACGATAGATGGAAGGAGATGAGGGTGAGGGTGATAGGTCGGAGAGGAGGTGGGGGCGGAGAGGTCGGGAAGAAGATTGCAGGTCAAGAGGACGGTGTTGAATCCGGGGGTTAGGATTGAGATAAGGTGGGGGGAGGGGAAATGAGGAAGCTGGAGAAATCTGCATTCATCCCTTGTGGTTGGAGGGTTCCTAGGCGGAAGTTGAGGCGCTCTTCCTCCAGGCATCGTGTGGCCAGGGTCTGGCGATGGAGGAGGCCAAGGACCTGCATGTCCTTGGCGGAGTGGGAGGGGAAGTTAAAGTGTTCAGCCACGGGGCGGTTGAATTGGTTGGTGCGGGTGTCCCAGATGTGTTCCCTGAAAGGTTCCGCAAGTAGGCGGCCTGTCTCCCCAATGTAGAGGAGACCTTCTCCTGCAACCGCAAGAAATGCAAAGCTTGAGCCCACACCTCCCCCCTTACTTCCCTCCAAGGCCCCAATGGATCCTTCCATATCCGTCGCAAATTCACCTGCACCTCCACACACATCATTTACTGTATCCACTGCACCCGATGTGATCTCCTCTACATTGGAGAGACAGGCCGCCTACTTGCGGAATGTTTCAGGGAACACCTCTGGGGCACCCGCACCAACCAACTCAACCGCTCCGTGGCTGAACACTTTAACTCCCCCTCCCACTCTGCCAATGACATGCAGGTCCTTGGCCTCCACCATCGTCAGACCATGGCCACACGATGCCTGGAGGAAGAGCGTCTCAACTTCCACCTAGAAACCCTCCAACCACACGGGATGAATGTAGATTTCTCCAGCTTCCTCATTTCCCCTCCCCCCACCTTATCTCAATCCCAACCCCCGGATTCAGCACTGCCCTCTTGACCTGCAATCTTCTTCCCGACCTCTCCTTCCCCACCCCCTCTCCGACCTATCACCCTCACCCTCACCTCCTTCCACCTATCGTATTCCCAGCGCCCCTCCACCAAATTCCCTCCCCCCCACCTTTTATATCAGCCAGCTTGGCACACCAGCCCCATTCCTGAGGAATGGCTATGCCCGAAATATCGATTCTCCTGCTCCTCAGATACCGCCTGGCCAGCACCACACTTTTCAACTATGTTTTGAAAAGGAATTTATTAAGGTCACATAAAATGTTCTACACATGGTTGGGGATGGTATATTAATATACATACCGAATTGCGTAATGAACAGGAAATTGAGAGTTGGGATAATGGCTCATTCCTATATTGACAAACTGTAATCAATGAAGTGCCACAGTGTTTATTGCTGGAGTTTCACCTGTTTAAGATTTACATTGATGACTTCCATGAGATACTGAGTATATTGTAATCAAATTTGCTGATGATACAAAGATTGTTGAGAACAAAAGGTGTAATGAGGCCAGAATTAGGCTGAACATTATGGTCTACCTGAGGCCCAGAAAACAGGTGGGTAGGCCTGTAAATTATGATACCATACTATTGGCAGCCCATGCTCCACATAAGGCCCTTAAGTTGAGAAAAAGTGCCCAGGTAAGGACTCCATCCATTCAGATTTAAAAGTAGCAGGAAGGGTCTACGCTCAAAATGTAGCCAAGCAGCTTTGTCTCTGCATCAACAGCAAACCACCCCATCCTCTACCTAACCATCATCTGGCCAACATGTTGCCACCCTTCACTTGACCAACAGCTCATTGAAGTGGGACTTCCCTGGGACCAGCGGGGTTATGGGCAAAACATTGAGTCCAAATCAGATCCAGTTGCAGATTTTTGGCTTTTAGACCAAATGTAACCAATGTGCGCTTACTATTTTTTTTAAATTGGGTTAATAACAAGAGGCTTAATTAAATTGAAAGGCAGAAGGTTTAGAAGGGATTTGAGGAAAAACTCTTTCCATCCAGAGGGTGATGATAGTCAGGAACTCACTCCCTAGGAGGGTAGTTGAGACAGGAAATCTTCACAAAGTACTTGGATGAGCACCTAAGTGTCATAACGTTCAAGGTTATGGACCTAGTGTAGGAAATTGTGTCGAGTGTAGGTGGTAGTATATTTTTGACAGTATTGACTTGATTGAGCTTCTTCTGTACGCTATATTTTTATGATTGCTAATTTGCAACCCATCAGACATGAGGCCTAATGCCTAACAGGAAGTGGACTTCAGGCCCATCTGATCCAACAAAGGGATTTGATTTGATTTGACTTATTGTAGTCATAAGTACCTAAGTACAGTGAAAAGCTTTGTTTTGCAAACAGTACAGGCAGATCATAGCAAACGAGAACATACAGGTCATAAGGTGCTTAGACACAGCAAGGCACACAAGGTTACAACTGCACAGGAGGTGCACAAAGCAAGATCAACATTAGCAAAATCAACATATTTGAAGTTAAAGAGTCCAGTTGGCATTCTAATAATGGCAGGGAAGAAACTGTTCTTGAGCCTGTTGGTGCATGTGCTCAAGATTCTGTATCTTCTGCCTGACAGAAGATGTTTTCAGGGAGCATTACCAGGGTGGGAGGGGTCTTTGATGATGTTGGTAGGCTCTCAACGCTCTCCACCTCAGCACTTTTGATACAGATAGAGGTGTGTCCTCCTCCTTTCTTCATGAACATAAAAGAATACATAGAGGAATACATAGAAGGGCAGTACAGGCCCTTTGGCCCTCGATGTTGCGCCGATCCAAGCCCACCTAACCTACACTAGCCCACTATCCTCCATATGCCTATCCAATGCCCGTTTAAATGCCCTTAAAGAGGGAGAGTCCACCACTGCTACTGGCAGGGCATTCCATGAACTCACGACTCGCTGAGTAAAGAACCTACCCCTAACATCTGTCCTATACCTACCACCCCTTAATTTAAAGCTATGCCCCCTCGTAATAGCTGACTCCATATGTGGAAAAAGGTTCTCATGGTCAACCCTATCTAAACCCCTAATCATCTTGTACACCTCTATCAAGTCACCCCTAAACCTTCTTTTCTCCAATGAAAACAACCCCAAGTGCCTCAGCCTTTCCTCATACGATCTTCCTACCATGCCAGGCAACATCCTGGTAAACCTCCTCTGCACCCGTTCCAGTGCCTCCACATCCTTCCTATAGTATGGTGACCAAAACTGCACACAATACTCCAGATACGGCCGCACCAGAGTCTTATACAACTGCAGCATGACCTCAGGACTCCGGAACTCAATTCCTCTATCAATAAAAGCCAGTACGCCATATGCCTTCTTCACCGCACTATTTACCTGGGTGGCAACTTTCAAAGATCTGTGTACATGGACACCAAGATCCCTCTGCTCATCCACACTACCAAGTATCCGACCATTATCCCAGTACCCCATCTTTTTTTTACTCTTACCAAAGTGAATCACTTCACACTGAGCTACATTGAACTCCATTTGCCACCTTTCTGCCCAGCTCTGCAGCTTATCTATATCCCGCTGTAACCTGCCACATCCTTCCTCACTGTCAATAACTCCTCTGACTTTTGTATCATCTGCAAACTTGCTCACCCAACCTTCTAACCCCTCCTCCAGGTCATTCATAAAGATGACAAACAACAATGGTCCCAAAACAGATCCTTGCAGAACACCGCTAGTAACGGCACTCCAAGATGAACCTTTACCATCAACTTTACCATGAACTGTCTTCTTCCAGCCAGCCAATTCTTAATCCAAACCTCCAACTCACCCTCAATGACATACCTCCATATTTTTTGCAGTAGCCTACCATGGGGAACCTTATCAAACGCCTTACTAAAATCCATATACACCACATCTACCGCTTTCCCCTCGTCCACCTCCTTAGTCACCTTCTCGAAGAATTCAATAAGGTTTGTGAGGCACGACCTGCCCTTCACAAAACCATGCTGACTATCCTTGATCACCTTATTGCTATCCAGATGTTCATAAATCCTATCCCTTACAATTCTCTCTAAGACTTTGCCCACAACAGAAGTGAGACTCACCGGCCTATAGTTACTAAGGTTATCCCTACTCCCCTTCTTGAACAAGGGAACCACATTTGCTAGCCTCCAGTCTTCTGGCACTATTCCTGTAGACAACGAGGACATAAAAATCAAGGCCAATGGCTCTGCAATCTCCTCCCTTGCTTCCCAGAGAATCCTAGGATAAATGCCATCAGGCCCAGGGGATTTATCTATTTTCACCCTTTCCAGAATTTCCAACACCTCTTCCCTACATACCTCAAAGCCATCCATTCTACATAATTGTGACTCAGTATTCACATCGGCAACAATGTCCTGTTCCTGAGTGAATACTGACGAAAAGTATTCATTCAGTGTCTCCCCAATATCTTCAGCCTCCACACGCAACTTCTCACTACTATCCTTGACTGGACCTATTCCTACCCTAGTCATTCTTTTATTCCTGACATACCTATAGAAAGCCTTAGGATTTTCCCTAATCCTACCAACTAAGGATCTTTCATGTCACCTCCTTGCTGCTCTTAGCTCTCTCTTCAGGTCCTTCCTGGCTACCTTATAACTCTCAATCGCCCCAATTGAACCTTCACGCCTCATCTTTACATAGGCCGCCCTCTTCCACTTAACAAGGGATTCCAATTCCTTATTAAACCACAGCTCCCTCACACGACCCTTTCCTCCCTGCCTGACAGGTACATACTTATCAAGGACACTCAATAGTTGCTCCTTGAACAAGTTCCACATATCAATTACGCCCTTGCCTTGAAGCCTACTGTTCCAAGCCACGCATCCTAAGTCATGCCTCACCGCATCATAATTTCCCTGCCCCCAGCTATAACTCTTACCCTGCAGTGCACACTTATCCCTCTCCATCACTAAAGTAAAAGTCACTGAATTGTGGTCACTGTCCCCAAAGTGCTCACCTACCTCTAATTCTAACACCTGGTCTGGTTCGTTACCCAGAACCAAATCCAGTATGGCATCACCTCTTGTTGGCATGTCTACATATTGTGTCAGGAAACCCTCCTGCACCCATTGGATAAACACCGACCCATCTAACGAACTTGAGCTATAGCTTTCCCAATCAATATCAGGAAAGTTAAAGACCCCATAATAACCACCCTATTACCTTCACTCTTCTCCTGAATCATCCTCGCAATCCTTTCTTCTACATTTCTAGGACTATTAGGAGGCCTGTAAAAGACTCCTAACAGGGTGACCTCACCTTTCCTATTCCTAACCTCAGCCCAAACTACCTCAGATGGCGAGTCTTCAACCATCGTCCTTTCCACCGCTGTAATACTATCTTTGACAAATAATGCCACACCTCCCCCTCTTTTACCCCCACTTCTGACCCTACTAAAACATTTAAACCCTGGAACCTGCAACAGCCAATCCTGTCCCTGCTGTACCCATGTCTCCGTAATAGCCACAACATCGAAATCCCAGGTACCAACCCACGCTGCAAGTTCACCTACCTTATTTCGTATACTTCTTGCATTGAAGTATACACACATCAAGCCACTTTCCTGTTTACAGGCACCCTCCTTTGAGATTGATGCCATGTTCCTAACCTCCCTACACTCCAGGTCCTGCACCCTAAAGCTACAGTCTAGGTTCCCATGCCCCTGCAGAGTTAGTTTAAACTCCCCCAAGAGAACTAGCAAACCTCCCCCCAAGGATACTGGTGCCCCTCAGGTTCAGGTGTAGACCATCCTGTTTATAGAGGTCCCACCTTCCCCAGAAAGAACCCCAGTTATCCAAATACCGGAATCCCTCCCTCCTGCACCATCCCTGTAGCCACGCGTTTAACTGTTCTCTCTCCCTATTCCTCGACTCTCTATCACGTGGCACGGGTAACAAACCAGAGACAACAACTCTGCTCGTTCTAACTCTGAGCTTCCAACCTAGCTCCCTGAAAGCCTGCCTGACATCCTCAGCCCTCCTCCTACCTATGTCGTTGGTGCCAATGTGGACCACGACTTCGGGCTGCTCCCCCTCCCCCTTAAGGACCCGGAAAACACGATCAGAGACATCACATACCCTTGCACCTGGGAGGTAACATACCAAACGTGAGTCTCTCTCGCCCCCACAAAACCGCCTATCTGTGCCCCGAACTATCGAGTCCCCAATTACTGTTGTTCTGCTCTTCTCCACCCTTCCCTTCTGAGCAACGGGGACAGGCTCCGTGCCAGAGGCCTGAACCCCATTACTTACCCCTGGTAAGTCGTCCCCCCCACAAGTATCCAAAACGGTATACTTTGTTCTTGAGGGGCACGGCCGCAGGGGGTCCCTGCACTGGCTGCTTCCTCCCAGTCCCCCTCACTGTCACCCATCTGTCTGCAATCTTTGGAGTTACTACTTCCCTAAAGCTCCGATCTAAGAAGTTAATGATCAGTTGTTTTGTTTGGTCCCTGCACTTATTTCCCTCTGACCTACTAGTAAATGTACAGGCTAATATTCTTTAATATTCTCCAAATGAACTACTCAATCAGAGAGCTATTTAGAGAGGGCAGAATAGGGGAGAGATGGAATGGTGCTTTATTTGGGGGTGGATGGGGAGAGAGAAAATGGATGTTCTACAATGTGGAAATTAGGTCAGTGTGGATTAATTTAGAAAGAAGCTTGTTTGAACTCTTTTGGCACAATAAAGCCTTTTTTTTTATTTATTGATTCTCGGATAATAAACAACATCAACTTGCAGTTATATCAACAACATTATAAAAATATCTGAAGGAATTTCTCCAGAGCATAATTAGACAAAATGTAACACTGAGCCATCAATTCAGAAAAGTGGAACATAGGAGCAATTCTACTGATCGAAGCATGGAAAAAAATGAGTTGTAACAAGTGACTTAAAAACAGAGAGATACATAGAGATATAGAGAGGATTAATAAAGGAATTGTGAGCTTTGATATTAAGCAACTGGAAACACAACCACCAATGGTGGAGCAAAGGAAAATAGGAATACATGAGACCAGAATGGGAGCACGGAAACCACAGTAAAATTGGAGGGGTTTAGAGATCATGGAATTTTAGAAAAAGAACAAGCATTTTCAAATTTGTACAAAGAAAGTTCTGGCAGGTTTTGTAGCTATG